>NC_056735.1:227840537-228140537 GCF_019279795.1 Protopterus annectens | reverse complement strand
GAGGGGCTAAAAACATAAGACCGCCCCGGAGAGCACCAACACCGACTTGGGACCTCAATTTCGTGTTGGAAAAACTGACCCTACCACCTTTAGAGCCAGCCAATACAGCCGATCTAAAATTTTTATCATGGAAAACAGCTCTGCTCCTGGCAGTAACTTCAGCACGAAGAGTCTCAGAGCTACAGGCATTAATGGCAGTGGAACCTTTTATAATTTTTCATCAGGACAGGGTTTCTTTAAGGACAAACCCTACCTTTATGTCAAAGGTGATATCTAGTGTAGCTCTTAACCAAACCATCCATTTGCCAACTTTTTATCCAAACCCCCAGAATAAAGGGGAGAAGCTTCTGCATCCTTTGGACGTACATAGGCAGCTACGCTTCTACTTGGACAAAACAAAAGCGTTCAGGAAAACTGAGCAACTGTTTGTAGTATATGCTGCAGGATCACAGGGCAAGGCCATCTCAAAGCAGACTATATCCAAATGGATAGGACACTGTATTCATTACTGCTACACACAGCATGGAAAATCTATCCCAAATAACATTAGGCCACATTCCACCAGGGCAACAGCCACTTCAGCAGCCTTTCTCAGAGGAGTACCTACCAAGGAAATTTTGGAGACTGCAACTTGGAGTTCAGTGCACACCTTTACCAAGCATTACCACCTGCCTCTTTACTCTAAATCCAGAGCAGGATTTGCCACTGCAGTTCTGCAGGGCCTCATAGCCAATCCTAACTCTTTATAGACCAGCCACCCAACCTTAGCTTTGGGATTCTACCCAAGTGTAATGACTGCAGCAGTGAAACATTATGAACATAGTACAGTTTTGTACCTACCATAAATGTAGATGTTCGAGTGTTCACACTGCTGCAGTCCAGGTTACCCTCCCTCCATCCCCTCTGAACTAGCTGGACTTATCTATACCTTTCTATCCCATACAACCTTTGTGGTGTATTTGCTTGTAACTGAAGGTATTGTTTTTATTTTATATCTGTATATTTTTTATTAGCAATATGTATTGCCTACCTATTGGGGGCACCTGACATCTGGGGCAAGAAAAACTGAAGAAAATGGCATTGGATGCATCTTATATACCCCTGGCGCACTGACGTCAGGGAAGAAGCAACAGCAACTGACGCCGGACCAAGACTTTGGAACTCTGGCCGACTGCGGGACCGCCTGACGGCAGGATAACCCAAGTGTAATGACTGCAGCAGTGTGAACACTCCAACATCTACCTTTATGGTAGGTACAAAACTGTACTTTTTTGTGCCAGCAGGCAGTAAGACCGCTTCTTGTATGGAACTGTCCCAGCTGAAGTTTCTTCACCAAAGTACTCCTCAGGATGCATCCAAATTTCCACTTTCATATCTGTTAACCTATTCTGTTCCTGACTAAGAATCTTGTATTGTGTTTTTTTTCATGCAGAGGGTTCCTTATTCCTTTTGTAAGTGTTGTAAGGCACCAAGTATGTCATTTTGATGCTTTGTTGCTTAGTTGCTCTTGCTTGATCTGCTGTGGTCATTGGCTCAGTCTGTGATCTTGCTGGCATCATAAGCATCTGTAGTTTTGTCAAGATAATCAGTATAGTGAGCTCTAGTGATGACTGCTCAGTTGCCTTTGATGTTGCTTTGCCCATTCTCAGAATCCTGCCAACAGCTGTGGACTGCGGTGATGATAGCCGAGTTATAATTAGCATTACTGCAGTCATTAGTCAATACCTCCCCAATCAGGGTACTCTGCCACTGAGGCTGAATTATAGCAGGCTTTCATTACTGTGCTGATGGCCAATACCCAAGACTTCTTCTCGGTGTCAGATTTCACTGTCCCTCTGGAATCAATGATTACCTCCTACAGTTATTTGTTTCCCCACTCTTTTCTTATAGCCAAATCACCTTATTGTTGGGCTGTGCTGGTTCACATGTCTACCACTGCACAAACTGCCTTAGCAGTGGGAATATAGCTGCAGGTCATTTCAGCGTAGTTTCCTTCTCTTCCCCAACAACCACTATTGCCATCAGTGCTGGGTACATACTTTCATTCTTATCCCTAGGAACAAGAAGGTAGTCTGCCCAATTCCTCTGGTTAACACTTGTTTAGATAGTTTTCAGGAGGTTATCATCCCTTTCTGAGAAGTGTTATTTCACCTCCTATGACTTGGAGCCCTCTGTTAGGAGGCCATGAAAGGCTGGAACAAAAAAATAAAAGTAAAAATTCACAAGGAACTACTGCTGACTGGCTATGGATGTTGATGAGGAGAGTTTGAATTTCTCTGCTCAGGGCTCAAAGTGATGCATGCAGACAGCATGTTGGTAATCCAGTACATCAACAAATGGGGGAAATGCATTCCTTTTCCCTCAGGAGAAAAGTCCATTAGACTGTGGGACTGGTCTGTGTCACATAACCTGTTTCTAGAGGGTCTACTTTAGTTCAGCGAACGATCAGTGTCGAACCGACAAAATAGTGAACGGTCGGAACAGCAGATTTTTTTCCCAGGGAAAGAAATTGCTTTGCCGGCCGTCCGGGTTGTGCCGTTTCCTCCACTGTAGTACGACCTTGGAGTTGGTATATTTAAGTAGGGGGTGTGTGTGGGGGCACAGCTCCCCACTTTAGTGTTTTTTTTTTTTTTTTTTGGGAACAGCGATTTTTTTCTCTGGGGAAAAAAAATTCGGCGTTCTGGTTGTTTGCTGTTTTGATTATTCGAGATTTAGGGGTCGATATAACAACATTCAATCATCTGATCATTTGTTGTTATAATATAGACCCTTTCTAGAGGCATTTCACACCCTGAGGGAGCCTACTGAAAACAGGTTTAGTGGAACCTTAATATCTGATTATGTCAATTTTCATTCTCCTCAACTGATAGGTTCGGATCCAATCCTCGGATCTGACTTGGCCTTTACCCCGAAGCTCGTGGTAACGAAGAAGCTGTCAAGCTTGTCCCTTACCCATAATGCACCCACACTAAGTCCCCTCAGATCTCGTTTGCTGCTTACTGTGAAGACGTGGTTGATCATTGCTCTCGAGCTTCGCTAGATAAGTGTTTTCAGATTTATTTCTTAACTACTTAATCTTACTATTTTATTATAATTTTATAGTATTCTCTTTCTCCTTTCTCTTAGTCCCTTACCAATAAGTATCTTTGTCTGTCTTTAGTGTTTTTCATCTATTCTCTGTCATACGATTTTTACATACGTCTGTAAATTACTATTGTTAGTAAACTATTTAACCCTTAATTTTTCCTACACTTCTGTGCATTTCTATTACCATTGTTAGTATTTTTGGTTTACTTCCTTCAAAAAAAAAAAAAAGATTTTTTTCTTGTTTAAATTTTTTTCACTTCTACTATTACTATGGAAAAGTACAGCTGGTTTCAAAAAATGTGTAAAGCACAGACACGAATTGCCCATGTGTGACGCACATATTGTGTGTGTGTATATTGCCTTGGCCTGTTGCAGTTGCAAGAAGATTGCACTATTTGCCATGGGTTTAAAATTTTTTTTACTTTCTGCTTTTGAGAATGCTATATCCGGGGCTCAAACCCCCCCCCCCCCAAAACTGAGAGTAAAGACATTAAGTCTTCATCCCTGAGACCATCGACCTCATCTTCGTCTGTCTCAGAGCCAGCTAAGAAAAGACAAAAACTGGATCCAACAGTCTACAGGCTCACCCTCATATCCAAAAAAGAAGACAGTTTTGGATCGGGCTTCCTAGGATCTGACAACAAAACTCTCCAGCTGTCAGATTCAGGTTCTGTCATTTTGCCCAGGACTACTTATTCTGCATCTATGAACCCTGTACCTTCGAGAGTTCCATCACCCTTTTTGGCTAGACAGTGCTCCAAGTCTCCCTCTGTGGCTTCCACTCACTCATTCAGATGTCTGACAGAAGAGGATGTGGAAAGAATGGTTAGGAAGATTCTTTTGGTACAGAGACAGGTGGGTGTCCTACCAGCTCCTACCCTGTGCGTCAGGAGGTCTGATCTTTGAAAACTCCACCACTGCATGCTCCTCCTTTGATTCCTACTTTGGCTTCAGAGTCTGTGGATCTGAGTTTCTAGGTTCTGTCAAGCTTGGATCTGAAAATACTGTTATCTTTGAAGCTGAAGCTAACCCTGAGTGTTCCAGTTCAGTCACATCTGGAGAGTTCTTGAATCCAAAGCTGTCCTGTCGGGTTCAAGACATTGGACTCTGCTCTGAGGTTGTTGGAGCAGTCTCTGCACCTTGGAGCCTTGGCACTGGATAACTCAGCCCAGGATTCCTCCTCTGAGAGATTGCCTTCAGAGCGGGCGAAGGCAGCAAACCAGAAGCTTGTCTTCTTGGCGCTGGGGCCTTCTCTTTTTCTAGGGAGATCTGCCTTTGAGGTTGTGAAGAGGGTGTTCTCCCCGCTGGTGGAGAGGATGGATCCAACCCCTCAGATCACCTTTGTACATTGAGGTAGTCATTCCTTTCCACAGGGACAGCCAATACAAGACCCCCCAGACTTCCCAACAAGGAATTATGATTTCTTCTGATGCCTTCCCAGAACATCCCACTGAAAGTGGTCCCTAGGAAGAAAAAGTGTAAGAGGAAGCACTTTGCCTGTCCACAAGAGTCGGTCACAGAGGATACGGACTTAATGGTGAGGAGTCCCCACGATCACCTCCTAAAGACGTCTTGTTTGGAAACATCTTTGAGATCCTAAAACAGAGAGGTTGTTGGACACTCAGCAACCCTTCATTCGAGAAGTCTGTATTCCTGGAGGCTTTCAGTACTGGCCCACCTACCTCCTGCATTACTCCACCCGCTGATGAGCTCATTGAGCTGATCTCAGTGCTGGCATGAAAGGAACCTGACACAGTTGAACCCATACCCAGGAGACTGGATAAGATTCTGTTACCACCTTCAGGGAAAGTGTATTGGTCCTAGGGGGTGCCTGTTGATGCCATGGTCATGGCGTTAGCCACAAAGAGAAAATTCGCCCAACAGGGTTCTACTGTTCATCCTCCTAACAGGGAGTCTTGGGCGATTGGCAGGTTTGGGAAGCGTATCAATGCTTCACTGACCTTTGGCCTTAGGTTGCTGAATTATTTGGCACATTTTACTAGGCTGCAAAGGGATTTGATCAAGGAGCTTTCAAATACCCTTCCTGGTTCCTTGCCTGCAGGTGTCCAGTCTTCTGTGACAGCTCATCTGACTACCCTTCATTCCATTTCTAACTCTCCATGAGGCTAATTTTGCATGTGGCCGAAGATGCCTCAAGGTCAGTGGGTTCAGGTATTTCCATCAGGAGACATGCCTGGATGCGCATGTGTGATTTTGCAGAGCCGTTCAAGTCTTTGTTCGTCAATGCTCCCTTTGATGGCACATCTTTGTTTTGCCCTTCAGTGAAGGACATGTTATCCAGGTGTGAGAAGGATGGGAAAACCCTCTCTGTGGTGGGTGCATGTTTTTTTTACCCCTCAAAGATCCTTTTCTAGGAATCAGTGAGGTGGTAGGAAAATGTGGTTCAAGAAGTCCCAGGGTCCTTTCCAGAACACCTGGAAAAAGTTTCTCTAGGGGCAGAGGGGGGACTGTAATGGTTGACACTGCACTTGTGGCATAGGAGGTCCACAGAACCAGGGTTCCAGAGATTACGTCTCTGATGGACCCTACCAGCGCTTCTGAAAGGAGTCCCGGTAATCCATCTATTGAGGCAATTGGGGCTTGACTATCCCTGCACCAAAGAGCCTGGCTAAGCATAACAAATGATACTTGGGTGCAGTGGATTATATCCAGAGGTTGTACAATGCCCCTTTCTCTTCCTCTACCTACTCAGAAAAAAGTCCCTGACATTCCACCCAGTCAGCAGCAATTCAAATTCAAAAGGTACTAGAAAGAGTCATCCAAGAGCCCCCCCCCCCCCCAGACCAGATAGAATCCAGAACTTACTCGAGGTTCTTTTTAGTGCCGAAGAAAACAGGGGATTGGAGACCAATCTTGGTTCTCAGTAACTTGAACAAGTCACTTCAATATATCAAGTTTTGGATGGTCATGGTTCAGTCCATTCTCCCTTTTCTGGGCCAGGGCAACTGGATGCGCTAGATAGACCTTCAAGATGCATACTATCACATATAAAGGTAAACAGACGATCAGAAGATATCTACACTAATGGCTGGGATCCAGTCACTACCAATTCAGACGTCTGCCCTTTTGTCTTACCACAGCCCTTAGGGTGTTCACCAAATGCATAGCAGTAGTAGCGTCTCACTTGAGACTGCAAGGATTCCTGGTGGGTTCCATATCTAGACGACTGGCTTGTTACAGCCTCCGCTAGGCATCAGTTGATAAGGGCAACAGATCAGGTTCTTCAGACTTATCTGGGGATAACCATAAACTATGACAAAGTCTCAACTGCAACCAACTCAGTGTGGAATTCGTAGGAGCAATTTTCAACACAAAGTTAATGATAGCTTCATTGCCTCCTGCAAGAGTACACACTATCAGATCACAGGTCAGAAAAATAATATGAAATAACAAAATTTCAGCCTGCTTGGTCCTTCAGGCTTTAGGGTCAATGGAAACAGTGATGACCCTAGTACCTTTGGCCAGATTTTATATGAGGATTCTCCAATGGTTGTTAGCAACATAATGGTTGATACTTTACTAACCCATTTAAATTCAGATACGAATCACTCAGACATGCAAGAGAGAACTCAGTTGGTGGATTCAATCAGATCACATTCTAGAAGGCACTCTATTCATTCCCCCCACAGTCCAAGACCATAGTGACCACAGATGCTTTCCAGCTGGGGTGGGGGGAGGCACTTTCTGAGGGAAAACAGTCCACGATACGTACCCCCCCCCCCCCCGAAGAGGCCAACTTGCATATCAGTGTTCTAGAGATGAGATCAGTGATTTCAGCATTGGAGGCCTTCCAAGATACTCTTCCCTCCAGGGATGATTGCAATTCAAACGGACAATATATCAGTCGTCTGGTACATCAACAAACAAGGAGGGGAACCATATCATACCCTTTGTTTCGAGAACTGCTCAGAGTGTGGCAGTAGGCAATCTCATCCAACTGTTTTCTCATAGCAATGCACATTCCAGGGAAATCCAGTGTGATAGCAAACAAACTGAGCAGATACATTCTTCTACCTCACGAGTGGCCTCTCAACAAGAAAGTGATGGAAAAGATTTTTCATCGATGGGGCTAGCCTTGCTGTGATCATTTTGCCATGCCCTTGAACAACAAATACAGCAGCTACTTTACTCTAATCCCTCCTCAGGGGGAATCACTGAGGGATGCTGTACTTCACGATTGCCCCCCTGGTTTACTTTATGCCTACCCACCAATCCCACTGATTCCAAACTTTCTGTAGAAAGCTGTCAGGTTGAAGAGCAAAGTAATCCTCATTGCACCTTATTAGCCTCGACAAGTTTGGTACCCCTTCCTTTGGCATCACTTACTTCATCAACCTTGGATTCTGGATCCAATTCCAGACCTCCTATCTCACCCAGTGGGCATGATTCATCCAGACCTTTCAAACCTCAGGCTGATGGCCTGGTTTCTCCAATTCCATTACTAACCAGACAACCTGTGATGTCTTCCCCTGTCTGACATGTACTTTCATCTTCTCATAAGCCTTCTACTGAAAACTTTATACAAGTAAATTGAAAAAAAAAATGTTTACTGGGCACAACAGAATCACGTTGATCCTTTTTCAACTCTGAAACATAACATATGGGAGTTTTTGGCCTTGCTTTTTAAAGAGGTTTCTCAGCCATTAAAGGTCAGTTAGCAGCAATATCAAATTGGGTTTGAAGGTGTTTCATTGGCCTCTCATAAATTATAGAAAACTTTCTTGCGAGGCACGCTTCTTTTGAGACCCCCATTTAAGGAACCAGCCCCCATGAGATCTCAGTTTGGTACTGTAGGATGTTCATCGTGTTACACTGCTGCAGTTATCACACTTGGGTTATCCTGCCATCAGGCGGTCCCGCAGTCGGCCAGAGTTCCAAAGTCTTGGTCCGGCGTCGGTTGGTGTCGCTTCTTCCCTGACGTCAGTGCGCCAGGGGTATATAAGAGGCATCCGATGCCATTTTCTTAAGTCTTTCTTGCCGCGCGGTGCCCGAAGCAGAAGCAGTTCGCAAGTGCCGGTCGGCCGACTCCTGAGATTTTCAAATTGAATTTCAGACCAAAGTCTTCAATAAAGCTAAGTACCCCGTTGGGGGACCTTTTCTTGCCTCAGCCCGATGTCAGAAAAAGTTAACAATTGCATTTCTTGTGGGAAGCAAATGAATACATATTACATTTACTGGGTGATCACAGGCAATTATGTTTTTATCTGCACAGAATAAATGAGATCAGAAAAACAGACCACTTGTTTGTTTCCTTTGCAGACTTGAAATTAGGTGAACCAGTCACAAAAGTTACTTTAGCCGGATGGCCAACTGATTGCATTTCATTCATATATAACAAATTGGGAATTACCTTGCCAAAACTGGTACAGACTCATTCAACTAGATCCATGGCAACTTCTTTAGTCTTTTTATCCAGAGCTTCCATGGATGACATATGTGCAGCAGCAACATGGGTCACTCCCCATACATTTTTGTTACTCATTACAAATTGGATCTATTCTCCAGGGGTAGAGCATCATTTGGTTCAAGTGTACTCAGGAATTTGCTTCCTTAGAGTCCACCCAGGACTATAGCTAGCTGAGGACTCTGTCCCATCAGCTGAGGATAGCATGAAAACTAACATCCGATAAAGAAGTTATGTACTCACCATAGCATTACATCTGTGTTGTCCATTTTCATTCTTCCTCAACTTCCCGCCCGCCAGCCCCATCCTTTCTTTTCACAAACTTCTGGAAGAGCAAATCTTTACCGGGACACCACTGTCCTTTATATTGAGTTCCAGATATAGTTTTTCCTGTATAAAATACATTTTTTTCCTTTCTAGTGTATTCAGCAAGCAAGATCTGATGGATTTTAGGGTGGGTGGATTATGGGGAAGCGACAAACTTGAGAACTTCTTGGCTACCACAAGCCTTAGTAATGGCCAAATTGGATCTGAGGATGGGATTCCGAGCCCATCTGTTGAGAAAGAATGAAAATGGACATCACAGATGGAATGTTAAGGTGAATAGATAATTTCTTTTTTTCCTTATCAGTAGTGCCTTAACCTTCAGGTGGCATAAAAGGTATTCTTAAAAGTAGGGCCAACAGTCCTGGATCTGTTTTGATCACAATCTTAACAAAAAATGCAAGAATTTCTTCTAATTTTTGCCCATCCAGAATACTCCAGTCAGGGATGACTTGTCATCTGACCAAAGGGCCCTCCTGTACTCCTACCCTCCTCAGCCCCTGATCCTTAAGACCATTCAGATAGCCAGGATGTTCATCGTGCATACAGCTGCAGTCCTAACAGATGGGTTCTCCTGCCGTCAGGCGGGTCCTCGGTCGGCCGAATTCCAAAGTCTAGGTCCGGCGTCGGTTGTCGTCGCTTTCTTTCCTGACGTCAGCGTGACCGGGGTATATAAGACACAGCCGACGCCATTTTCTCCAGTCTTTTTTGCCGCGCGGTGCCCGAAGCAGAAGCAGTTCGCAAATGCCGGTCGGCCAGCTCCTGAAATTACAAAAACTTGGAAACCGAAGTCTTCTTTAAAGCTAAGTACCCCGTTGGGGAAACTTTTCTTGCCTCAGACCGATGTCAGACAAAGTTAACAATTGTATTTCTTGTGGGAAGCAAATACCGCATAAGGATTTCCATTCCCTCTGTATACCTTGTTTAGGCCCAGACCACGACGTCTCGGGCTGTCGCTTTTGTGCTACTTTCAATAAACGCACTATTAAGCGTCGGGCGGAGTTCGCCCAGCACTTTTTTGGTAAAGCTTTTGATTATAAAATGTCGTCGGAGACTCCGACTACCGTTTTGTCCAAAAAACACAAGGACAAAGTCCGACACGCGAGGTCCGCGGCCTCCACCGACACCACGCCAAAACCGGCTACACGTGGTCCAGTTCTCAGCGAGGCGCCTACGCAGCCCCTGACTACCGACGACACTTCTCTGGCGGTGTCTTCTGTAACCGAGACCGTAGGTACCTCGGCCCATACCCTGACTACAGCTACCGAAGCCACTGTGAGTGTTGAGCCTCTTAATGTGGACAGGTCCACTTCCACCCATGGTGTCTTCAGACCCTCATCTTCCTTTTCCATAAAGGCCTTTACTAAGTCCAAATCAGCCATGCATCCCAAGAGGCCTGTTGCACAGGGCCCATCTCCAGGCCCCATGCCTAAAAAGCAGATGCTCAAAATGGCTGAGGATTTAATTACTCTTATCAGGGGTTCCCAACCCCCTCCGGACAAGAGACCCAGAGTGGAGGAAGATTCTCCCTCTTCTGACCAGGGCTCCATTATTTCAGAACATTCTGATGAAGAGGAGCACTCGTACTCTCCCTTTGAAGATTCTGATGCAGAGCAGTCCATTCCTTCTGTATCTCCCCCAGAGGATTTTTCTTTCGGGGAAACCTTGCATACCTTGAGGGAACACTTCCATTGGGAAGGCCAAGATTTTTCAGATTCCAAGAAAAGACTTGGGGAATTTCTTTTGCTACCTCAGCACAGACCTCTGGCGATACCTCCTGTCCTGGACATACTTGATGTTTACTCGGAGGCTTGCCTTAATCCGGATTCCCTGCCTCCTGCCCCAGTCAAGCCTGATAGGTACTACAGAGTTCCTAACTCACACCAATTTCTTTACAAAAGCCATAATGCTGACCCTGAAACCATTTCTCAAGGCCCCAAGGGAATGAAGGCCTCTACTGCTAAGAATCCATTACCTTCCGAAAGAGAGTCTAGATCCTTAGAAAGGTGGGGAAAAAAGGTATATACCTCGGCCACCCTAGCCATGAGGGCCTTAAATTGTCAGTTCCATATGCTTAAACATCAGCAGTTTCTGTTATCACAATTAAGGAATAAAATGTCACAACCTGAACAACCAGATTTGAAGGAGTTGCAGGATATGATGCATAGTGCAGAACAAGTGGGTAAACACACATTACAATGTGGCTATGATGCTCTAGAGGCCTCAAGTAGAGCTGCTGTTACAGGATCAGTCATTCGTAGACATGCCTGGCTTAGGGAACAAACCTTGCCTGATCATGTTAAAGCTAAACTACTAGATGCTCCTTTACAAAAGGCTGTATTATTTGGTACTAATGCTGAGGAGATACTACGGAAAATGGAAGAAAAAGCTAAATCTATGCAAACTGTGAAAGCCTTTCTACAGGTACAACCACCACGTTTTAGCAGAAATTGGCCTTCAAAAAACTGGTCCTTTCCAGCCACGGACAAGCCCCAAAGAGGTAGATACAGGCGCACAAGGGGCAGAGGACAATCTCAAGGATCATATAGAGGCAGACAATGGCAAACTCCAGCACCAAGAGGTGGCGAAGACAGTGCACAACAATACAGGAAACAAACCCAATGACTTTCCCTTTGCATGCCAAGCAAGTCTCAGCTGGCAGCACCCTTGGGAGGAAAACTGACATTATTTTCAAAAAATTGGCATATTATCACAACAGACAAATGGATCCTGGACATTATAAACAGAGGCTACAGATTTCATTTTCACACACTTCCAAAAATGAGAGGCATGCTGAACCTGCCACACAAAGGGCAGAGGCTCAAATACAAATTTCAAAGCTCATGGACATGAAAGCTATTCAAGAGGTACCTACTCACGAACAAGGTCAAGGTTTTTATTCCAGACTATTCCTGGTACCAAGGAAGGGAACCGATTGGAGACCCATTTTGGACTTATCCATCCTAAACACATTTCTACTTGTACCAAAATTCAAGATGCTCACCTTACAGCAGCTTCTTCCCATGCTGGGCAAGGAGTCTTGGCTGGTAACATTGGACCTCAAGGAGGCATACCTGCATGTCCCAATCAGACAAAACTGCAGAAGATACCTCAGATTTCTTGCAGGTTCAATCCACTATCAATTCTCTGCATTGCCCTTTGGCTTATCTACTGCACCCAGAGTATTCACGAAATGCCTGGCATCAGTAATTGCCTACTGCAGACTTCAAGGGATACAAATTTACCCTTATTTGGACGATTGCCTGATCCAAGCGGACAGCAAACACATACTTCTGGAACATCTGGCTTATGTAACACGGTTATTGAATTCTCTGGGATACACAGTCAACAAAGAGAAATCCAGGCTAACACCATCTCAGAAAATAATTTTCCTGGGTGCCAACTTGGACACAAACACCCAGATGGCCTATCTTACGCCAGAAAAACAGGGGCAACTAACTCAGTACTTCAAAATACTAGCGAATTGTACCAGGCTAACTGCAAGGAAAATCCTGCAGGCTCTGTGCTTAATGGCATCTTGCATTCTTCTAATCCCATGTGCAAAGCTGCATATGAGGAAACTTCAATGGTACCTAAAAAACCTATGGTCTCAACATAGCCACAGTTTGGAAACAATAATACCACTAATCCCATGTTTGCAAAAGGAATTTCTATGGTGGGCCCAAGCATGCCAAACAAACACAGGTCTAACATTCTGCAAGCCTCAAGCAAATCAAGTCATCACAACAGACGCTTCAGACTACGCCTGGGGGGCACACATGACAGGTGCATTCAGGGCAAATGGTCCCAAAAGGAAAAGCACCTTCACATCAATCAAAAGGAAATGCTAGCAGTGATAAATGCAATTACAGCTTTCAAGGACCTCCTGCATCCAGGGCAATTATTGATAAGAACAGACAACACCACAGTAATGTGGTACATAAACAAACAAGGAGGAACACATTCATACCCCCTGTGCAGGCTGGCCATGTCACTTTGGAACTTGGCTCTGGAATGGCAAATCGACCTTCAAGCACAGTACCTGCCAGGTTTGGAAAACACGCTGGCAGACAATCTAAGCAGAAATGACAGACCCGCACGAATGGAAGCTGCATCCTCAAGTGTTTACAAAGATAATCCAAGCGTGGGGAAGGCCAGACATAGATCTCTTTGCCTCCCACAGGAATCATCAGTTGACAAAATTCTGCTCAAGGACATTCCATTCAAAGGCCTGGAGAGTGGACGCCCTTTCTTTCAGTTGGGCAGCACGGACAGTTTACGCCTTCCCACCTTTGCCTCTTCTGCCCAAGGTGCTCTTGAAAGCAAGAGCAGACAGACCGAAGATGATACTGATCGCTCCAGACTGGGCAAGACAACACTGGTACCCACTCCTGAGGAGCCTAACACATTCTCCTCCCTGGACCCTACCTCTAATGCCTCTTCTACTGACTCAGCACAGCTACAAAACTCTTCACAGTCAGCTGAAAACACTCAATCTGGCTGCATGGAAAATTCCTTAACACCACAACAGACCCTACTCTCCAAGGAGGTGCAGGATGTCATTTTGGAGGCCAGAAGGCCATCTACTAGAAAGGCTTACTCCATAAAATGGAAACAGTTTTGCACTTGGAATGAGAAAAAGGCCAGGATCCTAGAAAACTGAATTTACCTCAGATATTACAGTATCTAGCTGAGCTGTTGAACAGTGGACTTTCATTTTCCTCCATCAAAATCCATGCCTCAGCCATTTCTGCTGAATACAACACTGATCCACCATTATTCTCCCACCCACTCTTAAGACAGTTCCTCAGAGGGGCTAAGAATATAAGACCTCCAAGGAAACAACCAATACCAGCCTGAGATCTTAATTACATTCTAGAAAAATTAACATTGCCTCCCTTTGAACCAGCTGCCTCAACAGATTTGCAATATTTGTCCTGGAAAACAGCTTTCCTTCTGGCCATTACCT
Organism: Protopterus annectens; assembly: GCF_019279795.1. NCBI lineage: Eukaryota > Metazoa > Chordata > Ceratodontiformes > Protopteridae > Protopterus > Protopterus annectens. Next base: position 228,126,732 of record NC_056735.1, on the reverse strand, counting down.
CAGCTCGTAGGGTTTCTGAACTACAAGCCCTCATGGCTGTGCAGCCCTTTCTCATCTTCCATCAGGACAGGGTTTCCCTACGAACCAACCCGTCATTTATGCCTAAGGTAGTATCCAGGGTAGCTTTAAATCAGGCCATACACTTACCTACCTTTTACCCCAATCCTCAAAACAAAGGGGAAAGGATGCTACATTCCTTAAGACAGCTACGTTACTATTTGGACAGAACAAAGCCTTTCAGGAAATCAGAACAACTCTTTGTGTCCTATGCTGTAGGAGCTCAAGGGAAGCCAATTTCCAAACAGACCATTTCAAAATGGATAGGCCACTGCATACGGTTTTGTTACTCCTTTCATGGTAAATCTGTACCTGCAGGCTACCTCTGCAGCCTTCCTCAGAGGAGTCCCTACCAAAGATATTTTGGAGGCAGCCACTTGGAGTTCTGTGCATACCTTCACTAAACACTACCACCTACCTTTATACTCCAAAACTAGAGCAGGCTTTGCCACTGCTGTGTTGCAGGGCATTCTGGCTCCTCCCAGTTCCACCTAGTGCCTACCACCCTGTGCGTAGCTTTGGGATTCTACCCATCTGTTATGACTGCAGCTGTATGCACGATGAACATAGTACAGTTTTGTACCTACCATAAATGTAGATGTTCGAGTGCTAATACAGCTGCAGTCCAGGTTTCCCTCCCTCCTTCCCCTCTGGGTACAGACCTAGTGGCTAACTCCTCATCTCACAACTTGATTGGGTTATCCTTCTATGGTGTATTTGCTTGCAACTACTGGTTTTTGATTATATTGCAATGCATGATTATATATGATATATATATATATATATATATATATATATATATATATATATATATATATATATATATTTTTATATATTTTGCCTTCCTTCTGGGGGTTACCTGACATCTGGGGCAAGAAAGACTGAAGAAAATGGCGTCGGCTGTGTCTTATATACCCCTGTCGCGCTGACGTCAGGAAAGAAAGCGACAACCGACGCCGACCTAGACTTTGGAATTCGCCGATCGAGGACCGCCTGATGGCAGGAGAACCCATCTGTTATGACTGCAGCTGTATTAGCACTCGAACATCTACATTTATGGTAGGTACAAAACTGTACTTTACACGAGTCCAGGATGATCCTGGTGTTCCCAGTGCTGTTCCTATTCACTCTAGAGGAAACTCTGATGTTTGTGTTTCACTGTTGCAGTCATTACTTTTGGGTTATCCTGCTGGCAGGCTATCCTCAGTCGGCCAGAATTCCAAAGTCTAGGTCCGGCGTCGGTTGCTGTCGCCTCTTCCCTGACGTCAGTGTGCCAGGGGTATAAAAGATGCAGCTGACGCCATTTTCTTCAGTCTTTCTTGCCACGCGATGCCTGAAGCAAAAGCAGATCGCAAGTGCCGGTCGGCCGACTCCTGAGATTTTCAAATCCGAATTTCAGAACCGAAGTCTTCATTAAAGCTAAGTACCCTGTTGGGGAAACTTTTTCCTTGCTCCAGACCGATGTCAGAAAAAGTTAACAATTGTATTTCTTGTGGGAAGCAAATACCTCATAAGGATTTTCACTCTTACTGTATTCCTTGCCTAGGCCCTGATCACACCGTTGCTAGCTGTCGGTTTTGTGCTAGATTTAATCAACGCACTATTAAGCGTTGGTTCGATTTTGCATTTCATTACTTTGTCCGAAGATTTAATTATATAATGCCGTCAGAACAGCCGATGACCGGGGTTTACAAAAAACGCAAGGAAAAGGATAGGCATCCGAGGTCCAAAACCGACGATGAGGCTTCTGCTAGGCCAGTCGCCGGTTCTCAGTGAGGTGCTTTCGCAGCCTCTGGCGCCCGCTACCTCAGAGCCACAGGCCGCTTCCAACTCCCACGTGGAGCCGACTGGGCCTCTGGATACTCAAGGTATTGGACACTCGGAAATCATTCCCTCAGATGGGTCCAGAGCCGCTGAGCAGGCATCGGCTTCTGAGGGTGTCTTCAGACCTACACAACTGTATATTAAGCCATCTTCAGCTTCAGCTTCAAAGACAAAGACTAAAGCAGCTTTAAAGACAAAGAAACAAGTACAGCATTCTCCTACTCAGACTTCCATGCCTAAAAACAGATGCTCAAAATGGCCGAAGACCTAATTACTTTGATCAGGGGCTCCCATCCCCCTCCTGGTAAGAGGTCTAGGCAAGAGACAGTGATCAGGTTTCTATTTCCTCTGATTCCTCTTCTGAACAGAATTATTCTATGCTTCCCTATGAGGATTCTGATGCTGAAGAATCCATTCCTTCAGCCTCTCCTCCTGAGGAATATTCTTTTGGGGAAACCCTGCATACCATGAGGGAGCATTTCCACTGGGAGAGCCAAGATTATTCTGAATCTAAGAAAAGGCTCGGAGACTTTCTGCTTCTTCCTCAGCACATACCCCTTGCTATTCCACCTGTTCTAGACATTGTAGATGATGTATTTTCAGAGTCCGGCCTGTCCCCTGACTCTTTACCCCCTGCATCTGCTAAGCCAAACAGATACTACAGGGTCCCGGATTCTCATAAATTCCTATATAAAAACCCTGCTGCTGACCCAGAAACTATATCTCAGGGTCCCAAAGGGGTTAAAGCTTCCACTGCAAAAAACCCTGTCCCCTCTGATAGGGATTCTAGGGCTCTAGACAGATGGGGGAAAAAAGTTTACACTTCTGCTACCTTGGCTGTAAGGGCTTTAAATTGTCAGTTTTAATATGCTTAAATGTCAGCAATATTTAATGTCACTGCTTAAACAGAAATTGTTGACAAATACTGAATGTTCAGAGAACAAGGAATTGCAGGATTTATTGCATGCAGCTGAACAAGTGGGAAAGCATACTTTGCAATGTGATTATGATTCACTGGAGGCCTCTCTTGCAGGGCCGCTGTTACAGGTTCTGTTATTAGAAGGCATACTTTGTTAAAGGAACAGAATCTGCCTGATCATGTCAAAGCAAAATTATTAGATGCACCATTACAGTATGATACTTTGTTTGGTACTAAAGCAGAAGAGGTGTTGAAAAAAATGGAGGATAAAGCAAAATCCATGCAGACAGTCAAGGATTTCTTACAAGTACAGCCACCCAGGTTTAGCAGGAACTGGCCTTCAAAAAATTGGTCCTTTCCAGTGTCAGACCACAAAGAAGCAGATACAGGTGTCCCAGAGGCAGATCTCAGCCCCAGGGCTCATGCAGGCCTAAACAATGGGGTGCTCCTACCTCGAAAAGTGGAGAAGGTAAATCACAACCTTACAGGAAACAGTCCCAATGACTTTCCTCTGCCAGATCCAAGCACTTTTCTTTTGGCAGCCCCCTTAAGGGGAAAACTAGCACTTTTTTCATCAAATTGGCAAATGGTTACCCAAGACAAATGGGTCCTGAACATAGTGTCCCAAGGCTACAGGTTCCATTTTCACACCCTACCAAGGTCAAAAGGTATGCCAGACCTGCCACACAATCAGTGGGCAGAGGCACAAAAACAAATTACAGCCCTCATGGACATGAGAGCCATTCAGCAAGTACCACAACAAGAGCAGGGTCAAGGATTTTACTCCAGACTTTTCCTAGTGCCCAGAAAGGACAAAACCTGGAGACCAATACTGGACCTGTCTATACTAAGTACATTTCTGGAAGTTCCAAAATTCAAGATGTTGACTCTACAGCACCTACTGCCCGTGCTGGGCAAGAAGGCTTGGCTCGTAACTTTGGACCTAAAAGAGGCATACCTGCAAGTCCCAATCAGACAATCTTGCAGAAGATACCTCTGATTCATAGCTGGCTCAATGCATTACCAATTCTCTGCACTGCCCTTTGGCTTATCTACTGCGCCCAGGGTCTTCACAAAATGCCTGGCACCAGTAATTGCGTTTTGCAGACAGAGGAATTCAAGTATATCCCTACTTGAACGACTGCCTAATTCAAGCAGAGAACAAAGACATTCTTCTAAAGCATCTGGCGTTTGTAAAAAAGATTACTAATTGGCCTAGGGTACACAGTAAACGAAAAGAAATCAAAACTAGTGCCCTCTCAACAGATAATATTCCTGGATGCAAGCTTAAATACAACTGCCCAGATGGCTTATCTCACGCCAGACAAACAAAAGCAGCTGACTTCTTACTTCAAGAAATTGGCAACAAAAACCCAGTTATCTGCAAGGAAAATCCTGCAGGCCTTGGGTTTCATGGCATCCTGCATTCTAATTCCATATGCCAGACTGCATATGAGGAAACTACAATGGTATCTAAAAAGTGTTTGGACTCAGCATTGCCACAGCCTGGAGACAGTAATTGCACTCATTCCCCTGCTTGCAACAGGAGTTTCGATGGTGGGCAGAGGCCTGTCACCACAACAAGGGTCTGCCATTCAGTTTACCCACAGCCAGACAGACACTGACAAAGGATGCATCAGATTATGCCTGGGGGAGGGCCCATATGGCAGGAAAATGTATTCAGGGCACATGGCCTGCAAACCAGATGCATCTTCACATCAATCAAAAAGAGATGCTAGCTGTTCAAAATGCCCTGACTGCTTTCAAGGACCTGCTTCATCCAGGACAGCTACTGATAAAGACATACAATACTACGGTCAGGTGGTACATAAACGAGCAGGGAGGCACACATTCCTACCCCCTCTGCAGACAAGCAATGACCTTGTGGGACACCGCATTGACTTTTCAAGTTCACATGCAAGTACTCTGGCAGACGAACTAAGCGGAAACCTCATGGATCCCCACGAATGGAAACTGGATCCACAAGTCTTCCGCATGATAACAAGGAAATGAGGATGCCCAGACATAGATCTATTTACCTCCCCTCACAACTGCCAATTGCAGAGATTTTGCACAGGGATTTATCACAAGCAAGCATGGAAAGTGGACGCCCTATCCTTCAGCTAGAAAAATCTAACAGTATATGCCTTTCCTCCACTGCCTCTCCTTCCCAGGGTACTCCTAAAGGTCAGACAAGAGAAGCTAAAAATGATACTGATTTCACCAGACTGGCCACGCCAGCACTGGTACCCAATCCTAAAGAGCTTGTCTCAATGTCCAGCATGGATATTGCCTCAAACTTCTCACTTGCTGACCCAACAAAACAATCGGATCCTGCACAGCCAACTCAGGACCTTAAATCTGGCAGCATGGCGGATAATGTAGCCATTCAGAACATCCCTCTTTCAAAAGCTGTTATGGATGTTATCTTGGAGGCCAGGAGGCCCAGTACCAGAAAATCTTATGCAGAAAAATGGAAGAAATTCTGTGCTTGGAACCAGGAACAAGGCATTGACACGTGTACCAAATATCCCTCAGATTTTACAATACCTAACTGAGGTGCTGAACAAAGGCCTTTCTTTCTCATCAATTAAGATTCATGCCTCTGCCATTTCAGCTCATTACAATATGGAACCACCTATCTTTTCTCATCCTTTAATAAGGCAGTACCTCAGACGGGTCAACATTAGGCCTCCAAAGAGAGCACCAATTCCAGCCTGGGATCTCAATTATGTTTTGGAAAAACTCGCACTGCCTCCTTTTGGGCCAGCATCAACAGCAGATATAAAATTCTTATCCTGGAAAACAGCTCTGCTCCTAGCAATAACCTCTGCAAGACGAGTCTAGGAGTTACAAGCACTCATGGCTGTGGAACCTTTTATCATTTTTCATCCAGACAGGGTTTCTCTGAGGACAAACCTTACATTTATGCCTAAGGTGGTGTCCAGTGTGGCCCTCAACCAAACCATTCACTTGCCTACCTTTTATCCAAACCCACAGAACAAGGGTTTGAAAATTCTGCATTCTTTGGACATTCACAGGCAGTTATGCTTCTACTTGGACAGAACTAAAGCTTTCAGAAAGACTGAGCAACTTTTAGTGTCATATGCTGCAGGATCACAAGGAAAGGCTATCTCAAAACAGACTATTTCTAAATGGATAGGCCATTGCATCTGTTTCTGCTATTTTCAGCATGGCAAATCAGTGCCTAAGGGCATTAGGCCTCATTCCACCAGAGTAGCAGCCACTTCAGCAGCCTTCCTCAGAGGAGTACCAACCAAAGATATCTTGGAGGCTGCAACTTGGAGTTCAGTGCACACTTTCACAAAGCACTACCACTTACCTCTTTACTCTAAGTCCAGAGCAGGCTTTGCCACTGCAGTCCTGCAGGGCCTCATAGCCTCTCCTAATCCTATTTAGCCCAGCCACCCATCCTCAGCTTTGGGATTCATCTCAAGAGTAATGACTGCAACAGTGAGACACGATGAACATAGTACAGTTGTGTACCTACCATAAATGTAGATGTTCGAGTGTATTCACTGTTGCAGTCCAGGTTACCCACCCACCATCCCCCTTTTCTTTGCTTGGACTTATCTGCACATCTCTGTCCTATACAACCTATGTGGTGTATTTGCTTGTAGATGAAGGAAATGTTATTTTTGTGCACGCATTTTTATTTGCATATTTTTTCAGCCTACCAATTTGGGGGCACCTGACATCTGGGGCAAGAAAAACTGAAGAAAATGGTGTCAGCTGCATCTTTTATACCCCTGGCGCACGGACGTCAGGGAAGATGCGACAGCAACTGATGCCGGACGTAGAGTTTGGAATTCTGGCCGACTGAGGGTAGCCTGCCAGCAGGATAACCCAAGAGTAATGACTGCAACAGTGAATACACTCGAACATCTACATTTATGGCAGATACACAACTGTACTTTGCTTATCCCCTATGGTAAACTGATTATTCAGCTGACAAGTCATCTGAGATGCAACTTCCATAAGCTGTTGTCCTAGCTTCTCAAAGTTTAACAGTAACTATGAACCCCACTGTGACGACCCATCACTGCCACCTGATATGTGACGTGGATATCCCACCTCTGGGCCAGTAATCAAGGAGTCTTAATCCTCACCACTGGCACCTGTGGGGGGATGCTCACTGGGAGGATTAGCAGGTACACACAGTATTTCCAGATACAGCTCTCTGCATCCAGTGCAATTTCCCTTAAAAGCACACAGAGACCACAGTCAGTTCGGGGCTAGTTCCTCTCTATCTCTAGATCCCCCAATACGATGTCCCACTGGCACAGGTATAAAGTTGAGTCCTTAGCCAGGATTCCAACCCAAGTCTTCCAACACTCTCTTTCCAACAAGTGCTTTGTGTACCTGCCAAAGTAGCTGACACACACACACTTTGAGATTTGATTTGCACTTGCGCGCGCACATGCACACGCACACGCACACACACGCACACACACACACACACACACACACACACACACACACACACACACACACACACACACCTGGGAAAAGGTGGCACATTTTAGTAGCTATGCCCCCTTTTGCCCAGACTATAAGGTAGTTATCACTACCACCAGAACCCCTTGACAGCTACTTTAAGACCATTAAAAAAGGGTGTCCAATCTTACTGTGTAATATTAATACAAATGGTAGTTTGACCAAGAGCAAGGCTGTTAGGAGTGACCCACATAGTGTCATCAAATAAATATGCAAGTATTCTCAAAACTTAAATATCTCTACAAAGGTCAGCCGCATTGAAAAACTTAAATATATTTAATAGTAAATCATAAAAGAATGAGAAAAAAATAAGTATATATTCACAGTGACAGAGTTCAAAATCACAGGCAATATTTAAAACAACATTGAAGGACAGTCTCATACAAATAAACAATAATATATAAACTAAGCTTCAATATATTCCAGACTGAATCTAAGAGAATTACACTATTCCCTAGCAACTTACTAATAGAGCAAGGCAGATGATGTGGTGAATGGTTCTTGTTGTTACGTCCTAGACAGAATACAGAATGTTCTGTCTCACTCTGAGATTTCTCAAAATAATATCTAAAATATTACTGCTAGGATAGCTTGCAAAATTATATAATTTCTGGTCATCTGACTTCAGGTTCCCAGGCAGAACCCTCCCATTGCTGTCAGCTGGCATTATTTAGTATCTACCTGTAAAACTACTCCGACAAGGGCTTTTACTCAGATCTTAGACAGGTGCTGGAAGTCATAAAGCAGTTGCATTCCTTCATGCTTCCAGAGTAACAATTAGTTCACCTCAAAGACAGTGCAGAAAGCTTCCTAGTACAGACTGTCTCTCTGGCTGCATTGAAACCTGTGAGATGGCATCTTTATGGCCCAATGCTAGCCTATAAAGTGATTTAATTTCAGATTTTTTCTAAAGTTTGCTGGACTGAGGTTAACCTCCTGTATTCCACTTTCCACTGTTAAAACTTGTACATTTAAACAGTTACAATAGTGCATGTACATTTCTGTTCTCTTCTAGTAGGGCACACTGTGAATACATTTTAAGCACAGCACTTTACAACAACCTTTTCAACACAAACATCTATATAAAGCAGTTTGATATACGCATGACATACAGTTCTAACACATTTGTAATCCAAGCATCTTATATAAATTAGTTTGATATTCACAAATGATGTATAATTATTCACAACATTCCAGCTAGCTGTTTGGCTGTACCTGTTATTGTCACACCTACCTTCACACTTAGAGTCAAGGAAGTCTTAACAGCCTTACTGAGGCCGTATGCGAGACATACTTGTAAGCACTTCACCAAGTGGGTAGAAGACTACGTAGCCCAGCACAGCACCAGACATACCATGTACTAACTTTTCTAGATGTGTTATTTAACTGACATAATCATGACCAAAGTAGCCACCAATATCAATTGTAAACAACATCCTTTGTTAGAATTCAATTGAAACAACATATCCTTTCCCAGCTATTAGAATGGAGTCCAATCCTCATTACATAGATGTGCACAGGAGCCTTAAATTCATTCTAGACGGAACAAAGACCCTCATGAAATCATTCCAGTTCTTTATATCCTTTGCCTCTAACAGAAAAGCCAAAAGTCTGCAAAGCAACTCAGTCCAGTTAAATTTTATAATGTATCCTCTTTTATGCTTTGGCAAGTAAATGCTTGTTAATTAACTAATCCAAAAGTTCACTCCACTAGAACCATGGCCATCTCCTTGGCCTTCTTAGGCACATATCAGTGGACAGCTGCATAACACCTCCTTGGTTTTCTTCAGGCACATATTAGTGGATAACATCTGAGTAGCAGTCACTTGGGCATCCCTGAACACCTCTGCCAAGTACTGCAGTATAGATATTAAAACCTGAGCCAGATCATCTTTCAAGCTGTGGTGTTGCTGACCATTCCCAAGATAATTGGGGACTTGGTTCACAGTGTTAGCAAGGATGCAGTTTTCCAGATATGAAAGTTATGACATACCATAGTAGTGGATTTGGAACAAGATAACCTCTTCAGCAACCTGAGCCAGATCATCTTTCAAGCTGTGGTGTTGCTGACCATTCCCAAGATAATTGGGGACTTGGTTCACAGTGTTAGCAAGGATGCAGTTTTCCAGATATGAAAGTTATGACATACCATAGCAGTGGATTTGGAACAACATAACCTCTTCAGCAACCGCTCATTCCCTCAGTCTCCTGGCCTGGTTTAGGGGGAAAACTGCTACAGGCTTTAATCGGACAGTCCAGTGCTCCATAAGATGAAGGGCCACTTGTATTTCAGCTAAAGCAGCAGAGTGATTTAGGGGCTATGGACACAGAGAATGGTAACAAGTCAAGACTTGAGACCCAGTAGCCCAAAGACATCCTAGAAGGTTTTGATTAAAGTCTGACTGGGACAGTTCCTTATACTGGATGTTCTAGTGCTTGCTGGTGCACAGCCCACTGTATTACTAAAGATGTTTTCTTGTTCCAGATCTGTCGTTATGGTAGGTCATAACTTTCATTTACAAGTCTGACCAAAAGTAATAAGCTACACTTTCATTTCTAACATTCAAATGTAATGTAGAATGCTGTACAAGAGGAGAATATTAACATAAATCTAAGGATCAGAAGGATTGTGTGGTCCAGAAATGGTATACATTGGGAAAACTGGGACTAATATATTCAGCCTAGTTTCAGGAAGGAAGAGTGAACTTCCTTTGGAAAGTGGATAAACGAAAGTTAAATTCCTATGGAAAATTTTCAGAGACATATAAAACTAATAGCAGCAGTGCCATTGTTTGGGAGAAACGTGATGGGTCCAACTGGATTGATGACAAAATCAGCTAGCAAAGGAGAGTAGTATTGCTGGAATTTAATTCATCCTCATGTCTTGGCGAGTACCTTCATGAGGTGGACCCTGTGTTTTTTTTTTTTTCTCTTCAAAATCTCACCAAGATGACAGTGACATGTAGACCGTACTTTATATAGCATATATCATGAACAGAAGTAGGTTAAAAAATAAAAAAGATAGCTGGGTGCATAAGTCCCAAGATAAAAAAGTAAGCAATCCTGGTAGGTGCACTGGTGTGGTGCCAGGACTGGAAAAAATGACCGTGCAGAATCCTCAAGACACCGGAACATTCCTGCAGTGGGGCTAGACCAAGGCTCCGGGGGAGGTTGGCCCCCTGTAGTAGTCCAAAAAAAATCACAAAAACCTGACACGACAAAAAAGAGACATAAAGTTAATAGAGTGGACTATTGAGAATAAAAAACAAATTATGTATTGTTACTAGTGTGCAAGACGCCCTGAATTTCCAGACAGAAGATATGCAAAAAGATTGACAGAAGTAAGAGGAATGAAAAGTACTTGCACAAGAGCAACTATTAAAAGCTTCAAATTAAAATTTGTATTCATTAATACAACAGATTCATGAAAACCACTGTATAGACCAAGAAAACTTGGGCTGTTTGGAAAAGGAAGTGACTGAGGAATTGCGAAAATATAAAGAACAAAATCTAGAGATTTTTGAAAGGTTTAAAAAGAGAAATATAAACATGGGAAATAGAGAGACCTGATATGGTGCAGTATTTATACAAAAGAGAATGGTAAATTAATTAATACAAAAAAGCAGCTCCAAATGCAAATACAGAAAATTCCATAATACAAAAAATAAGATCACAAAGGGAGAACTTAGAACAGAAGATTAGTAAAGAAGTTGTTCAAAAAAAAAAAAAAAAAAACCTGGAGTTATGGAATACCTGCGAAGTGAAGGATTTAGTGAAGAAAGGCCAACACAGGTTATGTCACAGCATGATGGAACAATGAGTTCCCCAAGTAAGGAGAAATAGGAGGAGTGGGACATTTGAAGAAGAAATATGGACGGGGGGGGGGTTAATATGGTGCAATATTTATGCAAAGGAGAATCCGAAACTAATAGATATAAAAAGCTGCACCAAAGATATTTGAAGAGAAATACAGGCAAAGGTATCCAGATATGGAAAATTTTACAATACAAAAAATAAGAAAATAAAGGGGAAAGTAGAAGAGGATTAGTAATGGAGAAATTAAAGAAATAGAAGCTGAAGATCTGATATTAAGTTTTCATCTCATCTCGTATATGGGTTCTGCAGCTGATCTGGCTCTGCTGTTACTAAGCTCATTGCAACCAAAAAAGCTCTTGGATACCTCCCCTTTCCCACAATGCATTTCTTCCTGTTACTTGGAACTTGTTTGCTGCTTCATGAAGGCATGGTCTGACTATCTAGCTCTTGGATTGTCAGGTTTTTATAAGGCATTTTCTCTCTATCTACCTAATTCATATATGTTTTGAATATTTAGCCCTTTCCATCTCCCTTTTGCCTCTGAAATCCATTTTTCTGCAGCAACCACTCTTTTTTTATTAGGTTACTAGTTTATTAAGTTACTTTCACTTTTCTCCCCACTAGTAACCTTTTTATAGGTTACTCCCCTCCCATATTGCCTTTAAAGGTATTTTTAACTACTATTGTTAGTAGTTTTCTCCTTTTCTCCCCCTCTTTGTACCAAAAAAAAAAAAAAATCATTTTTTCCCTTTCTCTGTTATTTGGTAGTGGTAGTAGCACCTGAGTGTGTGTGCATGTTCTCTTCTTCTCCATACCTTTTTTGATGGCTTCTTGGCAGAGAAACAGGATACGCCAGCATGATTTAAAAAATTCATAAAGTGCAGCCATAAAATTCCTTTTAGTGACTAGACTGGCACTCCCTGTGTGTTTACTGTTTAGGGCCTCTTCACTTATAGAAGATTGTGGCATCTGTCATTCTTTCAACCATAGAGCTTTGGTTGAAAGAAAAAAAGCTCATTCTAAGGGGAATGCTACCATCTGCTTTTGAAGATGCTATTTCTGGTAGTTAACACAAGTGTTTGACCCCTAAATTGAAATCTGCTCGTATGAGCTCTACTTCTTCACTGTCTTCAAAAAGCAGTGACAAGGGAAAGAAGAGACCTTCCTCTCCTCCGACAGACCCATCTGCATCGAAAACTAAGATATCAAAATCCACCAAATCTATGACTCTGTCGGAGCCTTTGGTGCTGACCACTGCCAGACTGGATCCAGTGTCTTTGGCTCTGGCGGTATCTGGTAAGGATAAATCTGATCCGTTTGTATCGGATCCTACCAAAAGTCCTTTCACACCCATCTTGACACTCCCAAGGACTCTGTACTCTCCGACCATAAACCCAGTCCCTTCTAGGCTACTGTCTCCCTTCTTATCCAGGCCTAAATCCCCGTCAACATCCTCTTCCCATTCAACCAAGAGCATTACTGAAGATGACGTGTACCGTTTGGTACAGAAGATCTTGTGGGCACAGGGCATTACTAAGTCCCCCTCGGCCTCGACCCACACTGTTCCAGGTCTATCTAAGCCTTCTACTCCCCCACTTACTCCTTCTCTGACTTTGCATCTACCTATCTACGCAAGAGAGTCTGTTCTTCAAATCTGCACAGAACTAGGCATAATGATAAATTGCTAAAAATCACACTTGGACCCTTCACAAACACTAATAGGAGCACTATTGGATACTGCTCAGATGATTGCTGACAGTCTGACATCAAACACAGATTAATTTGAAACAAGAAGGTACCTGCTTGTCATGTTCTACAGGTTTAGGTTCAATGGCGGCAGCAATAGTGTTAGTTCTGTTAGCCAAATTCCACATGAGGATACTACAGTGGCTTCTAGCTGCCCAATGGTCAATTATCCATCAACTGATGTCTCACCAAATTCTCATAACAGACAAGTGCAAAAGGACCCTGTCATAGTGGATTCAGTCAGAGCAGTTAATGCAAGGTTGACTCTTTGTTTTCCCTCAACCACAAGCCATGGTGACCAGCGATGCTTCCCAGATTGGGGGAGGGGGGGGTGCATTAGCAAGGGAAGACAGTCCAAGGAACCTTGTGTGCAGACAAGGCAGTGCTTCTGGCGTTGCAAGTATTCCAAGCTGCTCTTCAGCAGTTTGAAAGCACCTCAGTTGTTTATTGCTTTTGCAGGCCCTGGGAAATGTCTACCAGTGTCCAAGGTTACCTTATCAAGATGTCGTTCTGATTGCATTTTTTATTTACACCACAAAAGGTATAAATCCTTCCAGACCTATTCAAGCTCATCTGACTAGGGCTATGGCCACATCCGCAGGTTTTCAGACTAATGCCTCCATGGAGGAGATTTGTGCAGCAGCTCCATGGGCCATTCATCATATTTTTATCTTTCATTACACATTGTATGTAGTCTATCAGGGAAGACCCTCCTTTGGCTCAGTGTTCTGAGGAACATCCTTCCATGGGTCCGCCTGGGATAAAGGAAGCTGGGGACTCTGTCCCATATGTGAGGACAAGGTGAAAAATTGACTATCAGATAAAGAAGTTATGTACTCACCATAACGTTCCATCTGTATTGTCAATTTTTTCATCTCTCCTCACATCCCCTGCCTTTGTTTTTCAGGTCTTGTGAGGTCAGCAGATATGCATGCGAACTTACAAAAGAATAAGAAGTTCAAATGTACAGGATATGAAATGGGAAGACATAACAGCAAGAGAAATTGAAACAAAGCCCAGATACAGTATCTAACTTCTGGCTAAAAGTATTAACAACTTTACATGAAGATTTAGCCACTATTTGTATGTGCACCCAGGGCAGACACCAACTGTGTTAACAGAAAAAGCAATACTCCTAGTTGAGAGAACCTGCAAGCTATCCTAAAAACTGTAGACCAATAAACTTGCCTTCCATCGATGTATAAACTATATACTGGAACTGATGCTGACAGAGTTTATAGTCCTTTAGAAGAAAACTCAATCATGGCACTAGAACAAAAGGGTAACAAAAGAAAGTCATATGGAACAAAGGATCATTTGTTAAAGTCGCAATGGAGAACTGTGAAAAGGGGAAGAATCTAAGTATGACATGGATAGACTACAAAAAAGCATTTGACAGCATCCCACATTCATGGATAAAAGAGTGCTTAAAAATGTACAAGATATACCCTAGACTGATAGATTACATTACAGCGACTATGAAACATTGGCAAACCACATTGCTTTTAAGCCATGATAAAGGACAAATTATTATTCCAGGAATAAAAATTCTAAAGGGGATATTCCAGAATGAGTACTTAACAGATTAGGTCTTGGCTACAGTTTGGCTCCCAAGAAAACAACAATGTGCAAAGACTTCTCATCATTTATTTTGTGGATGATTTAAAAATGTATAGTTCATCTGGTGAGAAACTGAAAGCACAACTGCAAGTGGTCAAAACTTTTTCATATGATATAAGAATGTAATTTGGTCTTGATGATAAATGTGCAAAAACACCTTTAAATCAGGAAAGCTGAAGCACCAAGAAAACATCAGCCTGGGGCAGGAATATGATATAAAATAACTTAAGCAAGAAGGAGTGTATAAATATTTTGGAGTTGAAGGATCAACAATAAAAATGAGAATAAAACTTGGTAAGGAATGTTTTAGAAGACTAAAATTAATGTTGAGAACAGCTCTGACATCTAGGAACGAAGTCCAGTCTCTAAACCGATTTGCTCTTCCTCTCCTAACTTATAGTTTTGGAGTCATTGACTGGTCCCAAAAGGTATTGGATCAGTTGGACAGGAAAACAAGAAAAATGCTTCATGCTTATCAAATGATGTATAAGAATCAGTGTATGCCAACCAAGACCATGTATATTCCTCGTTCTGAAGGAGGTATGGGCCTCCTTGAAATTGCTTACACATGTAGATTTGCAGTTGTAGGACTGCATGCATATATGCTGACCTCACAAGATGTCAAATTTAGTGAAAGATTTAAAGCATGAGGAGATTATCTAAGATCGCTTCCCTGCTTAGTTTAGCAGATGCATATCTGTGTTAAGCGGGAATGGAGATCAAACCAAAAGTAGATAAAAATCAGGCAGCAATTGAATGTGCCAAAAAAACAAGAGAATATAAGGTGAAAGATTAGATGAGAAGACAAGAAATGTGGAAAATGCATAAATGTAGTTGCAAGTACGGAAAACTCATGGAACAACCTCATGCTGATCAGGATCGAACATAGGAAATAGCTAAGGAGAGGTGAATTTAAACCAAAAGACAAAAGGTTAATATTGGCGGCTCAGGATAGTGGACTATGTGCACGTTAGTTTACATAGTCCATTGAGCATGTGGGAGAAATGGACAAATGCAAGTTTTGTGAAAAGAATTGGAAACAGTCGCACATCATCTTGCTGGTTGTGATATGCTAATGGCAGAAGGACTGTATACTGAAAGTCATAATAATGTGGCAAGACGTTTGCATTGGGGATTGTGCAAACATTACAATATTGAAGTAGCTGCAAAGCAATGGCAACATGAGCCACAAAGCATTATAGAAAAAGTTTATATTACATGGAATTGACCATTATTACCAGCAGTTCAAAAAATAGATGCCAAAAAGAGTAGTAGTCCATGGAAAGAAGACAAAACTAGCATTGATAATTGAAATTGCTATGCCTAGTGACTACAGTGTCTTGCATAGAGAGAGAGACAGTCATAAAATACCAGTATTTGTAGGCAGAAACAAGGGCAATGTGGAAGAAGGATACCCAGGCAGTTCCAATAGTAGTAGGAACAACTGGTCTTATAAAAACGAATTTACAGTTGTACTTATATATGTTACCAGTACATGTAACTTGTATGAATTGCAGAAGGAATCGATTCTGGGCACATTGTGAGTGCTGTGAAGAGCCCTTTTGGCTAACATCAGAGATTGAAACAGTACTAATTTCATGAACTAATAAATTACTCATAAATGGAGAGATTGGGAACCTCCAGTCGCTGGACCCCACACAGTTCGGCTTCGTCAAGGGCAGATCATGCCTCCTGAACCTGGTGGATTTCTTTGAGACAGTTACTCAGGCTATAGATAAGGGAAATGAGGTACACACGGCTTACCTTGACCTTGCTAAAGCATTTGACACCATTCCCCATTCAGGTATTGTTGATAAGCTCACCAGCCTGGGCATAAACCCTTATGTCACAAGATGGATCGCAAACTGGCTCTCAGACAGATACCATAAAGTAAGAGTAGCGGGATCTATGTCCGAATCCAGACCAGTAACGAGTGGTGTGCCTCAGTGCTCTGTCCTGGGGCCCCTCCTGTTTTGCATATACTTCTCAGAAGTACAGGCAAGCACGGAAGGGCTGTGGCTGACTAAGTTTGTGGACGACTGCAAACTGGGTGCTATAACAGAGTCTCCGGCCGACATGGAGATCCTCCAGAAGGACCTAAATGAGACTGATGCATGGTGTCAAAGACATGGTTTCAAGCTAAATGCAAAAATTGCGTAGTAATCCCCTTTGGAAAAAACAGAGTACCCGCAAACTACAACATAGGAGGTAATCCCCTGAAATCTGAAGAAGAAGTAAGGGATCTAGGGACCCATGTAGATAGTCAGCTTTCCTTTGATAACCATGCTGCCAAAGTGGTTAGAAAATCCTTCTATGTGACCCATCTGATCACGAAAGGGTTCGCATCAAGATCTAAGGATGTAATGGTGCCCCTCTACTCTTCCCTCATCAGACCCATTATTGAGTACAATGCACCAATTGGAATGTACCTGGCTAGACATCTCCAGCAGCTGGAGAGACCACAAAGGTACCTAACCAAGAGGATTACTGGCCTCAAACAGTTGCCCTATGCAGCACAATTGAAAAAGCTAAGACTGTTCTCTGTTGCATACCGCTTTCTTAGAGGCGACCTCTGTCTAACGTACAGAGCCATGTCCAACCCAGAATTGTTGAATATGCTCCATCTTAGCAAAACCAAATCTACTCGAGCTACACGCTCTAGGGATATAAACCTCAACACAACAATGAATAGAACATGCTGGAGGGATAGATTCCCTTCGCAGAGACTTCCCTTACTATGGAACAGGGTCCCGATCTACATAAGACAGAGCCCCTCACTATCACTCTTCAAGAGGAACCTTGATGAGTGGATGGGTAACAGAAAGTTCACACCGGGTTCATACCAACAGCACTACTAGATAGGGGCCTAAGGTACTAGCTGCGAGTACAAGGGTCTAGGGAACTACTAAAGTGGCGGTGAATACCGCACAACGTGGCTGGGCTAATATATGCCTTCAGGCAGATAGCCCAGTACCAACCTATGAACCTATAACTTAAATCATACTTTGACATGAGAATGGGGTCCATTTCTTACTTGGTATTAAAAACCCAAAAGACTTGGAGAAATTAAAAAAAAGAGAGAAACATGCAATAGTGGAGCAATGGATAAGTTTTAAAGTGTTGGAAATTGTAGATTAACGTGAACTGGTAACATTTTGTAAGGCATTGAGGGATAAAAAGAGAGAGGTCAGAACAAAAGTTTGAAAAGTGCAGGACAAGGAATTGTTTGAGATAGTTGAGGAGAAAATTTGGAAAAAAAAACAAGTGCTGGGATGCACACTGTGGGAAAGATGAAGAAATGAGGACATCAGAAGCCGAATTAGTTCCATTTGCAGAGAAGGTCAAAGGAATAGATTATGGTAGTTTGAGCAGTTATACAGGAAATCAGAAGACAGTCTGATGAAGATGATGTGGGGCAGACAGGAAGAAATTATGCAAATATGAGGGTGGGAAATTGTTGAAATATTCATATAAAGAAATGGGTGTTTTATGAAAGCTGGTAGGGAGAAGGTGGTTTGTTGTGTGTTGTACATTGACAAATGGAAATATGAGATAGTGATAAGGGATATATATCTTTGTCACTCATCTAGTTGGGATGTACTAGACGAGTCTTTTTGGGTTCTGTTCAAGAAGCTTTATTAAGTACAAACGCATCAGGATTGAGGCTTTATAACTAACTTAGATAAACTTATACAAACTGGCTATTACATTCATACATGCACACACTCTGCCTGCACTCTCAAAATGGTACTGAAGCTAGCATGTGCTTGCTATTTATATGCACGTTCAGTCCTTGAAATGCTTCTTAAAGATGCAGCACATACACACTGTTCTACATTCTCCCTGTTTGAGAAATAGGTCATGCAATATTGACAACATCAGTTGACATGCAATCAAAACAAACAATTCTTGGTCATGCGATTATACAGAACTAGATACACATATGCAATTATGTCCAGGTCACTTGTGTATTTCACACTAGGTCTGAAATACGCCAAATCATGTGACATGAAATTTAGAATTAGGTTTAGCAACTAGGGCTCTGTCTGCTGAATGTTCAACCTTGGGGAAATCAGGAACATCATCAGGAATTGAAGTCGAAGTTAAGACATGTTCTGCAAAAGGAACATTGTCTGGATTCCTCTGAGATCCAGAGTCTATATTACATGAACAATGCTGCGATATCTATTCTGGTACAGGAAGATGTCTGAGATTTCTCCTGTACTCCACACCCTCAGATTCTATGAAGTATGATCTTGGCTCTGTACATATACCTATTACTTGACCAATCCGGTCGAAATCTTTCACCATTTGTATCCTCGCTGTCTCTCCTTTCAGTGGACGAAGAAATTTGCTTGATTTAACATAACTGGACTTCTGGAAAGAACGCTTCTTGAATAATTGGGCTCTTAATGGTTCTTTTCTTAGCTTTAGGCCTTAACAAATTGGAACTAATAGAAAATGTTCTGGTTTGCCTGGATAGAAGTCTGTGAGCAGGTTAACCAGGTATATCATCATAGGGTATGTTTCTGAGATTAAGTAAATTCAAAAAGACATCAGTATTGCCATGCTTTGACCTTTCAAGTAATTGCTTTGCACTCTGTACTGCACGTTCAGTTAGTCCATTTGTCTGTGGATGTTCTGGACTGCTAGTAACGTACAAAGTCCCATTTTCTTGCAAATTTCTGAAACAACTGACTAGTAAATTGAGTACCGTTGTCAGAAACAACTTTGTGTGGACTACCATGAACTGAGAAATTACATTTCAACTTAGTGATAACAGTAGTGAATGTTAGATTAGGTAGCAAATCGATCTCAAACCCGTTCGAGAGTCTACCAATACTAAGTAATACTGATTGTTCCACTCCTGAGTATATGTCAGTGGCTACTGTTGACCAAGGTAATTCAGGAACTTGACTTAGCTGAAGTGGTTCTCTCTGCAAATGTGTTTTAGTACTACTGCATACTGAACAAGAAGAAAGTACTTTATCAATGTCTTTAACTACAGAAGGCCAAAATACTAGTTCCATCACCCCTCTTTTGGTAGATTAGAACCTGGGTGACCGCGATGCAAAATCTGGGTATACTCATGTTGCAAAGAAGCAGGAACAACAATTTTAGCACCTTTGAAAATAATACCATCTTCCATCAACATCTCATTTCTGTAAGGAAAATAAGTTTGCACGTCAGGTGGTACACTAGATTGCTTTGACAGCCATCCAACATTAATGTAGTGGTTGAACTTTCAAAATTGGATCATTCTATGTATGATCTTAGCTCATCAAGCCTTGTGGTAGAAAAACTACACATTTCCATTACGTCCTAGTCAAAATTCTCTGCGTCAAGCTGTTCTGTTGATTTCTGGGTGTTTTGGGTAAGGTATCAGCCAGATAAAGAAGTTTGCCTTTTGTATAGACCATTTTGAAGTTGTACATCTGCAATTTGAGCATCATTCTTTGTAATCTTGCTGGAGCTGAATGCATAGGCTTCTTTAGAATAGTAACTAGAGGTTGCTGGTAAGTTTCAATCCGAATAGCTCAACCATAGATATAATCATGAAACTTTGAGCATGTAAATACTATTGCCAAAAGTTCTTTCTTGATATGAGCATAATGCATTTCAGTTTGGGTAAGAGTTAGATGCATAGGCTACTGGTCTGCCTTCTTGAAGCATAACTGCGCCAATACCAATTTTTGAAGAATCACAGGAAAGAGTTACTGGGTTATTGATGTCATAGTGTCTTAATGTAGGTAGGGTGGCAATTTTCTGCTCAAGGTCTTCAAATGCTACCAAGCCTGTGACATTTTTGCATGTCAGCTCACCTAAAGTCTGGTATAAACTTGCCTAAATAGTTGACCATGCCAAGAAAACATTTGTAGAGCTTAAAAAATATCTGGTGCTGACATCTCAAGAATGGCTGCTTGCTTGGATGGGTCTGGTCTCAAGCCAGTGCTGGTAAATAAATGACCTACATATGTAACTTCTGGTAGTCTGAATTTGCACATTATAGGATTGAGCTTTAAGTTCACTTCATGTGCTCTGTCTAGAACTTTCTTAAGGTTTCTGTCATGCTCTGCTTCATCATTGCCTCCTACCAGTAAATCATTTACTATTATGGCACAAGGATAACCTGAAAAAATTTGCTCCATTACACGCTGGAAGACTTCACTTGCAGAATTTATTCTAAATGGCATCCTTAGGAATCTGTCTGCCAAAAGGGGTACTGAAAGTAGCCATTAATGAGGATTTGCAATCAAGCATCACGTGCCAAAATGAACTTTTTGCATCCAAGATGAAAAAACAGTGACATTCAGTATTAGGGCTGCAACGTCCTCCACTGTATGCATTGGATGATGTGGTCTCTCTAATGCTTTGTTCAAATCTGTTGGGTCAATACATATTCTGATTTCATCTTAGCCTTTCTTGTGAGCTGCTACCATAGATGACACCCATTCAGTTGGTTCTGTAACTGGACAAATTACACCTTGCTGCACCATTTTATCCAACTGAGCTTTGACTTTATCCTGCATAGCTATCGGAACTTTTCTTACTAGTCTGACTACTGGACTGACCTCTGGGTATAACTTCATAGAATGCACAGCTGGAAGTTTGCCCAACTTGCCATCGAAAACATCAGCATACTCTGAGAAAATGATTGTAGAAAAATTGGAACTAGGATATGTGCTTATGTGATGAACTTCTTTGGTAAAAGAAAGCAGATTCATTCCCAGACTGCCTTTGAGACCTAATAATGACTGCACAGGTCTTCGACCTTCATAGAATAACAAGCTGTAACAGTTCCTAGCCACATAACATGAAAGCACTACTGAGCCTTCGTTTGAATTTTTTCACCTCCCATAAGCAACAAGGTTCGCACTACTAGCAACATTGAGTTGTTCATTAGTTCTCACCTTAACAAAGTGTCTCCTGTCATAACATTGCACTTTGAACAAGTGTCTACTTTGAGCTCCATGGATTTACCATTGATCTGGGCAGTACAAAACACTTTGTTCTTTGCCAAAAAATTCACTGCATGAACCTTTTCACCAATTACTGATAACACCATCTGTGTGGAAAGTAGAATTGAAGCTCTCTATATGATCATCTTGTTTTTTTTGAGTGACCCTTCTTTATAACAGTGAGGTTTACTTGATTTACAAAACTTGAAAATGGTTAAATTTTTTACACTTGTGGTATTGCTAACCAAATGCTAAGCATTTCTCTCTTTTAGACTCATGATTGGCGCCACAATTATGACAGATAACAGTAAAACTGGATTTGGGTTTGCTGATTCACGCTTGTACTGCACTAAGCATACTTACTTCTTAGTGCTGGAAAACTGTGGTTTCCTAGGAGAACCCGCAGGAGCTGTAGCTCCCATGTGCTTAGGCCCACTTTTGCTTGACAGGTGTTGCATGCTGTCTGTATTTGCACTGGAGCCTGCTGAAACCATGCTCTTTATCACTTGCAAGAATACTTGTGTGCCTTTCTTTAACTTCATGGATTTGACAAATCTCAATGGCTTTACTCAGCATTAAATCACTGTCATGAAGCAAACTCTTTCTCACAGCAGCACTATTAATACTGCACACAAGCCTCTTCTTTATCAGCTCATCTTTTAAGTCTTTTAAGTCACCAAACCGACACAGTTTAGCTTTGTTTCTCAGGTCAGTAATATAAGCTGCAAAAGTTTCTCCTGGTTTCTGATCTCTTGTGCAAAACAAATGCCTCTCTAATGTAATATCTGTCTGGGGGGGGGGGGTTACACATTTCTCTGAATTTGTGCTTCAGACACACAGATCCTCCCTTGATTCAGCCTGTACAACAATATGGTGAGTTTCACCTTCTCCCTCCTATACTGCTGGTACATACACAAATGCACACTCTCTTTCACTGGCCTCTGATCCAGCTAGTGGTGTGTGCATCTTTGTCAGAATAAGCTGCTTGTATAAAAATATATTCTTGCTCAAATATTCTGCAGTTCTCTGCAATATTCTGATCAAGTACAAGCTGAGGGCTTTTGAAATCCATCTGCCATTAACACATACCAGTGAAGGGTTTTGCAAATGTGCACGAACATGCGCACTTATATGTATGCCAGAAATTTATGCCAGTATTTGTTTCTTTGCCCAGTAGTACAACAAGCCTCTGAATAAATGAACTTTGTGAAATAAGTCTCTCAGACACCGTAATACTCTTGAAATCACTGTACTGCAAAAGTAATTTATCATCATTTTAAGAAACATTTCAAAATAACTGCACTGTGCAAATGAACTGGGCAGAAGAAGCTCAAAATAAGAAACATTTTGGAGTAACTGCACTTTGCAAATAAACAGTACACAGCACACTAAAACTTCCCTAAAATGGCAGTACTTTGCCAGATAATTCTTTACAGTGCAAGAAACACTCTGTAATGGTGACTTGCGAATAGACGTACCCAGCACAAGAAACTTTTCAAAATGGCTGTATTTTGACTGCACTTCATGAAATAGTTGCACTTTGCACACAAACTCTTTGGAATACATGCACAGTAATAAGCACACACTGTAAGCCTTTGCACACTTTGAGATACTTTGAATAACTCTCGATGTTAAGTTGTCAATCTCGCCTTCGTTCTTGCTGGTTGGGATTGGAGTTGTGATAGTTTAGTGTGTTTTTGTGGGCTTTTCAGAACTCGTTTTAGTTGGAGTTCTTCCCCTCCCCCACCTTCCCCTCTTCCGTTATCCGTTAGATTACTCTGTAAAATTTCTTCCCTTTCCTTGTTTTAGGTAGCTGTTTTAGTTAGAGGCTTCCTAATTCCTAAAAAAAAAGATATATCCTTATCTTGTAGTATATTGTGTCTTATTTGTGGTTTGTGTGGTAGTGTTTACTGTTAGTTTAGTGGTATTTCATATTGTGTATTATGTCTAAGGAATCCAAAGTGTCAGGATTCAAGAAGTGTGACTCATGCTGTCAGATGTCGTCTCTGACAGATGGGCACACTTCTTGCATCTATTGTCTAGGCACTGTACACCTGCAGGACTCTTGCTCTATCTGCCATGCATTTAGCCCAAGAGTTCTGCAGGAGCACAAGAATAAACTTATTTTGAGAGGGCTGCTTAAGCCACAGGACTCACCGGCCAAGACTTTGCCAGTGAAGTCTCCTAAACCGGCCAAATCGTAGGCTCCCAGCTCGGAGCCGTCATCGGCCCAAGGCTTACCTTCCACTTCGGTTCCGGCCGGAACTGAGGAAACTGCTTCCTCGTCTGCTCCAATAGTCCCTTCGGAGCCATCAAGGACTCAGAAAAGACCGAGGTCCCCTTCAGTAGAATCCATTCATTCGGCTGCTCGGTCTCCCCTCCTGCAAAGAGACTGTAGTCATAGATCTTCACACTCCTCTCAGTCCTCCAGGCTCTCAGACCATGATGTGGAGAGAGTGGTCAGCAGGTTATCGAAGTCGCAGGCACTGGCCAAAATGTTGTCCAGCCCTCCTCAACAGGGGTCGGCTCTGTCTGTCTCTCTCGATGTTCTTCCTTCGACTCCATTGAGCTCTGAGCCGGAGTTTCTTGGGGTTCGAGTCGTGGAACCGTCGGCTCCAATAATGATCTCTCCTTCGGATGCGTCGTCTGCTCCGATCCCATCGATGGTGCCTTCCGTCGAGAGATCTGGGTGCTGAGGCTCCCTCGTCTGCTCCGAGGGTGCAAGTGGCATCGGACCCTTGTCCGACCCCGCTCTCCCTCTCGGAGCGTCAGCGCAGGTGAACTCGGCTCCTACATCGGCCTCTGAGCCGTCTCCCTCAGTGGGAAGGAGGATTCCGGTCTCCTCTGAGCCGGAGCCTTCTCTTCATCGTGGCAGGGATGCCTTCGATGCCATGAGGAGTGTGCTGGCCTCTCAGCCAGCTCCACCTTCGACCCCACTGGCTCCGTCCCCCGTGGTGCCTGCATCGACCTCTGCCCCTCCTCCAGACCCCACGCGTGGGGAACCAACGCTTCAGGGCACCCCATTGGGTGTTTCCTCTTCCTCTGAGGCCTCCCCTGATCATTCAGAGGAGACCCCTCGGAAGAAGTGCAAGAGGAAGCACATTGACTCCCCCGAGTCAGTCAATTCGGATGCGGATTTGGATGAGTCGGAAGTGTCCCCGAGATCCCCCTCTGAAGATGTTTCCTTCTCGGACATCCTAGAAATACTTAAGCAGAGGGGGAACTGGAATACCCTAGCCCCTACCGAGGATGAATCTGTATTCCTGGATGCGTTCGGTTCCCGACCTTCCACCTCCTGGGTTTCTCCGCCTTTCGATCCACTAATGTCTGTGGTGGCTCGAAGGGCTTGGTCAGCCCCAGATACAGTGGAACCAACCCCGAGGAGACCAGCCAAGTTTATTACTGCACCCCCTGACAAGCAGTTCTTTACTAAGGGTGTTCCTGTGGATGCCATGGTGGTAGCAGCAGCCACCAAAAAGGAGTTAGCGGAAACTTCTTCTTCTGTCCATCCTCCTAACAAGGAGTCTAGGACCATGGACAGATATGGCAAGTGAATGTTTGCTTTAGCGACCTTTTCCATGAGGTCACTGAATTACTTATGCCATTTTGCCAGGCTTCAGAGGGATCTCCTAAAAGAGCTCGGAGCTGCCCTACAGGATCCTTCAGCTGAAGGGGCCCAGGCTAAAGTGGCTTCTCAGCTGGCGACCCTTAACTCAGTAGTCCTCCATGAGGCTCATGTCCTATGCAGCCGATGGGGCGAGTAGAGCCGCAGGCACAGGCGTGGCACTTCGGAGACATGCTTGGATGCGGCTGTGTAATTTTGCGGAACCCTTCAGAGCATCATTCACCAACACTCCAGTTGACGGTTCCTTTCTTTTTGGACCACAGGTGAAAGACACTCTTACTAGGTGTGAACAGGAAGGCAAGACTCTCTCTGCCGTGGGAGTCCATTTTTCCACTCCCTCTAGACCATACCCCAAGGGTCAGAAGAGAGGAAAGATGTGGTTTCGGAAATCCCAGGGATCTTTGCCTGACACATGTAGTGATTTTTCCTCCAGGGGCACAGGAGGAAATAACAATAACAACAGACGCCGCCCTCGTGGCAGAGGGGGTCCGCAGAACCAGGGCAGTAGAGAATCCTTCTCTGACAAGCCCTTCCAACATCCCTGAGGGGTTGCCCGACTGTCCGTCTCTGGAGGCAGTCGGGGGGGGGGGGGACACTCATTGTACCCAAAAGCCTGGCTAAGCATAACGCAAGACAAATGGGTACATTCAATAATATCCGGAGGTTACAGAATTCCTTTCGTTCAGCCCCCTTTACTGTCATGCAAGTCCCTCCCAGATGTTCCACCCAATCTGAGGGACCAAGCAGTTATAGAAGTTTCAAAACTGCTAGGAAAAAGAGTCATCCAGGAAGTCCCGGCAGACCAACACGGATCCAGAACTTACTCAAGGTTCTTTTTGGTACCAAAAAAGACGGGACTGGAGACCTATTTTGGATCTCAGCAGACTGAACAAGTCTGTTCAAAGAACAAAGTTTCAGATGGTCACGCTACAGTCCATTCTACCCTTTCTGGGACAGGACAATTGGATGTGCTCTATAGATCTCCAGGATGCGTAGTATCACATCAAAATGGACAGACGCTTCAGCAGTTTCCTTCGCTTCCGGCTGGGAGCCAGTCATTACCAGTTCAGAGCTCTGTCCTTTGGTCTCACCACAGCCCCCAGGGTGTTCACCAAATGTATGGCAGTGGTCACGGCTCACCTGAGGCGTCAAGGATTCCAGGTGTTTCCCTGTCTAGACAACTGTCTCCTTACTGCTACTACCAGGCATCAACTCCTTCAAGCCAGAGACTATACAATCTCAATTTGCTCCCAGCTAGGCATTACCATAAATTTCGAAAAATCTGCCTTGTTGCCCTGTCGATCTATTACTTATATAGGAGCAGACTTTGATACAAGGAGCATGGCCGCAAAGCTGCCCTTGGACCGGGTTCCACTATTCGCCAGCAGGTTCATGTCCTCATGCAGTGCAAAAGAGTGCAAGTCAGGTACGTTCTTCAGACTCTAGGTTCTATGGCGGCGGCAGTTCTTCTGATACCCCTGGCCCGCTTCCACATGAAAATCCTGCAGTGGCTTCTGTTCACGCAGTGGTCCTTTCAACAGCTTCCCATGTCTCACATGATCATCATCATAGTAGCATGCAAAAGACATCTTTTCTGGTGGATGGTCTCCCCACTAGTGATTCAGGGCAGACCCTTCATTCAGCCTCCTCCGGTTGCTACAGTGACCACGGACGCCTTCTTGATAGGGTGGGGGGGGCATTATCAGGGAAGGACAGTCCAGGGCACTTGGCAGGCTCACGAGTACCATCTGCATATAAATGTACTAGAGATGAGAGCCGTGCTCCTAGCATTGCAAGCTCTTCAGGACTCTCTTCCTTCGGGGACCATTGTAATTCAAACTGACAACATGTCAGTTGTGTGGTACATCAACAAGCAGGGGGGAACTAGGTCCTCCCCCCTTTGTCGAGAAGCCCTCAGACTCTGGCAGTGGGCGATTTCCTCCCAACGATTACTGATTGCAACGCACATCCCTGGGACATACAATGTCATAGCAGACAGGCTCAGCAGAGCTATTCTCATGCCTCACGAGTGGTCTCTGGTAGTTGCGGATTTAATCTTCCGCAAATGGGGTCAGCCTTGCTGTGACCTTTTTGCCACTCCCTTCAACAGCAAATGCAGCAGCTACTTCTCCCTTCTTCTGCTTCCTGGTCACCCTCCCAGAGATGCTCTATTCCACGATTGGCCTCAGGGACTTCTTTATGCCTTCCCTCCATTTCCCCTGATACCGAAACTAATTCAGAAAGCTATGTCATTGGGTTGCAAAATGATCCTCATTGCCCCTTACTGGCCTCGACAGATATGGTTTCCTTTTCTGCACCATTACCTTCTTGAGCGGCCTTGGACTCTGGATCCAATTCCAGACCTACTGATTCATCAGTCAGGCGGGCTGCATCAATCCCTTCAAACGCTCCAGCTCACAGCTTGGTTGCTCCAATTCCAACCTTAGCCAGGCTTCCCAGTATTCCCCAGCTATTCGCGACATCATTGTTTCCTCCCATAAGTCGGCCACTAGAAGGACTTACGCTAGTAAATGGAAACGTTTTTCTTGTTGGGCAGAGGATAGAAATATAGATCCCTTCACAGCCCCTATCCATGCGATCTTGGAATTCCTAACAGAACTCTTTCATTCAGGGTCCGCTTCTGCTACAATCAGGGTTCAGTTAGCGGTCATTTCAAATTTTCATGTCGGTTTTTCTAATGCCAACATTATGTCTCATAAGCTATGTAAAGCGTTTCTAAGAGGGGCTACTCCCCTTAGACCCCCAGTGAGAGATCCCCCTCCTCCTTGGGACCTTAATTTGGTACTAACCTCATTAATTATGCCCCCTTTTGAACTGGCAGCTTCCTGCTCCATTAAGTTTCTGTCTTGGAAGACTCTCTTTCTGGTAGTGATTACTTCAGCCAGACGTGTCTCAGAACTTCAGGCACTATCCGTCCGTCCTCCATACTTAGTATTTCATAAGGACAGGGTTGCTCTGAGGACTAATCCTTCTTTTCTTCCAAAGGTCTGCTCAGAAAACAATTTGAATCAGTCTTATAGACCTACCTGTGTTTTTCCCTAACCACACCAACAAGGCAGAATATAAGTTACATCTATTGGATGTTCATAGACAGTTGCGTTTCTGTCTGTATAGGACGAAGGATATAAGGAAATCTGACCAACTTTTCCTTTCCTTTGCTCGGGGCAAACGGGGTCTCCCAGTTTCCAAAGTGACCTTATCCAGGTGGTTGTCTCATATCATTACCTTTATGTACCAACTAAGGAACAAAGACTTGCCAATCAAACCGAAAGGTAATTCTACCAGGGCTTTAGCCACGTCTGTAGCATTCCAGTCTAGGTTGCCCATGGACTCTATCTGTGCCGCCGCTACATGGACAAATCCTCATACCTTTATTTCTCATTACAAGTTGGATGTGGTCTCCAGAAGTAGAGCTAGCTTTGGTTCCACTGTTCTGAAGAGTCTGTTCCAATGAGCCACCCAGGATTGTAGGTGCTAGGGACGCTGTCCCAACCAGCAAGAACGAAGGCGAGATTGACAACTTAACATAAAGAAGTTATGTACCTACCCTAACTTTCCATGTTAGTTGTCTTCATCTCTCCTTCTTTCTTGCACCCCCCCCTCTCCATCCCCCTATCCTGTTGAACCGAGAGGAGTTCAAATTTTCACTGGCTCAGTGTTTGCTGGTTTGTTTCTTTTACTGACTTAGACAGTAGGGCAGGTATGTTGACCATTTGTTTGGAGGGGTTTCTTCCTATAGCTATGTCTGGGTTAGCTATATCAAACGAGATTTGGGTAGCTAGCGCTAGGCATCATGGGATAAGAAGTAGCCTTGAGCCAGTAAACAGCTCTCGATCTATTGAAGATGGCCGAGTCAGAGCCAAGGATCGGCTCCGATCCCAACCAGCAAGAAAGAAGGTGAGATGAAGACAACTAACATGGAACATTATGGTAGGTACATAACTTCTTTTTATGACCTGACTACAACAAAAAGTAGTAGTTATGCCAAAAAACATGCAGTCACCTTGCTTTTATTTATGCTCAATGTGCCCTTTTTGCCCTTATTATACTCGTTTAATCTGTTTTCATGCCCATTGCACTTTTCTTCTGCTTGATTTACTCTAAACATGCCCTTTTGCTTTAAACATGCTCATTTTGCAATTCTGAGGTAATTTCAACCCCCCTTTGTGCTTTTCTGATAATCGTTTTATCAGATCATCTTAATTTTAAACATTTCACTTAATTAAACCTTTTGTGCCTCTCGCTTGTTTAATAATGCAGTCTGTGCCCTTGTAATGCTCCATTTTATCTTTTTTATAAAATAAATTGTTTGTGCAAGTTTTCATTACCTTTGTTTTTTTTCTGGCTCTTTTTCATGCTCGTTTGTGTTAGTTTACATTCATTGTTAACTCTGCACCTCGTAGCTCTGGAAAGCAGTCTCTGCAATCCCGGTTCTGACACCATGTCACTCGTCTAGTCAGGATATGATAGACGAGTCTTTGTGGGTTCTGTTCAAGCAGGTTTATTAAGTACAAATGCATCAGGATTGAGGCTTTATAACTGTAATTTAGATAAACTTGTATACAAAGTAGCTGTTAGATTCATACATGCTCATTCTCTGGCTGCACTCTCAAAATGGCACTGAAGCTGGCACAAGCTTGTTATTTATATGCACATTCAATCCTTGAAATGCTTCTTAAAGATACAGCACACACACTGTTCTAGTCTCTACTTCACACATTTAGTGCTGTACTGCTGTCATACCCATCAACCACTAAGCACAAGAAATCTGGACAAAACCAAGAATAATGGAGAGAAGATGCCCAAAATCAGGAACAGATTTTAAATATTGCTGTTATAAACTTAAAAAGTTGCTAGAATAACAGGTTTTACATTAGCATGGATTTTCCATAGGATTTAGTCTGAAATTCAAATGTATGTCATAATTGAAAACTGCATATTTTATAATGAACAGGGCCAAAACTATGATGCAAAAATTTGGACAGTTGAGAGGTATGACTGCAGTTTACTGTATACAGTGCGAGTGTTTTCCATTGAACTGTATTTCAACATCAAAATCACGATTTAAGTACACTGACATAATACATTTTTATGTTTTCATTTGTCATATTCTTTTCACTTTGACAGTTTCTGTTTTTGTCTACTTTTATTTTTGTTTGAAAATGTTCCACAGATGTCTGAAACTGTTAATGTGGGCTAGTATTTTAACCCAGTTAACAAAATCAGATAAGTAAATGTTAATTGTGGTTTAATGATGATGTATTTAAAATAAAATAGTAATAAATATATGATTAGAAAAAGCTTTCCAGTTACCAGCTGCTAACTCAGCTGTTACCACAGAACTTGTAATAACTCTGACTCCTAACTCAGTGTGTGGGTACATGCATATTGTAACTGTTCATGAGGGGACCTTTATGACATAAAGAATCTTGCAGGATTGCTTAAAAATGTGCATATGGGAACTAGCTGAGATACCTTGTTTGTATGTAGACCCTGGTGATTTAGTCATCTAAGAAGCAAAACTGATGTGAAGCTTATAGTAGAAAAGCAGAAAAATCATTGGAGAAAATAGGTGTGAAGTAGATGTTACCCTAGGCATCTGTCACACCTCTAAATTGTCCTGAATTTCATGGAATGTCCAGATTTTTGCCTCCTATTTTTGGTCTGTGGTTTTCTGGCAAATAATTGACAACTGAAGTCATTAAGTAATGACAAATTTGAGTTTCAGGCTTCATTCCCATGCAAGACCTGTTCTACCAACTTTCTAAGTTTGCAAGAATGTTGAAAATCTGTCCCTGATTTTTGGGTCTTTGTACTCCCATTATTTTGTGCTTTGTTCAGATTTCTTGCACTAGGAGGTAGAGGGGTATGGCATCTGTGATGCATGTTGAGATGAAAAAAAAAACAAAACAAAGTCTTACATTATAGTTTGTGATTTGTCAGAATCCGTGGCAGACTGAAAATCACTCCACAGGCAAACCCTTAATTAGTTGTGGGTGGAAGGATACTGAACTGTTAGGCTGTTTTAAACGTTTCAGAATGGAGTCAAAGATGGCAAGTGTAGACAGATCATATAAAATGATAAGCACTATCCTTAGACCTCTTGCACCTTAACAGGATGGAAACAGACCAGTTTTATTGCTTCTCCGTCATTATTCAGAGATTGCTTACTGTCATGATCTTATTGTGCCAAGAGGATCGTGGTCAACTTTGCAAAGAAGAACCATAACAAAACTGGGGAGGACAGTAATAAAGCATTGTCTTTAGGATTTGTGGCCATTCTTCTCTGGTATAAACTGGAAGAGGCTTTCTTAATCTACTTTTCTTAAATCTTGTCAGGTGGAGAGTGGTAGACTGAGAGAGAAAGATTTGGTGATGGAAATGGTGTTCCCAGATGTTCTTCATCCCACATTGCTGCAGTCCTAACACTTGGGTAGTCCGCTGTCCCAGTCGGCCCGAATACCAAAGTATAAGGCTGACGTCGGTCAGGGCGCATTAGTCTGACGTCAGGAAGTCAGGGTACAAATGCGCATGACCGACGTCATATCCTCAGTCTTTTTTGCCGCATGGTCCGATGCAGAAGCAGTTTTGCAAGTGCAGGTTGGCGTTCTGAGATTTTCCGAAGTCGGAGTTTCAGACCGAATCCAAGTTGGCTAAGTACCCCGTTGGGGAATATTTTGGTTTTTTCTTGCCTCAGTATTTTACCGGATGTCAGAAAAAGTGAATAACTGTATTTCTTGTGGGAAACAGATACCTCATAGGGATTACCATACCTTGTGTATACCTTGCTTAGGGCCTGAGCACGACGTTGTTGGCTGTCGCTCTTGTGCTAGATTTAACAAACGCACGATAAAGAGAAGATTAGATTGTGCCAGGTTAGTTTTGGGAAGCGGTGTAATTATAAAATGCCGTCGGATGCTCCGGCGCCGCTTCGTCTAAAAGCGCAAGGACAAAACAGCAAAGCCTAGGCTGGAAGAACCGTCCGTGCGGACGCCTGTTCTTTAGAGGGCTCGGTGGAGCCAGAGGTTCAGCCAGAAATTTCTTTGGAATCCCAGGAGAGACTTTATTACTACAAGATGTGACCTCTCAGGAGGTAGGCCAGGCGGAAGGGGCTTCTCAGGTAGCTGGTCTTCCCTCCCTTCCTAAGGTGGTTAGGCCCTCCCCTGCTGTTTCCAAGGCTTCTCCCAGGGGCAGGCCAAGTGTTGTTTCAGGTGTTACCCCTAGTTCTTCAGGGTCTGTACCTAAGAAGCATATGCTTAAGATGGCAGAAGATTTGATTACAATGATTAGAGGTTCTATGCGCCCTCCTGATAAGAGGCCTAGGGTGGAACCTGAGCTTGGGAGTTTTGAGCAGTGTTCGGATGCTTCTGAGTCTTCGGCTGAAGACTTGCAGGAGTATTCCCCTTACTCTGATTCTGATGTGGATGATTCTACTCCTTCTGCTTCTCCTCCTGAGGATTTTTCATTTTCAGAGACTCTTCATTCCATGAGGGAGCATTTTAAATGGGAAGGTCAGGATTTCTCTGATTCCAGGAAAAGGCTTAGGGAATTTTGTTTCTTCCCCAGCATAGGCCTTTAGCTATACCTCCTGTTCTAGATGTGGTGGAGGATGTTTTGCAGAGGCTTCTCTGAACCCTGATTCTTTGCCTCCTGCTCCAGTTAAACCGGATAGATATTATAGGGTGCCTGAAGCTCATAAGTATCTTTTTAAGAGTCCTAGGGCAGACCCAGAAACTGTTTCACAGGGGCCTAAAGGTGTTAAGGCTTCTGTTGTTAAAAATCCTGTTCCTCCGGATAAAGAGGCAAGGGCTTTGGATAGATGGGGAAAGAAAGTGTATACTTCTTCCACTTTGGCCATGAGAGCTTTGAATTGCCAGTTTCACATGTTGAAATATCAAAATTATCTCCTTTCACAATTAAAGTCTAAGGTAGATGCTTTGGCGGTGGGTATTGAGTGTAAAGAGTTGCAGGATTTAGTTCATGTTTCTGAACAGGTGGGTAAGCATTCTTTGCAATGTGGTTTTGATGCTGTGCAGGCCTCTTCGAGGGTGGCTGCCACTGGTTCGGTTCTTCGCAGGCACGCCTGGCTGAGGGATCAGAATTTAGCTGAGCATGTGAAGACAAGGATTTTAGATGCTCCTTTACAATCTGATGTGTTGTTTGGTTCGCCTGTGGAAGCAGTTCTAAAGAAAATGGAAGACAAGGCTAAGTCTATGCAGACTGTTAAAGATTTTTTGCAGGTTCAGCCTCCGAAGTTTAGTAGAAATTGGCCTACCAAGGGGTGGACATATCCTGCTTATGATTCCCAGTCTAGGGGTAGGTCTAGACGTGGTAGGGGCAGAGCTCAAGGTTCTTTTAGGCCTAGAACAGGGAGTTCACAAGCTCAGTCTTCTGGTGAGGGCAGTGGTCAGTCCTTTCGTAAACAGACCCAATGACCTGCCTTTTCAGCTGCCAGAATCTTCTCGTCTGGCAGCACCTTTGGGAGGAAGGTTGGCACTCTTCAAAGAAAACTGGAGTTTTATTACCCAAGACAGATGGGTATTGGACATCATTCACCACGGTTACAGGTTTTATTTCCATACCTTGCCTCCTTTCAAAGGCATGCCAGACATTCCTCCTCAGCAAAGGAAAGAGGCTCACAGGCAAATTTCTCTGTTGCTCCAAATAGGGGCCATTCAGCCGGTTCCTGTGCCAGAAAAGGGCCTAGGATTTTATTCTCGCCTGTTCCTAGTACCAAAAAAGGGGAACACGTGGAGACCAATTTTGGATCTGTCTATCCTCAACACTTATCTGGACATTCCCAAGTTCAAGATGTTGACGTTACAACAGCTTTTACCTATGCTGGGCAAAGATCACTGGATGGTAACTTTGGATCTCAAGGAAGCTTACCTTCATGTTCCTATCAGACTAATTTGCAGAAAGTATCTGCGTTTTCGAGCTGGGAATTCTCATTATCAGTTCTCTGCATTGCCCTTTGGCTTATCTACTGCGCCCAGAGTATTCACAAAGGTTCTGGCTCCAGTGATAGCTTTCTTCAGGCTAAAAGGAATACAAATCTATCCTTATTTGGACGACTGCCTGCTTCTGGCTCAAGGAAAGGACGTGCTTTTTCAGCATTTGGAATATGTGATAGCAGTGCTAAGATGCCTAGGGTATTCTGTGAACGAAATAAAGTCCAGTCTAGTACCCTCTCAAGATATGTGCTTTCTGGGCGTGAGACTGAATACAGCATCCCAGATGGCCTTTTTAACCCCGGACAAACAAAAGAATCTTTCTCTTTACTTCCATCAACTGTCTCATCAGTCCGGGCTGACTGCAAGGACAGTCCTTCAAGCCTTAGGGTTCATGGCATCTTGTATTCTGGTACTTCCCACTGCCAAACTGCATATGAGGAAGCTACAATGGTATCTCAAAAATGTATGGACACAGCACTGCCAGGATTTGGACACTGTCATTCAAATAATACCTTGCATTCAAAAGGAATTTTTGTGGTGGGCTCAGGAATGTCACCTAAACAAGGGACTCTCTGTGACCCGGCCAGAGGCGAGTCAGATTCTAACGACAGATGCCTCAGACACAGCTTGGGGAGCTCATCTGAATGGAAAGTGGATACAAGACAAGTGGCCTGCCAGACTGCAGCATCTACATATCAACATGAAGGAGATGTTAGCAGTCCAGTTTGCATTACTGGCTTTCAAGGATTTACTTCTTCCAGGGCAGGTGTTGATTCTAACAGACAACACAACTGTCATGTGGTACATCAACAAACAAGGGGAACACATTCTTATCCTCTATGCAGGCAAGCAATGATTTTGTGGGTGACTGCGTTAAGCTTGCAACTGAATCTTCAAGCAAGGTTTCTACCAGGAGCACAGAACTCCTTAGCAGATGTGTTAAGCAGGCAAATCATGGATCCCCACGAGTGGAAACTGGATCTTCATGTATTTCAGACATTGACAGTGTCCTGGGGAACTCCAGACATAGATCTGTTCGCTTCTCCACTAAACCACCAGCTGCCAAAGTTTTGCACCTAAAAGGTTTCATCACACAGCCTGGAAAGTGGATGCTCTTTCTTTCAGTTGGGAAAATCTTCATGTGTATGCCTTTCCACCTCTGCCTCTTCTCCCAAAGGTACTCCTAAAGGTCAGACAGGACAAGCCAAGGATGATTTTAATAGCTCCAGATTGGCCTCGGCAGCACTGGTACCCATTGCTGAGGAGTCTGGTAAGGAAGCCTCCATGGCCCTTACCTTTGATTCCTCACCTATTGTCTCAAAAGGACGGGCATCTACTCAATGTCAAGCTTCACTCTCTTCATCTAACAGCCTGGCATATTCTGTTTTGAACCATAGCAGGTCTCAGCTTCCTCAACAAGTTTTGAATGTGATTATGGAAGCCAGAAGACCTAGTACAAGGAAAGTGTACGCAGGAAAATGGAAGAGATTTTTATTTTGGTGTGCAGCAAAGGATTTGGATGTTTCTGAGCCAAATTTGAGTGTGGCTCTTCAATATCTTACTGAGTTATTGGACAAAGGTTTGTCTTTCTCTTCCATTAAGATTCATGCTGCAGCAATTTCAGCTCACTATGATTGTGACCCACCATTGTTTTCTCATCCTTTGTTTAAGCAATTTCTTAGAGGGCAAAGAATATAAGACCCCACGTAGAGCTCCTACTCCTGCTTGGGACCTCAATTTTGTGTTGGAGAAACTTACTCTACAACCTTTTGAGCCTGCGGCTACTGCTGAATTGAAATACTTGTCGTGGAAGACTGCTTTTTTGTTGGCCATTACTTCTGCAAGAAGGGTTTCTGAATTGCAGGCCCTTATGGCGGTTGAGCCTTTTTTGATTTTCCATAAGGATAGGGTATCATTACGTACTAATCCTTCCTTTATGCCTAAGGTGGTCTCTAGTGTGGCTTTAAACCAAACTATTCATTTGCCCACTTTTTATGCAGATCCCCAAAATAAGGGGGAAAAGATTTTGCACACTTTAGATGTACACAGGCAGTTGCGTTATTATTTAAGCAGGACTAAGGATTTTAGGCAGTCTCAGCAGTTGTTTGTTTCTTTTGCTTTGAGTTCTCAGGGCAAGCCTGTGTCAA
Organism: Protopterus annectens; assembly: GCF_019279795.1. Classification (NCBI taxonomy): domain Eukaryota; kingdom Metazoa; phylum Chordata; order Ceratodontiformes; family Protopteridae; genus Protopterus; species Protopterus annectens. The sequence goes on along the minus strand of NC_056735.1, from coordinate 228,090,526 downwards.
AACAAACTATTTCTAAGTGGATTGGGTTTTGCATTGCATTTTGTTGTTCCCATCATGGCAAGGAGATTCCAGCTGGGATCAGGCCTCATTCCACTAGGGCTACTGCCACTTCTACAGCATTTCTAAGGGGGGTGGCAACTAAGGATATTTTGAAGGCAGCTACTTGGAGTTCAGTGCATACTTTCTCTAAGCATTACCACCTTCCTCTCTACTCTAAATCTAGGGCTGGTTTTGCCACGGCTATTTTGCAGGGCATGTTGACAGCTCCAGCTTCTTTATGATTTGCCAGCCTCCCTTACCTCTGCATTGGGATTCTACCCAAGTGTTAGGACTGCAGCAATGTGGGATGAAGAACATAGTACAGTTTTGTACCTACCATAAATGTAGATGTTCGAAGATCCACATTGCTGCAGTCCAATTTACCCTCCCTCCTTCCCCTCTGTGTTTAGGGGTGGTTGTGTGGGTGGGGTTGTACTTTTGTAAATTGTATATATTGTATATATATATATTTGGTACAGGAGTGTTTGGTGTTTTTTGGTTTTGGCCTTATCTTTTTAGGGTCTTCTGACATCTGGGGCAAGAAAAGACTGAGGATATGACGTCGGTCATGCGCATTTGTACCCTGACGTCCTGACGTCAGACTAATGCGCCCTGACCGACGTCAGCCTTATACTTTGGTATTCGGGCCGACTGGGACAGCGGACTACCCAAGTGTTAGGACTGCAGCAATGTGGATCTTCGAACATCTACATTTATGGTAGGTACAAAACTGTACTTTTCTAGTTTTTAGTCACTTCTTTTACTTCTAGTGTGATTGGAAGTAGGAGTATATTATTGCATTCTACCCCCCTGCATGACCATCAAGCCCACATTCTGAATAGACCCATTTGGTCCCCCTGCCTGCAACATCCAGGAAAGGAATTGACAGAGGAGACTACAAACTCCATCCAGTTGGGCTCAGGTGATTTTTTTTGAATACTGCTAACCACTTCCCTGCCTTTGTCTGGAAGGCAAGGTGCAGTGCCTTATTTGCCGAGTCCTTCGCTGTGGTGCTTTGCAGAAGTACATTCTTTTGAGTCCTAAGTGCACAGTCAGACTACCAGACCATCCCAATGTGGTGCCACTGTGATGGGAATCTGCAAACAACCTGCACTAGACTGGCAAGCTAGCATAAGCCACTCAGTTGCATCCTTCTGCAGCTAACAGCTGAAGCAGTGGGGCAGTTAATTGATGTGGGTCATCTGTTGCAGCCCTGCTACTCATAGTTACGCTTGTTTAAACAAAAGAAGACAAGCATCAGTATGCTAATGTTATATGGAGAGGACTTCAGGCAAATGTGATACTTCATTTTGTACATCTTAACCATATGCTGCCTGTTCTTCTTTCGGGACAGTTTGGGTGACTATACTGTAGCCAGACCAAGCAACCTTGGGGTTGGGTAAGTCAGTGTCAGACGCACAGAAAATGGGCATTTTTTCTGCTAAATTGAAATGGAAGTAGAAGAACTTGTTAATTTTAAGTGTCATTATTTTGCTTCATATTTGTTATAAACATGAAATAAATGGACCCCTTTTGGACATTGTTTGTGCGAATTAATGTGTGCTTGTTTCATTGTATGTGGCTGGGCTTTCTGCGGTATTTTCTTTGGAGGCGAGGTTCATATACTTTGTTGTACAGATTATGCATACTGCATTTTTTTTTGTATTTAAGTCTTTGCTTTGTTAGTATTTATTATTTTATATGTCTATCAGTATTAGCTTTTTCTTTAGTGTACATAGCTAGTGAAAATATATTCTTTGTTTTATATATGTAATAGTTTATATAGCTGTATTTTAAATGTGTTGGCAAGTTAGGGGACAAATGTTTGTATGTTTGGTACTAAGAAGCTTATGTATACTACTACATGTTTTTCTGGTTATTTTGTAGCCTTCTGTATAGAGAAGCTACTATTTTAAGGGTTATTTTCTTATATTATGAAGACATGAGGTAAGTATTATTTTGTGCTTCAAGCTAGACTAGGGAAAACATTAAACATTTATTGAGTTTGAAATGAAACTGTAAGACTTGCTTGTTTCTTTGCTTTTGGAGCTTTACTGTGTGTTAATGTTGCTAATTGCTTTTTAGTTAGGATTACTGCTAATTGAGATATCAAGATGGTGGTTTTCACAGTTATAATGGCACAGTGACGTAGTGCTCAAGAGTTTCTGCTTTGTAACTCTTCATTCTTTGGTTCATTCTTCAGCTGGGGTACTGTCTGATCCAAGTTTGAATGCACTTCTTATCTTGTATGTGTTTTTAACGTAGCCTGTGGTTCACTTCCACATTCAGTAATGTAGCAAATGGATTGATGAGGTTCTAAATTGCCTCTAGGCACCTGAGAGTGTGTCCTTGGAATGCACCTTGTATCCCATCAAGGAATGACTTGCTGCCTTATGTCACTCACTTGTCAGGAATAGATTTGATTCCCTGTGATCTCTCCTACTAGGCCTGAAAAGAGAGTTAAGTGGTTCTTACCCAATAAAAAGTGTAATACACCCTGTAGATATGGGTTTGATTCCCTTGGTCTCTACTCCTGTGTATACCTTCAACATGGAGATCTCTTAACAGAACAGTGCCTCCCCTAGTTAGATCTGAAATGAGGCACTTGGGTGTAATGGATCTTAAACCTAATAATATATAAAGCCACCTTCTTGCTTTTTCAGTTATGTTTATTAGAGGAATATCTTGAAAAGAAAGGCTACCTGATGAGGGATAAAAGTACATCTGTAAGACCTTTGCAAAAAATTCTTGTGTGTGCAGATATCTACCACTATTCTAGTAAGGTACAATTCAGAATGTTTTCGAAAGACTTTCAGGTTTGTAAAATGTATTTGTTTTTATTGAAATTCTGAGCTAAGAAATTAAACGTTGCTTTTTGGTGTTTTATTTTGTGAACACACTTCTAGGAATAAGCTGTTTAAGCTGGAAGTATAATTCCATTCCTGCTAGTTGAAATTAATTGAACACAATATTTAAAATTACATTTGTGTCTACATGCTTGCTTTTTTTCTTTGCTTAGTGATACTTTTGATAACTTTGAACAACTAGATTCAGTATTTTCAGCATCAATTTTGCGCTATGTATTGAACAAGTCTCCTTTTTTGTGCATGCTTAAAATTTTTTTTCCACGTGTTACTAGTAAAAATATTTCTGATGGTGGTGGCTTAGGCTTTAGGATGGTAGGGTAGGTGTGGGCATTTCTTAAAGCCCTTGTGGAAGATTGAAAACACAATTGCAAGTGAGGTTAGCTCTTAAATATGGATATGTTTGCATGGGGGAAAGTAACACAGTATATTTCTTCCACTTTGAGACTACAACTCATGAGGTGGGATGTAACTGCTGCTTGAGATTTCTATCTGGAAACTGTAACAGTTTTCAGCCCTTAATTCAAAATAAAAAAACAAAAAAAATAAAATAAATAAACTTTAATGATTGTAGCCGCCCTCAGCCCTGGGGTGTGTGAGTGCATTTTTGAAAACAAAATCTAGTTAGAATCAAGTTCAGTTTTTGGAGACTAATGAAATGCTAAAAAAAGCATTAGTTAATGCACTTCTTTGTAAGGAGGAGCCTTTTGTTTCTTATGCCAGGGGCATTTGGATTTCAGAGTGGAAAATGAAAGTGGAGTAACATGTAGGAAGTTGAATACTGGATGCTGGTAATGTAGAAATAGGTTTGTCTGTGTGTGCTGGAGCTTTATCTGAGTGCACTAAGCATAGTTGACAAATGACTTTGGGTTGCAACAATAACATTTATTTCAGATCATAATGACGTTCTTTGTAGTTAATGTTGCAGAACTATTTCTTGTCTTCCTACTGTGCAGAAGCCCGGGACTGGCCCAATTTCCAGAGACTTTGCATCATCCCCAACCAACAGACGACTGATGTCTCGACATCAGGGTATAAGAAGGGTGTCCAGCACCATCTTCATTTCTTTCTAGATGTTTTTTCCTTTTGCAGCATCATCGTGGTGGTTCCTCATCCTTGTGTTTTTAACTTTTATCTCACTCAAGCCTTAGAGGTGAGGATCTTTGGTAGCTATTGCTGGGATTGTGACATACACTTCTTTCTAGATGTGCAATCCGATGCGCTTCACGTGTGTTCCGTATGCCTTCAGTCCACTGGTCAGCTCTCTTTTCCAGAGAACTTTCTTCCACTCAGCTAACTACCTGGATAGGGAAATTTCAGTATTAATTTAATGTTCAAGAAGGTGAACAATTGTGTGAAGTGTAGGAAGGAATTCTCGCATAAAGAGTTTGTCATTTTGTCTGTTCTGCTTGAGGCCTCAGCACAATGTCTCTTAACTGTCCTGACTGCTCAAAATTCCATGTGAAAATCCTGAAATGTAGGACCGAGGTACTAGCAGCCCAAATGGATTATTCCTCTTCAGTTTTCCTGATGGTGTCACAATCCATTGCTACCACAGGGCCTAACGAAACTACAGTGTTGGCTAGTGTCATCCTCAAAAAATAGACTAAAAGGTCAAGGACCCTGATGTTACAGAGAAAACTCCAGCTCTAGGCCATTAGTTGACTGATAACCCAGATGAGTGCCTTTGTTGCCCCCTGATCCGGAGACTCCTGGGCCTAAACCCTCTGGCCCGACCCCTCAGGAGGCTACCATTTTCGCCTGCCCGCCTGCATATGTTACCATGGTACATATGTTTGTCAGGTCTGACATCTGTCAGCAAGCCTCAGCTTCCTACATCCACATTGTTGGTCTCCAGGGAGAAACCCTGTCTATCTTGACTACCGAATTTCTAACCAAAGTGGTCATCCCTTTTAAGCGGGCACCCAAACAGAAGTGAGCCACTTTTTTTTCTTCACCACCAACCACTTCTCAGATATAAGGCCAAGACCTCCTAAAAATAACACAGGAGTTCATGTCCTTTATGAAGTCTAGAGTGCCCCCTCATGCTTTTGTTAATGAGGCTTCCCCATCCAAAAGCAGCAGGGAATGGCTTTTCAGGAAGATGCAGATTCATCTAGCTCTGAAGATGAAGAGGAGTTGTTTTACTCTAAACACTTGCCCCCATAAACTTACCCAGAGTCAGACTCTGAAGACACTCTCTCTTCCACCCTCCAGGACCTTTCCTTTGGGGATACCTTGCATAGAATGAAAGAAGCTTTCAGTTATAAAAGCAAACCGTTCTCACAGGCTCAGACCCATTGGAGAGAACAAAGTTTGCCTTCACTCAGGCCACTGACTTTTCCCCTGTACACATAGTACTGGTTAATGTCTTTGATGACATTGCTTTTTCACCCTGATTTCCTACCCTCTTCTCCTAGGAAACCTGACAGGTTTTGTAGAGTGCTTGAATCTCACAAGCACCTTTACAAAAATCCAAAGGCTGACCCTTCTGTAGACACCACCAAAACCATAAAAGGTATGTATAAGAAAAAACAGCTTGCACCTCTGCCATCCAGGCAATGAGAGCACTGAATTGCCAATTCCATGTGCTAAAGTACCTTGAATCTCTACTAGGCAAATTTCTAGTTAAGGTAGACTCTGTTTCAGATACAGTCTTATCAAAGGACATTCAGAAGACAGCCAGAGAAGGTTTTCTAGGCTCTCCCTAAAGTGTGGCCGTGATGCCTTAGATGCATCCTGCAGAGCAGCTGCCACCGGTTCTGTTATCAGCAGACATACATGGCTCAGGCCCAGCCCTTGTCAGATAAGGTTAATGCTGAACTACTGGATGCTCCACTAGACAAGGAACTCTTTTTTAGTTCTCCAGCTGAACAAGTTTTTGAAAAGCTGGGTAAAAAAATCCAGGAAATGGCAACCAGAACAATCGCACAGAATAGGGAGCTCCAAAGAGCCCACCCAGCACAGAGACCAGGTATGACTTTGTTCAATTCCCGTCTGCATAGCCCTAACCACCCTACCCCCCAGCCCTCTGGCTGGAAAAATCGCCTCCTTCTTAATCCAATGGAAAACCATCACAGTGGACCAGTGGGTTCTCAGCATCATAGAAAAAATATGCCCAATTCAGAGAAATACCACCCTTCTTGGGTATTTCAAAACCACCAAAAGAGATTGAAAGCCATTTATCACCTAATGTCAGGGAATTATGTCACTAAGGATCTGTCTAGTCTGTTCCTTCAGGGCAAGAGGGAATAGGGCTTCCTACTCAAGGATTTTTATAATTTCAAGAAAGGAAGGTATCTGGACGCGCATCTTGGACCTCTGAAAACTAAACGAGTTTCTTAACATCCCAAAATTCAAAATGCATAAGTTGCAAAAACTACTGCCCATGATCTTCCAAGATGCCTTCACGGTCACTCTAGAACTAAGATTTTTACCTGCATGTCCCCATAGCAGACAGTCATAGAAAGTACCTATGATTTGCAGCAACAGGCTCTCCCTTCCATTTCTGTGCTTTACCATTTGGGCTATCTGCTGCTCCCAGAGTTTTCACAAAATATTTTGCTCCTCTGCTTGCACATTGCAGAACTGTGGGATTTCATATTTACCACTACTTAGACAACCGTCTTGTTCAGGTAAAATCCAAAGCAGAGACCCTAGATGTCCTGCAGGTCACCATAGACTGCTTTCAGAAGGTAGGTCTCCCCTTAAATCTTCAAAAGTCACAAACTCTTCCTCAAACGAGGATCTTCTTTCTGGGAGCCCTCGTAGCTTCAGTCTTGCACACAACCTTCTTTCTCCAGGACAAAATTACTTTCTTTACAGGCTATCTGACTAATCTGCTTCCAAAGCAACTCATTCCCAGCAAGGGAATTCCTGAGGATATTGGGGTACATGGCATCCTGCATTCTCATGATCTTACTTGCAAAGTTGCACATGAGAAAACTTTAGTGCTTCTTAAAAAATCCTTCAGAACACTATTCCCAACCCACTGGAAACCCTACTGTCTTTCCTTCTGTGCTTGAAGAAGGAGGTTCTGTGGTGGATGAATACCATATGGTTGAACCCAGGGGTGAATTACTCTTTACCAGAAGTAAACAAGACCATCACCACAGACCATTCTGCCTTGGCTTGGGGGCACACGTAGGTTCCCTGAAAGTGCAGGGTATTTGATCTCCTCGGAGAGAAAATTGCCTGTAAATCAGTAGGAGCTACTATTAGTCTCAGACTAACCACAATTTATTTATTATTTATTAATCGAAGCTCAAACTAACGACTACACCAACCCTAAATGATTTTGGAGTATTAACAAAATTCTCACCCAGACTACCGCCCAACCCCTTTGCTAACAACACCCCAATAGAGACTACAACACTTCTTAACAAATACTTCATAGAAACTATTGCCAAGCTCATTCCTAATCACTCCTCTTCTACTACAGATGCCTGTACCACAAATCCCTGTACCCCTCTCATTCAGACTGCTGATGCCAACACTGTCTCATTCAAACCGGTCTCTATTTCCTACATCAGAAAACTATTGCTAAAACGTAAACCCTGCTCTCCCTCTACTGACAACCTTCCTCCTCAGTTCTTTAAAATAGCTACTGACTCTATTGCTTTTCCTGTCTCCATTTTAATTAATAGATCCATTCAAGAATCCATAGTTTCTGATCTCTGGAAATCTTTCTACACTATACCTCTACACAAGGGTGGTAATTCGACTGAACCTAGCAACTTCAGACTCCTTGCTATCCTCTGTCCTCTGTCTAAAATCCTCGAAAAATGTATCCACTCTCAACTAATTACATATCTTATCCAAGAAAATCTCCTCACTCCTACACAGCACGGGTTTCACCCTAAACACAGCACCTCCACTGCCCTTATTTCCTTCTCTGAAACTGTTGCTATGGCCAGAGACAACAAACTTGTATCTTGCCTGTTACTCTATCTATCTAAAGCCTTCGACACTGTTTCCCACTCACTACTCCTCTCCAAGCTATCCTGTCTCATCCTCTCTCACACTACCCTCAACTCGTTCTCCAGCTACCTCTCTAACAGACAAGAGATTGTTAGATGGCTTAACTCTTGCTCCCCTTTCTTCTCTATCCAAACTGGGGACCCCAAGGCTCCATCCTTGGCTCTCTGCTATACAACATCTTTACCAATAGCCTCCATACTTCTTGTGGTCACTCCTCTGTTATCCAATATGCAGATGACTCCACATTGATGTCTGTCTCTGAAAATTTGTCAGACCTGTTAACTGCTACACAAAACTCCTTTTCTTCTGTAGAAAGATGGCTCAGTGACAAACGGCTCATACTCTATCCCAATAAAACAAAGCTCCTCCTTTTTCTGCCTAACTCCCTCTCCCACTGAAAATTTACATTTTCAATCTCTTGTCTTAACAGCACTATTATAAAAGTTGAAACACAAACTAAACTCCTCGGCACCATTATTGATGACCAACTAAAATTTGACCTACATGTCCAACAAAGCATCAAAAAACAAAACAAACACCAAAAATTAGGCCTACTTTACAGAGAGAAAAAATACCTTTGTGCAGAATCCAAACGTGCCCTTGCTCGAACATTCTTACTACCCACCCTACTCTATGCCTTCCATATCCTAACTAACCTACCATCTTCCCTTATTCACAAACTCGAATCAGCATACAATAAAGCTGCTAGATTTGCTGTAAGTCATCCCTACTCCTCCCACTACTGCCTGACCCTACGGAAACTCCACTGGCTTCAACTCCCACATCAACTTACTCTCACTCGACTCCAAACTGCTCACTCCCTTCTCAGTAACCCCACTACCTGCCCATCTCTTTCCAAACTTCTATCCTATTACACCCCCAGTCATCCCTCTTTGTAGTTCCAACCAACAAATCTTACTACTGACCTGTAAAGCTTGTAAAAATATAGGAAAAAACTTTATAAATACTCTGTTTCTCATAGCTGGAACAAACTTTCATTACATATCAGAAGTATAGCTCATGCCAACAACTTTAAAAAGTCACTAAAAGATCACCTGTTTAACTCCCAAGTTCTGTCACTGCAGTCACCCCACTTAACCTCCTGTATACCTCTGTCTATTCACATTCTACAAGCTCTACTTTGGAAGTGTCTTGGCATTAATTTCAATTCTTGTAAATATTAGAACATGCTAGCTTTTCAGCACTGTGACTAAATAGTTTGTATGTTCATATTTTTAGTACTCTCACTTTCTTATGTCGCAACTATAATTTGTTCCGTATACCAGCATTTCAGTTTGTACTCTATTTTATCTTATGTTTAATGTTTCTTTTACTTTTTATTGCTGTAGACATTATTAGAGCTTTTCTCCTCAGGTCTCCATTGAAAATGGCTTTTTGGAACTCAGCTGGACCAACCTGCTTAATAAATGTGAAATAAATAAATAAAAGTCTACCTGTCCTTAAAAAGCTTTTCAACATAATCCAGGGAACCTGCAGATCTGGATAGACAACACCAGAGTGATATGCTACACAAGCAAGCAAGGGGGAACTCAGGCCTACTATCTGTGCAGCGTTTCCAGGAAGATTTGGCTCCCAATATAGGCCTAACCCTCACAGCTGGGGTCAGAACAGTACTCTGACAGATTCTCTAAGCAGGGATCTTGTAGACCCCAATAAATGGATGCTGAAGAAAGAGGTCTTCTTGGAACTGTCTGCATAGTGAGGGTCCCTCAATAGACCGGTTCACCTCTAACCACAACAAACAACTGCAGAAGTTCTGATTCAGAACTCAACAGACAGGACCTTGGAAAATAGATGCTTGCTCTTTCACATGAACAGAATGTTTCCTGTATGCATTTCTAACCTTACATCTGATCCACCGGGTACTGGCAAAAATCAGGGCAGAACCAGCATGATCCTAGTGGCCAAGACAGCACTGGTTCTCCCTCCTGCTGACACTCCGGGAGGGGAGATTCCACACCCTACTGCAGGAACTAGATGATCTCACCCCACAGATCATTTTGCCACATTTGGGTTAACAGCCTGGAGGATTGGGTTTTGACACCAAGGAATGCATCCTTTCCCAGGGATGTGCATTCCATTCTAACGGAAGCAAGGAAACCTAACACCAGGAATTCATAATGGGCAAAATGGAAAAGATTTTCTACTTGATGTCGCAACAAGAACACCAACCCTTCTAAGGCAGACATTAACTGTCTTGCAGTACCTGGCAGGCCTGTTCCAGCATTAAAGTACATAAATCTGCCATATCAACTTGCCTGCACAGTGCTCCGCCTGTCTCCTCATACACCCACATGAAACTTTCTAAAAGGGGTGATTCACTTAAAGTTCATGAAATTAGTATTGTTTAAAACTTTGATGTTGGCCAGAAGTACTCTTTGCAGCACCCGCAATGTGCCAGTATTGACTCCTCCTGTAATTCATAGGGAGTTGCATGTATCAGTAGCATATCGAAGTATGATTGTAAATTATTTTTTTTATAAGACACGTTACTCCTGCTACTGTTGGAACTTTCAGGGTATCCTTCTTCCACATTGCCCTCATTTCTGTCTGCAAATCCTGGTATTTTATGACTTTGTCTCTCTGTACATACTTCAGAATTGTAATGTTTGCAGAATTCCCAATTAACAGTCTTGCCACATTATTATGCATTTCGGTATACAGTACTCCTGCCATTAGTACGTCACAACTAGCAATAAGATGTGACTGTTTCCAATTCTGTTTTACAAAACCTATATTGTTCTATTTCTCTCTCATATTCAATGGACTTTGTAAACCAGCGTGTACATAGTCCACTGTCGTAAGCCACCAATGTTAACCTTTCGTCTTTTGGTTTAAATTAACCTCTCCTTAACCATTTCTCCATTTGATCCTCATCACCACAAGGTTGTTCCAAGAGTTTTCTATACTTGCAACTATGTTTGTGCATTTTTCACATTTCTTGCATTCTCATCTGATCCTTTACCTTATATCCTTTCTTTGTTTTTTGGCACATTCAGTTACTGCCTGCTTTTTATCTGCTTATGATTTGATTTCCTTTTGTGCTGGACTAAGCAGTGAAGTCATCTTAGACTTATTCTCCTAATGTTTTAAAACTTTCACTACGTTTGGGTCTTGTGGGGTCAGCAGATATGTATGCAGTCCTATGATTGCAGATCTATACATCAATTTTGAGGAGGCCCGTACCACCTTCAGAATGGGGGAATATGTAGTCTTCGTATACAATGTTTTTTGTAAATCATTTGATAAATATGAAGCATCCTTCTTGTTTTCCTGTCCAACTAATCCAACACCTTTGGTGGCCAGTCAGTCATTCAAAAACTGTAAGTTTGGACAAGAAGAGCAAATTGGTTTGTAGCTTGTTCCTAGGTGTCTAATCGCTGTTTTCAGTATTAGTTTTAGTCTTCTAAAATTATTCCTTACTAAGTGTTATTCGCATTTGTTCATGTTTTATTGTTAATCCTTCATCATTTCCCAAATATTTATACACTCCCTGTTGCTCAAGCTCTTTTATATCACATTTCTGTCCCAGGCTGATGTTTTCTTAGTGCTGCATCTTTCCTGTTTTAAACATTGCTTTTGCACATTTATCAAAACTAAATGACATTCTTATATCATCTGAAAAAGGTTTTGACTACTTGCAGGTGTGCTTTCAGTTCCTCATCTGATGTACTAACTATACAGTTTTAAATAATCCACAAAAAGAAGATAAGAAGTCTTTGCACTTGTTTTCTGTGAGCTAAATTGTAGCCATTACTTCTTCTGTTAAGTCAACTGTTTAATGGGTTAAGGGCAAGACAGAAAAGCAGTGGTGATAGTCATGCTGGAATATCCCCCTTTGAATTTTTATCCCTGGAATAATAATTTGTCCTTTATCGAGGCTTGACTGCAAAGTGGTTTGCCATTGTTTCATGGTCGCTGTAGTGTAATTGATCAGTCTAGGGTGTTATCTTGTACATTTTTAAGCACTCTCTTATCTGTGAATGTGGAGTACTGTCAAATGCTTTTTTGAATGATTCCTTCCCTTTTTAGAGTTCTCCATTATGATCCTTTGTTCCATATGACTTTCTTTTGTTACCCTTTGATGTTCATCATGCATACAGCTGCAGTCATAACAAATGGGTTCTCCTGCCGTCAGGCGGGTCCTCGGTCGGCCGAATTCCAAAGTCTAGGTCCGGCGTCGGTTGTCGTCGCTTCTTCCCTGACGTCAGTGCGACAGGGGTATAAAAGAACCAGCCGACGCCATTTTCCCCCGTCTTTCTTGCCGCTAAAGTACCAACAGTTTTTGTTATCACAATTGAAAAGTAAAATGTCACAAACTGAACAACCAGACTTGAAGGAGTTGCAGGATTTGATGCATAGTGCAGAACAAGTGGGTAAGCATACCTTACAATGTGGTTTTGATGCTCTAGAGGTCTCATGTAGAGCTGCTGTTACAGGATCAGTCGTACGTAGACATGCCTGGCTCAAGGAACAAACCTTGCCTGATCATGTCAAAGCTAAATTACTAGATGCCCCTCTTCAAAAGGATGTATTATTTGGTGCTAATGCTGAGGAGGTATTAAGGAAAATGGAGGAAAAGGCTAAATCAATGCAAACTGTGAAAGATTTTCTACAGGTACAACCCCCACGTTTCAGTAGAAATTGGCCTTCCAAAAATTGGTCCTTTCCAGCCATGGACAGACCCCAAAGAGGCAGATACAGGCGCCCAAGGGGCAGAGGACAATCCCAAGGATCGTTTAGAGGCAGACAATGGCAAGCTCCTACACAAAGAGGTGGTTAGGATAACTCGCAATCATTCAGAAAGCAAGCCTAATGACTTTCCCCTTTGCATGCCAAGCAAGACTCAAATGGCAGCCCCCTTAGGGGGAAAGCTGGCATTATTTTCAAAGAATTGGCATATTGTCACAAAAGACAAATGGATCCTGGACATTATAAACAGAGGCTACAGATTCCATTTTCACACCCTTCCAAAAATGAGAGGCATGCCAAACCTGCCACACAATCAAAGGGCAGAGGCACAAAGGCAAATTACAGATCTCATAGACATGAAAGCTATTCAAGAGGTACCTATGCACGAACAAGGTCAAGGTTTTTATTCCAAGCTATTCCTGGTACCAAGGAAGGGAAAAGATTGGAGACCTATTTTGGACCTGTCCATCCTAAACACATTTCTACTCGTACCAAAATTCAAGATGCTCACTCTACAAGATGCTCACTCTACAGCAACTTCTTCCCATGCTGGGCAAGGAGTCTTGGCTGGTAACATTGGACCTCAAGGAGGCATACCTGCATGTCCCAATCAGACAAAATTGCAGAAGATACCTCAGATTTCTTGCAGGTTCAACCCATTATCAATTCTCTGCATTGCCCTTTGGCTTATGTACTGCGCCCAGAGTATTCACGAAATGCCTGGCATCAGTAATTGCCTACTGCAGACTTCAAGGGATACAAATATACCCTTATTTGGACGACTGCCTGATCCAAGCGGACAGCAAGTACATTCTTCTGAAACATCTGGCTTGTGTAATAATGTTGTTGAGCTCTCTGGGATACACAGTCAACAAAAAGAAATCAAGGCTAATACCCTCTCGGAAGATAATTTTCCTGGGTGCCAACTTGGACACAAACACCCAGATGGCCTACCTCACGCCAGAGAAGCAGGGGCAACTAACTCAATACTTCAGAGCACTAGCAAATTGCACCAGGCTGACTGCAAGGAAAATCCTGCAGGCTCTGGGATTCATGGCATCTTGCATCTTACTAATCCCATGTGCAAAGCTGCATATGAGGAAACTTCAATGGTACCTGAAAAACATATGGTCTCAACACAGCCACAGTTTGGAAACAATAATACCACTAATTCCATGTCTGCAAAAGGAATTTCTGTGGTGGGCTCAAGCATGCCAAACAAACACAGGTCTTCCATTCAGCAAGCCTCAAGCAAATCAAGTCATCACAACAGATGCCTCGGACTACGCCTGGGGGGGCGCACATGACAGATCGATGCATTCAGGGCAAATGGTCCCAAAAAGAAAAGCACCTTCACATCAATCAAAAGGAAATGCTAGCAGTAATAAATGCTATTATAGCTTTCAAGGACTTTCTGCAACCAGGTCAACTGTTGATAAGAACGGACAACACCACAGTTATGTGGTACATAAACAAACAGGGAGGAACACATTCATACCCCCTATGCAGACTGGCCATGTCACTTTGGAACATGGCCATGGACTTGCACATCGAACTACAAGCACAGTACTTGCCAGGCAAGGAAAACACGCTGGCAGACAACCTAAGCAGGAATATGACAGATCCACACGAATGGAAGTTGCATCCAAAAGTTTTTACAGAAATAATCCAAGCATGGAGAAGGCCAGACATAGATCTCTTTGCCTCCCACAAAAATCACCAATTGACAAAATTCTGCTCAAGGATTTTCCATCCAAAGGCCTGGAGAGTGGACGCTCTATCTTTCAGTTGGACATCGATGACAGTTTATGCCTTCCCACCTCTTCCTCTGCTGCCCAAAGTTCTATTGAAAACCAGAGCAGACAGACCAAAGATGATTCTCATTGCTCCGGACTGTCCAAGACAACACTGGTACCCACTCCTGAGGAGCCTGACGCATTCCCCACCATGGACCCTGCCTCTAATGCCTCTTCTTCTGACTCGGCACAGCTTCAAAACTCTTCACAGCCAGCTAAAAACACTCAATCTAGCCGCATGGAAGATTCCTTAGTATCACAACAGACCCTACTCTCCAAGGAGGTGCAGGATGGCATTTTGGAGGCCAGAAGGCCATCAACTAGAAAAGCTTACTCCGCAAAATGGAAACGGTTTTGTGTCTGGAATGAGAAAAAGGGCCAGGATCCTGGAAAACTGAATTTACCTCAAATACTACAGTATTTAGCTGAGCTGCTAAGCAGTGGACTTTCATTCTCCTCCATCAAAATCCATGCTTCAGCCATTTCTGCAGAATACAACACTGATCCACCCTTATTCTCTCGCCCTCTCTTCAGACAGTTCCTCAGAGGGGCTAAGAATCGAAGACCCCCAAGAAAGCAACCAATACCTGCTTGGGATCTCAATTTCATTCTGGAGAAACTGACCTTGCCTCCCTTTGAGCCAGCTGCCTCATCAGATTTGCAATATTTGTCCTGGAAAACAGCTTTCCTTCTGGCTATTACCTCAGCTCGTAGAGTTTCAGAACTACAAGCTCTCATGGCTGTGCAGCCTTTTATCATCTTCCATCAGGACAGAGTTTCCTTACGAACCAACCCGTCCTTTATGCCTAAAGTGGTATCCAGGGTAGCTTTGAATCAGGCCATACACTTACCTACCTTTTATCCTAATCCTCAAAACAAAGGGGAGAGATTACTACATTCCTTGGACATCCACAGACAACTACGTTATTATCTGGACAGAACAAAGCCTTTCAGAAAATCAGAACAGCTCTTTGTGTCCTATGCTGTAGGAGCTCAAGGAAAGCCAATTTCGAAACAGACAATCTCAAAATGGATAGTCCACTGCATACGCTTTTGCTATTCTTTTCGTGGTAAAACTGTACCTACAGGCATCAGATCTCACTCCACAAGGGCCACAGCTACCTCTGCAGCTTTCCTCAGAGGAGTTCCTACCAAAGATATTTTGGAAGCAGCCACTTGGAGTTCTGTGCATACCTTCTCCAAGCACTACCACCTACCATTATACTCCAAAACTAGAGCAGGCTTTGCCACTGCAGTCTTGCAGTGCATCCTGGCTCCTCCTACTTCCACCTAGTGCCTACCACCCCTTTCCTAGCTTTGGGATTCTACCCATTTGTTATGACTGCAGCTGTATGCACGATGAACATAGTACAGTTTTGTACCTACCATAAATGTAGATGTTTGAGTGCTAATACAGCTGCAGTCCAGGTTTCCCTCCCTCCTTCCCCTCTTGGGACAGGCCTATAGGCTAACACATCCTCATACAACCTGATTGGGGTATTCATTTATGGTGTATTTGCTTGCAACTACTGTATTTTGATTATATTGCACTGCTTTATTACACAAATTTATGTATTGCCTTCCTTCTGGGGGCACCTGACATCTGGGGCAAGAAAAACTGAAGAAAATGGCGTCTGCTGGTTCTTTTATACCCCTGTCGCACTGACATCAGGGAAGAAGCGACGACAACCGACGCCGGACCTAGACTTTGGAATTCGTCCGACCGAGGACCCGCCTGACGGCAGGAGAACCCATTTGTTATGACTGCAGCTGTATTAGCACTCGAACATCTACATTTATGGTAGGTACAAAACTGTACTTTCTATTGCCATGATAGAGTTGTCTTCTGAATAACTATAAAGTCTGTGGCATCAATTCCAGTGTATAGTTTATAAATTGGAAGGCAAGTTATTGATCTGTAGTTTTTAAAATAACTTGCAGGTTTGCTGTTAAGTAGTATTGTTTTTTTTCTGTTAACAAGGTTTGTGTCTGTTCAGGGTGCGCATATAAATAGTTCTTTATTTATGGCTAAATCTTCTTGTAAAGATTGTTAATACTTTTATCCAGAAGTTAGGTACTGCATCTCGACCTGCGGTTTTCCAGTAAGGAGCTTTTCTTAACCTCGTTTCAGGCTGTTACTTCATCCCATTTCATATCCTGTACATTTGAACAACTTTTCTTTTTCTTCTTCTGCCCAGTCAGTATCTTTGTTCCACAGGAACTTCAGAGCTATTTCTCCAAAATGTATCTATTTCTTCTTTTTTTTTTGGTGGTATTTCAATTCCTTTTGCCTTATTTCCCAATTCTCTACAAAACTTTTTTGTGTCATCAATATATTGCTTGTTTTGTACCTTTCCTTTATATTTATTTGCATGTCTTCCAAGTCTTTCTACCTGTGCTGATATTTTTACTTTATTATTTATGAATAGCGCACAATAGAGCCTGATCTATTCTGATACTGTGCATTGCTTTTATCACGTCTATGATCTGTTCCCTCTTCTAACAGTGACACTTTTTGTCTTAATAGTTTTGATGTGAAGTTGTTCTATCTAGTCTTCATTCTCACTGAGGGGTTCGGAGCCGATCCTCGACTCTGACTCGGCCAGATGCTAAAGCTCGAGGTCTTCAAACATCTCGTGGCCTACTCCCTATCCCATGATGCAGTAGTGCTTCCCTCAGACTTTGTTTGCCGCTGCAACAGATCAGGTGTCCTTCGACAGCTCTGGCCAGTATTGTTCAAACTTCTTTGCATTTTCTCCTTAAAATTTCTTAGTATTGATTTAGACAGTAAAATGTAGGCTTTTTCTATACTTTTTCACTGTTTAATTGTTTTACCTAGTTCTGGAGTGCCTTTTTCTCTGCTTTTGAGGCCGTTTTTTTCTAGGCCTATTTGTAATATTTTAGAGTTTAGTTAGTTAAATCAATTTATCTCCCTATCCTTTCTGCTTTAAAGTAGTACACCCGTTTTTTTATGAGGGCATTAGTAGTAGTGTGTTATACTGTTAGATTGAATCTGTAAATTTAATTCAGCCCTGAATATACTGCGGTGGTGGTGCTGCGGTAGCATTGTCGCCTCACAGTAAGACTTTGTCCTGTTCAATTCTCAGCTAGAGCGTCTTCTGTATGGAGACATGCGTGAATGGGCGTATGTTCGTTGAAGGTTGTGCGTCAGAGCCGGCAACTTGGCACGTAAAAATCTACCTCCAATCATTAGTGGACCGGAGTTCCGCTGTGGCGACCCCTAACCAGGAAAAGCCGAAAGACGCAACAAGTGTTTAGGGCTGTAGTGTTGTTATACCTTTCAGTAGCATCGTATGCTTCTTATACTTAGTTTAGTAGTTTCTTGTAGCCTAGAGTTAGACCCTATTTTTATTGGGGCTATTATTGCTATTTTTTTATATTGTATAGTTAGAGCCCTAAATTTTTTTCTTTAGGGCTATTATTATTGATGAGTGCTTTACCATGTCTGAGAAGGCTAAATCTGGTTTCAAGAAATGTCCCAAATGTGGACAAAAGATGTCTATCACAGATGGGCACACAGACTGTATTGTCTAGGTGAGCTCCACCTTCAAGAAAATTGTGCAATCTGTCACTCTTTTAGTTCTCGCGTTCTCCATGAATGCAGGAGTAAACTAATGGTGAGAGGTTTATTAAAATCTTCTTTTCAAGAAGCCTTGGATAAGGACAAATCTACTAAGTCTTCAAAAACTTTGTCTTCCAGCTCATCCTCGGAATCAGAGTCGAAAAAGGGCTCATCAATATCTAAATCTACCCGGACTACCACCTTGGCTCCAATGCCTAAGGAACTGGAGGTTATTGTCTGTAGGAGCCAGTCCCCCAGTCTTGGAACCGGTATCTCCTACTCTAAAGTCTCCTATTTTGCAGTCAGAGGCCTCTTCAGTAGCTTCTCGGTCCTCAAGACTATTGGATAAGGATGTGGATCGAGTGGTGCAGTCACAGGCACTAGCAAAAATTCTGTCTGGTTCAACCCTTAGGGCTTCAGAACTGACCAAGACCCAGCCCATTCTTCAGTTCCTCCTCCGATTCGATCTGAAGTTTCGGAGCCAGAGTATTTGGAACAGATGATTGTGGAACCGCCGGAACCAACACCCTTGGGGCTTTCGGTTCAGACTACTCTTCTTTGGTACCTACATTAGAGTCTAGGAGCCGACACTCACCGGTCGGGTCCGGAGAGGATAGTCGTACAAATCTTTCTGTGCCCTGAAATACCTCACACATTTTACTAGACTGCATAGAGATCTCCATAAGGAGTTGGGAGATACTCTACAGGGTGTGGTAGTTACGGAGGTCTCAGATAAGGTAACCTCCCGGCTTGCTACCCTACATTCCCTTATAATCTCTTCCATGCGTCTGGTTTCATATGCAGCTGATGGAATGAGTAGGACAGCGGTACAGGAATTGCTGTTAGGAGACACTACTGGATTCGCTTATGCTCCTTTGCGGAGCCCTACAAGTTATCCTTTGTGAACACCCACTTTGATGCTTCATCACGTTTTGGACCGAAAGTGAAGGAAATGTTTACCTGGTGTGAGCAAGATGGAAAGACTCTGTCTGCTATAGGAGTCCATTTTTCCACCCCTACCAGACCTTTTCCAAAAGGTTAGAAAAGTAGAAAAATGTGGTTCCGCAAAACCCAAGGAGCTTTCTTTGACACACGTGGTAAAACCCCCTCTAGAGGCAGAGGAGGGGGCAATAATGGAAGACACCGTCCATCCCTCTAGGGGGCCCACAAAGTCCATTTCTTTGGAAAACCCTACCAGCGCTCCTGAAAGGAGGTCCATCTGTCTATGGAGGCAGTCAGGGGACGCTTATCTTTGTACCCAGACACCTGGCTAAAAATCACAAAAGATTGTTGGGTGCAAAGCATAAATATCCAGAGGATACACCATTCCCTTCGCTACAACTCCACCCCCTGTAAAAAAAATCCCAGATGTTCCACCCAGTCACAGGGAACAGGCAACCTTAGAAGATTATAAGGTTTCTAGAAAAAGAGTCATTCAACCAGTCCTGGCAGATCAGAGAGGATGCGGAACTTACTGGGGACTGGAGACTAATTTTGAATCTCAGCAGATTGAACAAATCTGTCAAAAAAATGAAGTTTCGGATGGTCATGCTTCAGTCTATACTTCCTTTTTTAGGAAAAGATGATTGGATGTGCTCAATAGATCTCAATAAATCTCCAGGATGCGTACTACCATATGAAGATGGCCAGATCTCCCAGGGGTCATCCGCGCTTTTGGCTAGGAGCCAGTCCCTTCCATTTTCAAGTTCTGCCCTTTGGTCTCACTACAGCCCCTAGAGTGTTCACCAAATGCATGGCAGTAGTCATGGCTCACCTGAGACCGTTAGGATTCCAGGTTTTTTTTCAAATTTAGACGACTGGCTCCTCACCGCCACCACCAAGCATCAACTCATACAAGCAAGGGAGACAATCTTAGATCTTTGCAGTCGATTGGGGATTACTGTAAACTGGGACAAATCTGCTTTGCAGCCATCCAGATGTACCGTTTTTATAGGAGCAGATCTCGACACAGTTTTCATGACAATAAAACTTACAACAGAAAGAGTGGTGAGCCTTCGAGAACAAGTTCTGGACCTCATCCCCAAACAGAGAGCCCCAGTTTCAGTAGTGCTCAAATTACTAGGAACCATGGCTGTAGCCATCATTGCCATTCTGTTAGGCTAAATGCACATGCGGATACTGCAATGACTTGTTTTCACACAATGGTCTTACCAGGAACTTCCAATGTCTCATCCCATTATAATAAAGTCATGCAAGAGGGTCTTCTTTGGTGGTTGACCTCTTCTCAAGTGACAGTAGGATGTCCCTTTGTTCTACCAACCCCTGTTGCCACTGTGACCAAGGAAGCCTCCCTGATAGGGTTGGGGGCATTTTCTGTGAAGGACAGCCCAAGGCACATGGAAGAATCACGAGGCTCATCTGCATATCAATGTCCTAGAGATGAGAGCGGTACTTCTAGCATTGCAGTCCTTTCAAAGCTTTCTTCCTCTAGGGACTATTGCAATACAGATGGACAACATGTCAGTGGTCTGGTACATAAACCGGGAGGAACCAGATCATACTCCTTATGTCGAGAGGTGCTGAGAGTATGGCAGTGGGCAATATCCACCCAGCGCTTTCTGATAACGCACATCTCGGGGAGGTCCAGTGTGATAGTGGACAAGTTGAGCGGAGCAATTCTGTTGCCTCACGGGTGGTCCCTGAAAGAAGTAGCCGAAAAGATATTCCACAGATGGGTCCAGCCTTGCTGCAACCTCTTTGCAACCCTCACCAACACCAAATGCAGCAACTACTTTGCCATGATCCCCAACTCGGGAGATACCCCAAGGGATGCACTTGTATACAGTTGGCCCCCGGGACTTGTTTATGCCTTTCCCCCATTTCCTCTGATACCCAAATTCCTATGGAAAACCAGCACCCTGGGAAGGACCCGTATTCTAATAGTCCCTTACTGGCCTCGTCACATTTGTTTCCCCTTTCTGCAGCCTCATCTACTGGAAGAACCATGGATTCTGGACCCAGTTCCAGACCTTCTGGTGCAGTCATCAGGGCCTCTTCATCCTGCAATTCATACCCTGAAGTTGACAGCTTGGCTGCTCCAGTTCCACTAATAGCCAGGTTCCACAAATTATCACCTGCAGCACAGAACATCCTAATCTCTCCTCATAAATCTTCTATCAGGAAACTATGCCTTAACAAGTGGAAAAGATTTTCCATATGGGCGTCAAATAATAGTATTGACCCATATATGGCTTTGATTTCTTCCATTTTAGAGTTTGACTAAACTGTTTCATGAAGGAGCAGCTGCGGCAACCCTTAGAGTTCAATTGGCAGCAATTTCTAATTTTCATATTGGTGATCAACAGACTCTCATCATGTCACACAGACTTTCTAAAGCCTTCCTTAAAGGTGCTGTTCACTTGAGACCACCTATTAGAACCTTAGCTGCTCCGTGGAATCTGAATTTTGTCTTCTCACGGATCATTTTACCTCCCTTTGAACCTGCATCATCCTATGATTTGAAATACCTATTGTGGAAGACCATTTTCCTAGTAGCTATTACTTCTGCTCGAGGAATTTCAAAATTACATGCCTTGTTCATCAAAGCCCCATACTTGATTTTTCATAATGACAGAGTAACGCTGAGAACAAATCCTTCATTCCTACCTAAGGTTTGTTCTGTAACAAATCTTAACCAGACTATAGAATTACCTGTGTTTTTTCCCAAATATACAAACAAAATGGAAATATGTTGCACAAACTCGATGTCTATAGGCAACTTCGATTCTATTTAGACAGGACTAAGGATTTCAGAAAGTCGGATCAACTTTTTGTCTCCTTTTCAGATTCAAAGAAGGGTACTCCGGTGGTAAAAAAACACTTTGTCAAAGTGGTTGTCAGATTGTATTTCTTTCAGATATAGCTCTACGAACATAGCACTAAATCATAAAGCTAAGGCTCACTCAACCAGGGCAGTTTCCACATCTTCAGCCTTTCTAGCAAGACTACCCATAGACACCATTTGTGCAGCAGCCACATGGTCATCACCTCATACCTTTATCACTCATTACAAATTGTATAGGAACTCTAGAGACAGGGCCTCCTTTGTTTCTATGGTTCTGAGGAATATACTTCCATGAACCCACCCAAGGAGATGGTGCTTGGGACGCTAACCCATCAGTGAGAATGAAGGCGAGATAGAACAACTTCACATAAAGAAGTTATGTACTCACTATAACGTTCCATGTCAGTTGTTCATCTTGCCTTCGTTCTTGCGTCCCACTCACCAACCCCCTACTTTTTAATGTCTTGAGGGCCAGAAAGTTCCGATAAATCTTAGTGATGCTTTGTCCTTATCCATGGTATTCTTATTTCAATATGTATGTACTTTAGTTATCTATATGACTGGACAAACAAGATCTGAGAGAAGCACTGTAGCATCATGGATAGGGAGTAGGCCACGAGCTGTTTGAAGACCTAGAGATTTAGCATCTGGCCGAGTCAGAGCTGAGGATTGGCTCTGAACCCATCAGTGAGAATGAAGGCGAGATGAACAACTTACATGGAACATTATGGTGAGTACATAACTTCTTTTTTTCTCTATTTGATACTTTTTATGATGGCGTTTGATTTCTCCCCTTACTGCTCTGTGCTTTTGTGGTAAGACTTTCTGTTATTAATTTAGCTGCACAGTAGTAGATCATGTTTACTTCTGTTATATCACATTAATCTCTATTAAGAGTCCTAATTACTGTGTTCATTTGTTTTATCAAATTTCTAACGTTTTGTGTTTTATTGACTTCTGTTGTCTATTTCTTTCATTGATCTAAATATGTCTGTCCATCTCTGTTAAATCAAGCAAGTCTTGTCTTGGATCATTTTTTTGTAAACTGAGGGCACATTCTTTGTTCTTCATTTCCTGTGGGCATTCTATAGAAAGTTCCAGAGCATCTTCCTGTGCCATCTTCTCTTTGGTTTCATCCTGTGTCATCCATTGCTCTTTCATATGGGAACTCACTGGCCTATCACACCACTACATTTACTGCATCAGAGTTGCCACAGTTTCCTGTTCCTTCTCTTGCTGTGCAACTCCAACTGAACGTTTATACTGGTTTCCTGTGGAAGGCTCCAATGTATCTTCATATGGCAACTGATCAGATTCCCACTGCCCTGGTTTCTCCTTAGTTTGGGGATCCATTGCCCTATTCTGCTGTTATGTTATCAGTTAGATTTTCTACACTAAATCCTTCACTTACTAGGTAATCCATAACCTCAGTTTCTATTTCTTTAACTTAATTACTAATCCTCTCTTCTACTTTTCCTCTTTGTTTTCTTATTTTTTTCTACTGTAAAATTTTCCATATCCAGATGCCTTTGCCTATATTTCTCTTCAAATGTCTTTGGTGCTGCTGTTTTTGTGTTGATTAGATGTTCTTCATCTCACATTGCTGCAGTCCTGACACTTGGGTAGTCCGCTGTCCCAGTCGGCCCGAATACCAAAGTATAAGGCTGACGTCGGTCAAGGCGCATTAGTCTGACGTCAGGACGTCAGGGTACAAATGCGCATGACCGACGTCATTTCCTCAGTCTTTTTTGCCGCATGGTCCGATGCAGAAGCAGTTTTGCAAGTGCAGGTTGGCGTTCTGAGATTTTCCGAAGTCGGAGTTTCAGACCGAATCCAAGTTGGCTAAGTACCCCGTTGGGGAAAATTTTGGTTTTTTCTTGCCTCAGTATTTTACCGGATGTCAGAAAAAGTGAATAACTGTATTTCTTGTGGGAAACAGATACCTCATAGGGATTACCATACCTTGTGTATACCTTGCTTAGGGCCTGAGCACGACGTTGTTGGCTGTTGCTCTTGTGCTAGATTTAACAAACGCACTATAAAGAGAAGATTAGATTGTGCCAGGTTAGTTTTTGGGAAGCGGTGTAATTATAAAATGCCGTCGGATGCTCCGGCCCGCTTCGTCAAAAAGCGCAAGGACAAAACAGCAAAGCCTAGGCTGGAAGAACCGTCCGTACCGGACGTCGGTTCGTTAGAGGGCTCGGTGGAGCCAGAGGTTCAGCCAGAAATTTCTTTGGAATCCCAGGGAGAGACTTTATTACTGCAAGATGTGACCTCTCAGGAGGTAGGCCAGGCGGAAGGGGCTTCTCAGGTAGCTGTTCTTCCCTCCCTTCCTAAGGTGGTTAGGCCCTCCCTGCTGTTTCCAAGGCTTCTCCCAGGGGCAGGCCAGGTTTGGTTTCAGGTGTTACCCCTAGTTCTTCAGGGTCTGTACCTAAGAAGCATATGCTTAAGATGGCAGAAGATTTGATTACAATGATTAGAGGTTCTATGCCCCCTCCTGATAAGAGGCCTAGGGTGGAACCCGAGCTTGGGAGTTTTGAGCAGTGTTCGGATGCTTCTGAGTCTTGGCTGAAGACTTGCAGGAGTATTCCCCTTACTCTGATTCTGATGTAGATGATTCTACTCATTCTGCTTCTCCTCCTGAGGATTTTTCATTTTCAGAGACTCTTCATTCCATGAGGGAGCATTTTAAATGGGAAGGTCAGGATTTCTCTGATTCAGGAAAAGGCTTAGGGAATTTTGTTTCTACCCCAGCATAGGCCTTTAGCTATACCTCCTGTTCTAGATGTGGTGGAGGATGTTTTTGCAGAGGCTTCTCTGAACCCTGATTCTTTGCCTCCTGCTCCAGTTAAACCGGATAGATATTATAGGGTGCCTGAAGCTCATAAGTATCTTTTAAGAGTCCTAGGGCAGACCCAGAAACTGTTTCACAGGGGCCTAAAGGTGTTAAGGCTTCTGTTGTTAAAAATCCTGTTCCTCCAGATAAAGAGGCAAGGGCTTTGGATAGATGGGGAAAGAAAGTGTATACTTCTTCCACTTTGGCCATGAGAGCTTTGAATTGCCAGTTTCACATGTTGAAATACCAAAATTATCTCCTTTCACAATTAAAGTCTAAGGTAGATGCTTTGGCGGAAGGTATTGAGTGTAAAGAGTTGCAGGATTTAGTTCATGTTTCTGAACAGGTGGGTAAGCATTCTTTGCAATGTGGTTTTGATGCTGTGCAGGCTTCTTCGAGGGTGGCTGCCACTGGTTCGGTTCTTCGCAGGCACGCCTGGTTGAGGGATCAGAATTTAGCTGAGCATGTGAAGACAAGGATTTTAGATGCTCCTTTACAATCTGATGTGTTGTTTGGTTCGCCTGTGGAAGCAGTTCTAAAGAAAATGGAAGACAAGGCTAAGTCTATGCAGACTGTTAAAGAATTTTTGCAGGTTCAGCCTCCAAGTTTAGTAGAAATTGCCCTACCGAGCGGTCGACATATCCTGCGTATGATTCCCAGTGTAGGGGTAGGTCTAGGCGTGGTAGGGGCAGAGCTCAAGGTTCTTTTAGGCCTAGAACAGGGAGTTCCCCTGCTCAGTCTTCTGGTGAGGGCAGGGGTCAGTCCTTTCGTAAACAGACCCAATGACCTGCCTTTTCAGCTGCCAGAATCTTCTCGTCTGGCAGCACCTTTGGGAGGAAGGTTGGCACTTTTCAAAGAAAACTGGAGTTTAATTACCCAAGACAGATGGGTATTGGATATCATTCACCACGGTTACAGGTTTTATTTCCATACCTTGCCTCCTTTCAAAGGCATGCCAGACATTCCTCCTCAACAAAGGAAAGAGGCTCACAAGCAAATTTCTCTGTTGCTCCAAATAGGGGCCATTCAGCCAGTTCCTGTGCCAGAAAGGGGCCTAGGATTTTATTCTCGCCTGTTCCTTGTACCAAAAAAGGGGAACACGTGGAGACCAATTTTGGATCTGTCTATCCTCAACACTTATCTGGACATTCCCAAGTTCAAAATGTTGACGTTACAACAGCTTTTACCTCTGCTGGGCAAAGATCACTGGATGGTAACTTTGGATCTCCAGGAAGCTTACCTTCATGTTCCTATCAGTCTAATTTGCAGGAAGTATCTGCGTTTTCGAGCTGGAAATTCTCATTATCAGTTCTCTGCATTGCCCTTTGGCTTATCTACTGCGCCTAGAGTATTCACAAAGGTTCTGGCTCCAGTGATAGCTTTCTTCAGGCTGAAAGGAATACAAATCTATCCTTATTTGGACGATTGCCTGATTCTGGCTCAAGGAAGGGACGTGCTTCTTCAGCATTTGGAATATGTGATAGCAGTGCTAAGATGCCTAGGGTATTCTGTGAACGAAATAAAGTCCAGTCTAGTACCCTGTCAAGACATGTGCTTTCTGGGTGTGAGACTGAATACAGCAACCCAGATGGCCTTTTTAACCCCGGACAAACAAAAGAATCTTTCTCTTTACTTCCATCAACTATCTCATCAGTCCGGGCTGACTGCAAGGACAGTCCTTCAAGCCTTAGGGTTCATGGCATCTTGTATTCTGGTACTTCCCAATGCCAAACTGCATATGAGGAAGCTACAATGGTATCTCAAAAATGTATGGACACAGCACTGCCAGGATTTGGACACTGTCATTCAAATAATACCTTGCATTCAGAAGGAATTTTGTGGTGGGCTCAGGAATGTCACCTAAACAAGGGACTCTCTGTGACCCGGCCAGAGGCGAGTCAGATTCTAACGACAGATGCCTCAGACACAGCTTGGGGAGCTCATCTGAATGGAAAGTGGATACAAGACAAGTGGCCTGCCAGACTGCAGCATCTACATATCAACATGAAGGAGATGTTAGCAGTCCAGTTTGCATTACTGGCTTTCAAGGATTTACTTCTTCCAGGGCAGGTGTTGATTCTAACAGACAACACAACTGTCATGTGGTACATCAACAAACAAGGGGGAATGCATTCTTATCCTCTATGCAGGCAAGCAATGATTTTGTGGGAGACTGCGTTAAGCTTGCAACTGAATCTTCAAGCAAGGTTTCTGCCAGGAGCACAGAACTCCTCAGCAGATGTGTTAAGCAGGCAAATCATGGATCCCCACGAGTGGAAACTGGATCTTCATGTATTTCAGACATTGACAGTGTCATGGGGAACTCCAGACATGGATCTGTTCGCTTCTCCACTAAACCACCAGCTGCCAAAGTTTTGCACGAAAAGGTTTCATCACACAGCCTGGAAAGTGGATGCTCTTTCTTTCAGTTGGAAAAATCTTCATGTGTATGCCTTTCCTCCTCTGCCTCTCCTCCCAAAGGTACTCCTAAAGGTCAGACAAGACAAGCCAAGGATGATTTTAATAGCTCCAGATTGGCCTCGGCAGCACTGGTACCCATTGCTGAGGAGTCTGGTAAAAAGCCTCCATGGCCCTTACCTTTGATTCCACACCTATTGTCTCAGAAGGACGGGCATCTACTCAATGTCAAGCTTCACTCTCTTCATCTAACAGCTTGGCATATTCTGTTTTGAACCATAGCAGGTCTCAGCTTCCTCAACAAGTTTTGAATGTGATTATGGAAGCCAGAAGACCTAGTACAAGGAAAGTGTACGCAGGAAAATGGAAGAGATTTTTATTTTGGTGTGCAGCAAAGGATTTGGATGTTTCTGAGCCAAATTTGAGTGTGGCTCTTCAATATCTTACTGAGTTATTGGACAAAGGTTTGTCTTTCTCTTCCATTAAGATTCATGCTGCAGCATTTTCAGCTCATTATGATTGTGACCCACCATTGTTTTCTCATCCTTTGTTCAAGCAATTTCTTAGAGGGGCAAAGAATATGAGACCCCCACGTAGAGCTCCTACTCCTGCTTGGGACCTCAATTTTGTGTTGGAGAAACTCACTCTACAACCTTTTGAGCCTGCAGCTACTGCTGAATTGAAATATTTGTCATGGAAGACTGCTTTTTTGTTAGCCATTACCTCTGCAAGAAGGGTGTCTGAATTGCAGGCCCTTATGACGGTTGAGCCTTTCCTGATTTTCCATAAGGATAGGGTATCTTTACGTACTAATCCTTCCTTTATGCCTAAAGTGGTTTCTAGTGTGGCTTTAAACCAAACTATTCATTTGCCTACCTTTTATGCAAATCCCCAAAATAAGGGGGAAAAGATTTTGCACACTTTAGATGTACACAGGCAATTACGTTATTATTTAAGCAGGACTAAGGATTTTAGGCAGTCTCAGCAGTTGTTTGTTTCTTTTGCTTTGAGTTCTCAGGGTAAGCCTGTGTCAAAACAAACTATTTCTAAGTGGATTGGGTTTTGCATTACTTTCTGTTACTCCCATCATGGCAAGGAGATTCCAGCTGGGATTAGGCCTCATTCCACTAGGGCTACTGCCACTTCAACAGCATTTCTAAGGGGTGGCAACTAAGGATATTTTGGAGGCAGCTACTTGGAGTTCAGTGCATACCTTCTTTAAGCATTACCACCTTCCTCTCTACTCTAAATCTAGGGCTGTTTTTGCCACTGCTATTTTACAGGGCATGTTGTCAGCTCCTGCTTCTTTGTGATTTGCCATCCTCCCTTACCTCTGCTTTGGGATTCTACCCAAGTGTCAGGACTGCAGCAATGTGAGATGAAGAACATAGTACAGTTTTGTACCTACCATAAATGTAGATGTTCGAAGATCCACATTGCTGCAGTCCGATTCCTCCCTCCTTCCCTCTGTGTTTAGGGGTGGTTGTGTGGGTGGGATTGTACCTTTCTGACTTTGTATATATTGTACATATATTTGGTACAGGGGTGTTTGGTGTGTTGTTGTTTTTTGGTTTGGCCTTATCTTTTTAGGGTCTTCTGACATCTGGGGCAAGAAAAGACTGAGGAAATGACGTTGGTCATGCGCATTTGTACCCTGACGTCCTGACGTCAGACTAATGCGCCTTGACCGACGTCAGCCTTATACTTTGGTATTCGGGCCGACTGGGACAGCGGACTACCCAAGTGTCAGGACTGCAGCAATGTGGATCTTCGAACATCTACATTTATGGTAGGTACAAAACTGTACTTTTTGCTTTCTCCTTTGCATAAATAGTGCCACATGTAAAATCTCTGTCTTTCCCCTGTCCATATTTCTTCTTCAGATGTCTCCTGCCCCTTCTGTTTCTCCCTTCTTGAGGGACTTATTGTTGCATCATGCTGTGATATACCCTGTGTTAGACTTTCTGCACTAAATCCTTCATTTTGAAGTTCTACTTTAGTAATCTGTTTTGCATTACATTTTTGTGATCTTATTTTTTGTACTGTGAATTTTCCCATATCTGGATACCTTTGCCTGTATTTTTCTTCAAATATATTTGGTGCTGCTTTTCTGTATTGATTAATTTCACTTTCTCCTTTGCATAAATATTGCACCATATCAGGTCTCTCTCTCTTTCCCATGTCCATATTTCGTTCTTTATACCTTTCAAAAATCTCTAGTTTGGTATTTATATTTTTGGACTTCCTCAGTCACTTCTTTTTCCAAACAGCTCAAAGTTTCTTGGTCTATGTAATGTTTTTCACAAATCTATTGTATCAATGAACACAAAGTTTTATTTGAAGCTTCCGACCGTTTTTCTTGTGCAAGTATTTTTTTTCTCTAATTTCTGTCAATCTTTTTGTATGTCTTTCGTCTGGAAATTATGGGCTTCTTGCATAATAGTAACAATACATAATTTCTTTCTGATCCTCAGTAGTATCATCTTTGACTCTCTTTTTTGGCCTAGCAGGTTTTGTGATTTTTGTGGACTTCCACTACCTTCTATAACGGGAGGCCATCCTCCCCCTGGGCATGGCCTAGCCGTATTGTAGGAATGTTTCTGTATTTTGAGGATTCTACACAGTCATTTTTTTCCAGTCCTGGCACCAGTGCGCCTACCATGATTGGGCACTTTTTTTTTTTATCATAAGACTTGCGCACCCAGCTGTCTTTTCTATTTTTTACCATACGTCTGTCCATGATATATACTATGTAAAATGCAGTCTATATCAGTGTTGTCTGGATGAGTTTTTGTGAAAAACAGGGTCCACCTCGTGAACGTACTCACCAAGACCTGAAGATGTATTCAGTTCCAGCAGTACTACTCTCTATAACTTGCTGATTTATCATCTCTTCATTCAGATTATACACGTCTATGCACTTTTGATCCACTAAATTAGTGACATGATGGTGCAGTAGTTAGTGATGATGCCTTTAGCTCCAGGTTAGTGTTCAGTACTGGTCTGTAGATGGCCTGTCCCTTTACGTATGTATGCGTCTGTCATGTGTATTTTTTCCACATCTTTATTGCTTTCTTATGTGTACTGATGCTTTGTTCCTACCTTACAGCTTCACAAAGCTAGGTTTCTGTTTTCCTTGTGCTTCGTCTTTAAATGAGCCTTTGCCTCAGACTCATTTATCTAGTTAATAAAAGTAAATAAAACCTCTGGTTTAGCTGGAGTGGGCATTCCCTGAAACATACTACACCCAGTTTTTGTTTATCAACTTGACAAGTATGAAAGCATAAAAAGTAATTGTGACTCTTGCATTGCATTCCTGAAGATGGTTAACCACCACATGACTATACTGGACAGTTTGTGTCATTCAGCATAAATAAGCCCGATTACTTGTAGTCAAGTGAGATAGAGCAGGAGTATTTAGGGCAAAGACGGTTTTACTTTTTGAAAGTTTCAGTATTAATGGACTAGTTAATGATGACTACCAGAGGACGAAGCGGGTTGTGGAAGATAGCTCCAAAGTGCACCAACTTTCTGGGAAACAGAATTCGGAAAGAAATGAAATTGCATTCTAATTTGGGTAGTGACTTGTTTATGTTTTATCTTTTTACGTGACTGAAATTTAGGGTAAAAAAATGTCAGGTGAGCTGGACTGGTAGTTGCAAGTGTGACTGAGGAGTTTCAGGAGCAGAAAACATTTGTAAGTGGTAATGCTCAAAGAAATAGCTAGCCTAGGTCCATTGCCCATGTTTAAAACATTCATAACCCTTAAGTGTTTAGCAAATTTAAATAGGATGTGTACTGTAAGCACTAATGACAGAGAGACAGTTGGAACATGTGGTTTATATTCTTATTAGGACACTAATGTCAGGAAGATGTGTAGTAGCGAAGATGTAGGGAAACTGTATATAAATGAAGTCAAAATTATTGAAAAGTATTAATATGATCAGCAAAAGAGGAAGGGGTTCGGGGGTGGGTGGACGCTTGTTTACTTTTAAGAACCAGTTCGAGTCAGGCAGCACTGTCTGACACAGCAAGACATACTAGCTATTTAGCCGTAGTAGAAAATAAGCTGTTCTGAGCACATCTGGAATACATACTCCTGAGTTTTTCAGGAGCAAAGTCCATTGTGTAAAATTTACAGTGTATGTGTTTGTGACTTGATTTTGTTCTTTAGTCAGGATGGGCCAGTGTAAAACATTTAGGAAGGATGCATGCTTTGTAAGTTCTAGACATCAAATTTATTATTGTTGTTGTTTGTTTTTGCTGTACCTTTATACAAACAACTATTTTTCTAGATATTTTGTTTTAGAATTTAATCTGTTCAGATTTTAGTTTTATTGTTGTGATGGGGTTGGGAAAATTTGTTTCATTGAAATGTGCAAACTGTAGACGGGCCATGCTTGAGGTGAATCTGAGGGGCAAGTATGCATAACAGTAAAACACTCCAAAACAGTGAGGTCTTGTTTACTGTAGGGGTGTTGCAGCGTTTTGCAAGATGTCAACAAGAAAATGACTCATTTAACAGTTATACAGACATTTTAAGCCAAAAAAAAGTTTAGCAGGTACTGTACCTTAGTGAGCCCTAACCAACACAAACTAAACAGCCACCTAAGATGATGTGTAGGAAAATTAATTGCAGGGGGTCTGGCTTAAGAACTGTGACTAGGTCATCCTTGTAACTTCCTGGGGGTCCTAAAAGCAGCTGAAGGCCTGAATTCATCCTTAATTTTATGAAAATTATATTTAATTTTGAGCTGACTAGTTGCATTCATCCCACTTGTTAAACAAACTTCAGGAAACTTCCCCTCAGATTTGCACTTGCCAGAATTATTTCTGTTTTTAACAGCTGGATCACATTATGCATGTGTTAAATGCAGCCAAATAGAAAGAACCTTTTTATGTTATGTGTTACAAGGATTTTTTTCTTTCCATTTTTAAATAGTGTATTGCAGTAGCATGTACTAATGTTGATACTGGCCGTTAGACCGCTGTTTATCAGACAATGTAAAGAAAATAGTTGGCGTTAGAAGTAGGTTTTAGAACAAAGCTGAACTTTGTATCTAATGCTCAACTTGGCTGTGTGATCTGACGGTATAAAATGAGTGGTGTGTTTAGTGTATTTTCAAATCTGAATATTCAGGAGTGGAGTTTGAACTGTCTCTCACACTAATGTCTCTAAGACCTGCAGAGTTGGAGTGAAATGCTGCAGATGAGGTAAGCATCTTAGAGAAACCAAGCCTTGCGTTTGTGTAGCAATCTCATATTTTCACACCTGTGTGCTTTCAAGAACGCAGACTGTGGATTTTGTAGTACAATTGGCATGTGTTTTAAGTGCCTCTGAATATGCTGAACTCAGATTTGGTCTCTAGGTGTTAGGCTGCTTTATGTAGCTATTTTCTGTTCTGTAATACTTGTGTTGCCATGACATTTATTTACCTGCTGCTCAGTACATCGTGTCATTCAGTATGTATTGCAATAATTCATACAGCCAGTGCATAGTAGTCTGTTTCGCTATATACTACTCTATATTCCATATAAAATGCTCTGTATTGTGCCCTTGGGCCAGCGTTATGGCCAGAAAAGATGTACCTTAACCCAGTTGACCTTATAAGTAAACAAAGTGGTTGGATCCAGGATTTGCTAAAAAATGCAGCCATGTCTGCAGGATGCCAGTTTTCTGAATAGTGGGTGGTGGCAAAGTAGTGATATGATAGTTGCTGCATATTATAGTCCCATACTGTGTAATACTGGCATTTCTGTACTGGTAAAGTCCATTGAAACAGAGTAATCAAACAAGAGGTACCTTCAATGGTATCAACTCACACTCGCCCACAAACTGGTTAACCATCTTCTAAAGGTCCCATCCCTCCAGTATCTACTCCAACCCTATCTCACCACAAGACCACTATGATCCAGCAACAAAAATCAATTACAGGTTACTAGAGCCAATAACACTGCTGGAGAAGCACTATTCTCCAGCTCTATAGCCAAATTATGGAACACCTTCCCCCCCACAATAACCTCTCTATCATCATGCACCCACTTCAAAGCATTACTTAAAGTGCACCTAAAAACTTGCTGGCTATGCCCTTGTAACTCTCCCCTCTAACTTCTCCCACTCCATCTACCCTCTACCTCTCTTCCACCCCACAAACTACCTTTGATTACAGCAAGCTCTGATACTTCCATGCCTGTCTACTTATTATATGGCAGTAACTTCTTATTGTAACAATTGTTAATATCTGCTATGACTTTGTGGATAGAACAGATGCTAGTTATCTACTGAATGTAATATGTTCTTCATCTGTAACTATGTAATATTTTAATAGCTAGGATTCTTAATCTGTAACTATGTCTGTAATATTTTAATTTATGGAGCTTTTCTCCCCGGACCTCCACTGAAAATGAACTTGCGTCCAGTCAGACATTCCCGGTCAACAAATGTAAATAAATAAGAGGGGCCACAGACCTGTTGTGGGGTGTCACCCAAACCAAGTCTTATACTCTGGTGTGTAAAGTTTGTAGCTCTCAAAGTTCATTTTCACTGTAAGCATTTTCTGTTCTTGAAAATGTTGTGGAAGAGGTCATTCATGTATTACTATTATTGTTATTAGTGTGACGATGTGAGGTATGACCAGCTATGCCAGGAGAAGCAGGGCAGTAGATGTGTAACATGTATGCCAGCACAGCTAGTAGGAGCTTTGTAAGGAATTATATGTTATTTCAATATCAAACTGATTTGTACAAATGTTTGTGTTGAAAATGTATTTGTTAAGTTGCTTGTGTTAAAAAAATCTACCAATAGTGGATCCTAACTACACTGTAACTGATTAAATTTATATATATTAACAGAGGATACTGGAAGAGAAGAGGTTAATTTCAGTCCAGCTAACTTTGAAAAAATAGTTTGAAATTAAATTACCTGGTAGGTCATAATGACTGTATCTTACAGTTCTGATTGCAGTCAGAGACGAAGGACTAGGAATACTTGTATGTAGCAGTGAACTAATTTGCCACCCTGGAAGGGTGGAAATGTTGAAATGTGTGTTAGCTTCCAGATGCTATAACACATCTTAGCAAAGCTCTGTTTGTGTGTATGGTGACACACGTGCGAGATACTGGTTAAGTTTCTAGTAATGGGGGTATATGAGAACCAGAAGTCAGATGACCAGATGTGTGTGATGTCGTTTTGTTATCCAGGACTGGAATGATGCTTTAATACTAGATGAGCCTGAAGGTTCAGGGCAATCTGTTTTTGAAACCTGACATAGGATACTATACCTACTTCATCTTACCTTCCTGTAGTAAGTGACCAGTGAATAGTAATTCTTGTATTGTTTTTCCTGTATCAGTGTGAATCTATTCATCTGTGTTGTTTTAATATTTCCTGTGACTGGATCTCTGGTGTTTATTGTAAATTGGTAGTGCATATTTTCATGTTTTTATTATTCATTATTAAATATATTTAAACGTTTCATTGTGGTAGGTCCTTTAGAGAATATTTAACCTTTGAGAGTACTTAACATCTATTTGGTGACTCTGTGGCCACTCCTGAAAGTCTTACTGTATTGGTCAAACACTACCACTGATATTAATATTAATTTCACCCAGTGTAATTGGGTACCCTTGTAAGAGCCTTAGAGTAGCTGGCTTTGGACTGTCTGGTGGCAGTGTAATACCTTATAGTCTGGGCAGAAGGGGGCATAGCGAGTAAATCTGTGCCAGCCTTTCCCAGATTTGTGTGTGTGTGTGTGTATAAAGTCAAATCTCCAAGTGTGTGTTTGTCAGCTGCTTGGAGAGGGGGACAGAGCACTGGTTTTTACCTTCATCCCCTTTAACCTCATACTTCTGCCTTCTGTATATTTTTCCTACTCACTTGTCTTTCTCCAACCTCGGTGCATTTAATTTTAGAACATATACTGTTTCTGACCAGCTGGGTCTGTACACCCACTTTTGTGGTATTCATCCATTGTTTCTTCTGTTTAACTTGTATAACAGACAGCAGCAAAGGTACATCACCATTTCATCCTTTCTTTTGATTATTTGTTTATCTCGAGTCCATCAGTCATCACAGTGTGTGTACTGTTCATTCTAGCTTTGTCTTGTTCAGAAATTGTTGAGACTCTTGATGTAGACCCTAGCAATTTAGGACTTCTTTGTGTGAGTAGTAGAGTTTCCCCAGGGGGACAACAATAGTACCCTACACTTTTTCTGTTGTGGGCCTCTTTCCTTTATTTTTTCTTTTTCTGTTTGACATACTTTATTGAATTTTCTGTAGGCTAAATATGACCTGATTTACCCTGTCTCACGTCTGATCAGTTAGTTATGACCTTTACAGAGCTAGCACTGCCCTGAAAAAAGAGCGAGTTTGTACTACCAAAATGTAAAAAAGAAGCAGCAGCCAGAAACCCAGGTGGTCTGATTAAGTGTTCTTCTCTTCATGACCTAACAGGTACCAGCCTAGAGCCTTTGACCATTTTTGACACCTCCTTCACTTCTTCCTTATGTTTCTTTATCACATCATCTAGCTTATGCCAGTATTTCTTTCTCTAGACATTCACATCCTTGAATTGTCTAGTGTTGTAAGAAAGTTCTTCTATATTGAACAGTGTATAAACAAAGGGATTACGTATACTTCTAGGGATGTCATTGTTCCCCTTTACTCACCCTCAATAGACTAATCATTGAATATAATGCCACCTTTGGCATTTATCTGTCTAGACACATGCAACAACTGAGATAGCTTACTAAAAGGATGCAAGGACTAAACAACATGCCCTACATGGACCAACTCGAAGCTCTGTCACTATACTTGGTATCCTACAGACTAAAAGGTGACCTGTATCTGGCTCACAAGGCATCCTCTGACCTAATACTGATGGATTTTACTGCATATCAAGAAGTCAAATGACATCAGAAATGCTCAACAGAGCCAGATGTTCTTACATTTTGGTTATCCCTGCTGGGGTAGCCTTCTGCCTGCCTGAATACCAGAGACTTAATATTTCTGCGTCGGTTGCTGTCGCTTGAAGGCTGACGTCAGGTCATCAGTGGTGTAAAAGAAGGCAGCCGACGCCATTACATCAGTCTTTCTTGCTGTTGAGCCCAAAACAGAAGCAGTTCGCATGAGTGCCGGTTGGCCGCTACCTGAGTTTTGTTTCCGAATTGAAGTTAGTCTTGGAAAGTTAAGTATCCTGTTGGTGATCCTTTTTTCTTGCATTAACCGATGTCAGAAAAAGTTAATAATTGTCTCACCTGTGGAAAGCAAATACCACACCGGGGCTTCCACTCTTACTGCGTCATTTGTCTAGACCAAGACCAAGATGTCCCTCGTTGTCGGTTCTGTGCTTTAACGCCAGAACTATTCATTGTCGGGCTCTTACCGTAGCCAGATATTTTTGTTTACAGTCCTCTAATTCCGATATGGCTTCTGTAAGCCGTCCAACAGCAGACCTTTCGAAAAAATGTAAAGCCAGAGACAGACCACACAGGGCCAAACCTTCCGACGAAGCTTCTGTTAAGCTGGTCTTCTCTCC
Organism: Protopterus annectens; assembly: GCF_019279795.1. Taxonomy (NCBI): domain Eukaryota; kingdom Metazoa; phylum Chordata; order Ceratodontiformes; family Protopteridae; genus Protopterus; species Protopterus annectens. The sequence goes on along the minus strand of NC_056735.1, from coordinate 228,053,956 downwards.
TCTGGAATTCAGTGAGGTGCTTTTGCAGCCCCTGATACCTGCTTCAGTTAATTCGTAGGCCTCTACTGAGATTCAAGTAACCATATTGTAGTCTGAAGCACTGGTACTGTAACCCCGCATGCTTTGTATGGCACCATGCCATCCGTGCCATTGCTATAGGCAATATTATGTCTGAACAGTGGTCTCTAGACTAGAATCCTTGCATACTGAAGATTTTAAGAAATGTGGCTAATTTGTAGAAGAGATGAAATCTTGTTCATTATTTTTATCTTTTTTAAACACCTTTATTGAATTGTCACAAAACCAGAAAAAGACATTACAATGATGATGTTCGTGTTTCACTGTTGCAGTCATTACACTTGGGTTATCCTGCTGGCAGGCTACCCTCAGTCGGCCTGAATTCCAAAGTCTAGGTCCGGCGTCGGTTGCTGTCGCCTCTTCCCTGACGTCAGTGCGCCAGGGCTATAAAAGATGCAGCTGACGCCATTTTCTTAAGTCTTTCTTGCCGCGCGGTGACCGAAGCAAAAGCATTTCGCAAGTGCCAGTCGGCTGACTCCTGAGTTTTTCAAATTCGAAATTCAGATCCGAAGTCTTCATTAAAGCTAAGTACCCTGTTGGGGAAACTTTTTTTCTTGCTCCAGACCGATGTCAGAAAAAGTTAACAATTGTATTTCTTGTGGGAAGCAACTACCTCATAAAGATTTTCATTCTTACTGTATTCCTTGCCAAGGCCCTGACCATAACATTGCTAGTTGTTGGTTTTGTGTTAGATTTAACCAACGCACTATTAAGCGTCTGTACGATTTTTCATTCCATTACTTTGGCAGAAGATTTAATTACATAATGCCGTTGGAACAACCGACTACAGGAGTTTATAAAAAGCGCAAGGAAAAAGAAGAGGACAGGCATCAGAGATCCAAAACCGATGACGAGGCTTCTGCTAGGCCTGTTGCCGGTTCACCGGTTCTCATTGAGGCACTTTCACAGCCTCTGACGCCCGCTACCTCAGAGCCACAGGCCGCTTCCGACTCCCAAGTGGAGCGGACGAAGCTGCTGGAAACTCAAGGTATTGGACACTCGGAAACTATTCCCTCAGATAGGTCCAGAGCCACTGAGCAGGCATCAGCTTCTGCGGGTGTTTTCAGACCTACACAGTTATATGTGAAATCTACTTCAGCTTCAAAGGCAAAGACTAAAGCAACTCTAAAGACAAAGAAACAAGTAAAGCATTCTCCTGGACAGGCCTCCATGCCTAAGAAACAGATGCTTAAAATGGCCGAAGACCTTATTACTTTGATCAGGGGTTCCCATCCTCCTTCTGATAAGAGGCCTAGGCAAGAGATAGAATACAAATCTTCAGACCAGGTTTCCATTTCCTCTGATTCCTCATCTTAACAGGAATATTCTCTTCCTCCCTATGAGGACTCTGATGCTGAAGAATCTATCCCTTCAGCCTCCCCTCCTGGGGATTATTCTTTTGGGGAGACACTGCATACTATGAGGGTGCATTTCCACTGGGAGAGCCAGGATTACTCAGAATCCAAGAAAAGGCTCTGAGACTTCCTTTTATTGCCTCAACACAGGCCCCTTGCTATTGCACCTGTTTTAGACATTGTAGATTATGTATTTTCAGAGTCCAGTCTATCTCCAGACTCTCTACCACCAGCTCCAGTTAAGCCAGACAGATACTACAGGGTTCCTGATTCACATCAATTTCTTTATAAAAACCCTGCTGCTGACCCAGAAACCATCTCTCATGGTCCCAAAGGGGTCAATGCTTCTACTGCAAAAAACCCTATCCCCTCTGATAGGGATTCTAGGGCCCTAGACAAATGGGATAAAAAGATTTATACTTCTGCAACCTTGGCTGTGAGAGCCTTAAATTGCCAATTTCATATGCTTAAATATCAACAAATTCAGAATGTGCAGACAATAAGGAAATGCAGGATTTATTGCATGCAGCTGAACAAGTTGGAAGGCATACTTTGCAATGTGGTTTTGATTCTCTAGAGGCCTCCTGCAGGGCCGTTGTTACAGGTTCTGTCATTAGGAGGCATGCGTGGTTAAAAGAACAGAATTTGCCCGATCATGTTAAAGCAAAACTATTGGATGCTCCATTACAGCTTGATACTTTGTTTGGTGTTAAAGCAGAAGAGGTGTTGAAGAAAATGGAGGACAAAGCTAAATCTACACAAACAGTCAAATATTTCTTGCAAGTACAGCCTCCAAGATTTAGCAGGAACTGGCCTACAAAGAATTGGTCCTTTCCAGTGTCCGATCTGCCACAAAGAGGCAGATACAGACGCCCCAGAGGTAGATCACCGCCCCAGGGCTCATACAGGCTTAAACAATGGGGTGCTTCTACCTCCAAGAGCAGAGAGGAAAAATCACAGCCATACAGGAAACAGTCTCAATGGCTTTCCCCTTCCAGCTCCAAGCACTTATCTTTTGGCAGCCCCTTTGGGGGGAAACTAGCACTTTTTTCACAAAATTGGCACATGATCACCCAAGACAAATGGGTTCTAAAAATAGTATCACAAGGCTACAGGTTCCACTTTCACACCCTGCCAAGGCCAAACTGTATGCCAGACCTGCCACGCAATCAATGGGCAGAGGCACAAAAACAAGTTTCATCCCTCATGGACATGAGGGCCATTCAACAAAGTACCAGAGCAAGAGCAGGGAGAAGGATTCTATTCAAGACTGTTCTTGGTACCCAGAAAGGACAAAGCCTGGAGGCCAATACTGGACCTATCTATTCTAAACACATATCTGGATATTCCAAAATTCAAAATGTTGACTCTACAGCAGCTTCTGCCCATGTTGGGCAAGAAGGCTTGGCTTGTGACGTTCGATCTAAAAGAGGCATACCTGCATGTCCCAATCAGACAAACATGCAGAAGATACCTCAGATTCAAAGCTGGCTCAATGCACTACCAATTCTCTGCACTGCCTTTGGCTTATCTACTGCGCCCAGGGTCTTCACAAAGTGCCTGGTACCAGTAATTGCATACTGCAGACAAAGAGGAATACAGATATATCCTTACTTGGACGACTGCCTCATTCAAGCAGAGAACAAGGACATTCTACTACAGCATCTGGCGTTTGTAAAGAGATTACTGTTATGCCTAGGGTACACAGTCAACGAACAGAAATCAAAACTAGTACCCTCTCAATAGATAATATTCCTGGGTGCAAGCTTAAATACAACTGCCCAGATGGCTTATCTCACACCAGACAAACGAAGACAACTGACTACCTATGTCAAACTGTTGATAACAAAGGCCCAATTATCTGCAAGAAAAATTCTGCAGGTTTGGGCTTCATGGCGTCCTGCATTCTACTAATTCCATATGCAAGACTGCATATGAGGAAACTTCAATGGTACCTAAAAAGTGTTTGGACTCAACATTGCCACAGCCTGGAAACAATAGTTACTCTCATTCCCTGCCTGCAACAGGAGTTTCGATGGTGTGGGAAGGCCTGTCACCAGAACAAGGGACAGCCATTCACTCTACCCCCAGCCACACAGACATTAATAACGGATGCATCGGATTATGCCTGGGGAGCCCACATGGCAGGAAGATGTATTCAAGGCACATGGTCCACAAACCAAATGCATGTACATATCGATCAAAAAGAGATGCTAGCTGTTCAAAATGCCCTGACAGCCTTCAAGGACCTACTTCATCCGGGACAACTGCTGATAAAGACAGACAATACCATGGTCATGTGGTACATAAACAAGCAGGGAGGCACTCATTCCTACCCCCTTTGCAGACTAGCCATGACTTTGTGGGACACAGCATTGACTTACCAAGTACATCTGCAGGCACAATTCCTGCCAGGAAAGATAAATACTCTGGCAGACAAACTAAGCAGCAACCTCATTGATCCCCATGAGTGGAAATTGGATCCACAAGTCTTCAGCATGATAACAAGGAAATGGGGATGCCCGGACATAGATCTGTTTGCCTCACCTCACAACTGCCAACTAAAGAGATTCTGCACAAGGACTTATCACAGACAAGCATGGAAAGTGGATGCCCTATCTTTCAGCTGGAAAAACTTAACAGTATATGCCTTTCCTCCTCTGCCTCTCCTCCCCAAGGTACTCCTAAAAGTCAGACAGGAGAAGCCAAAAATGATGCTGATTGCCCCAGACTGGCCACACCAGTACTGGTATCCAATCCTAAGGAACTTGTCTCAATGCCCAGCCTGGATCTTACTTCAAGTACCTCCTTTACTGTCCCAGCAGAACAATCAGATCCTGCACAGCCAACTCAAGACCTTAAATCTGGCAGCATGGCAGATAATGTAGTCATACAAAACACACCGGTGATGGATGTCATTTTGGAGACCAGGAGGCCTAGTACTAGAAAATCCTATGCTGGAAAATGGAAGAGATTCTGTGTTTGGAACCAGGCACAAGGAATTGACACAGCTGTACCAAACATTCCTCAGATTTTGCAATACTTGACTGAGATGCTGGACAAAGGCCTATCTTTTTCATCTATAAAAATTCATGCCCCTGCCATTTCAGCTCATTACAATACAGATAGAGAGCCACCAATCTTTTCTCATCCTTTGTTAAGGCAGTACCTCAGAGGGGCCAAAAATTTAAGGCCTCCAAGGAGATCACCAATACCTGCATGGGACCTCAATTATGTCTTGGAAAAACTCACCCTGCCTCCTTTATATCAGCTGCAGCGGATGGCTCGAAAGTTTTTATTTTGGAAAACAGCTCTGCTCCTAGCAATAACTTCTGCAAGACGAGTCTTAGAGCTACAGGCACTCATGGCTGTGGAACCTTTTATCCAGACAGGGTTTCTCTGAGGACAAACCCGACATTTATGCCTAAGGTAGTGTTCAGTGTGGCCCTTAACCAAACTATTCATCTGCCTACCTTTTATTCAAACCCACAGAATAAGGGGGAGAGAATTCTGCATTCTTTGGACATACACAGACAACTACGGTTTTACTTGAACAGAACCAAAGCTTTCAGAAAGACAGAGCATTTACTAGTGGTATATGCTGCAGGATCACAAGGAAAGGCTATCTCAAAGCAGACCATTTCAAACTGCATAGGCCACCGCATTCGTTTCTGCTATTCTCAACATGGCAAGCCAGTACCTAAAGGCATTAGGCCACATTCAACCAGAGCAGCAGCCACTTCAGCAGCCTTCCTCAGGGGAGTACCAACCAAAGACATTTTAGAGGCTGCTACTTGGAGTTCAGTGCACACGTTCACAAAGCACTATCACTTACCACTCTACTCTAAATCCAGGGCAGGCTTTGCCACTGCAGTTCTGCATTGTCTAATATCCGCCCCTAATGCTATTTAGCTCCAGCCTCCCAACTTTAGCTTTGGGATTCAACCCAATTATAATGACTGCAGCAGTGAAACACAAAGAACCTAGTACAGTTGTGTACGTGTACCATAAATGTAGATGTTCGAGTGTATTCACTGTTGCAGTCCAGGTTACCCACCCGCCATCCCCCATTTCTTTGCTGGAACTTATCTGTACTTCTCTATTCTATACAACCCATGTGGTGTATTTGCTTGTAGATGAAGGCAAAATGTATACTTTGGTGCATGCATGTTTTATTGACATATTTTTAGCCTACCCTTTTGGGGGCACCTGACATCTGGGGCAAGAAAAACTGAAGAAAATGGTGTCAGCTGCATCTTTTATACCCCTGGCACACTGACGTCAGGGAAGAGGTGACAGCAACCAACGCCAGACCTAAACTTTGGAATTCAGGCCGACTGCGGGTAACCTGCTAGCAGGATAACCCAATTGTAATGACTGCAACAGTGAATACACTCGAACATCTACATTTATGGTAAGTGTACACAACTGTACTTTGTGGAACATTTTGAGATAGTTTCATTATCTTTTTGTGATGCAAAATGAATGAAGCTAAAGCAAAGGCAATAACATTAAATTATGTACCCACACACAAATTGGTTCAGCAATATCCATGTTTATGGGACATGGTGAAGTGAAATATTTAGGAGTATGGATTAAAAATGATTCTGGTGTGGCAACTAAGGATATGTGGCAAGAGACTAAACAAAAGATAATACAACAACTGAGAAAATACAAGCGTTTTTATATGAATATGGATAGTAAGATACAAGTAGTCAAAATGTTTTAGTCCCTTTAGTCTTGTACACAGGTCAGGCATATTTTTGTAAACCTGAGGAGAAGTTGTGGATAGCAATTAATAAAGAGCAAAGGACTTTATCTGGGAAGGGAAGATGGCAAGAGTCAAGTGGGATAAGGTGATTCTTTCTTTCAGTAGAACAGTGCAGATTGAGATTACCCAATTTGAAGAGGTATTTCAAAGCTACACAGTTCAGGCTTCTATACATAGCACCAGCAGAAAATTATAATTCAAAGTGGAAAAAGGATGATGTTGAAACAGGGGAGAGAAGCTCAAGAAACAATGAGAGACTGGGATTTTGGATGCAGACCTTTAAGGAGAATAATAATCTTACAGAATACTATATCCATAAAGTAGCAGAAAGTATTCTAAGAACTAAGCCAACATGGGAATGGAGAAAGGCAATTCTGCAGATAAGGATGACTGCAATTGGGGATACAGACACTAGGCAAGAGGGAGCTGGAATTTATTGGAGAAAACTGGCAAAGGAACCCAAACAATGGGTGGATATATGTATGTCTCCAAAATAGGCAACACAGTATAGAAAATTTAGGATTAGTGCTTGGAAATGTTTACATATATATTTTTTATACCCCAAGTAGACTCTAGAGAATTTTTCCTCTGGTAGACAGCAAATGTTGGATGTGTAATGGGAAAGAAAGAAGTACTTCGGAACATTTTCTGGGAGTGTGGTGGGTTGGCGGACTTCAAGGATTCCCTGCAGGATGCACTGTCAGAAATGCTGGGTGGGCAGATTGGTGAGATGATTTTTCTGAGCTGTGATACAGAATCTGAATGCCTAGACATGGTAAGGCCTTGCTGTGTCTAATTATGGTGGCTGCCAAAAAAGCAATTATTAGAAAATGGAAATCAGAATCTAAACCAATTGTATTAGAAAGACTGAATATAGTAACAGAGATAAAACAACTGGAAATGACATCTTTAGAAAGGGGTAGGAGCAAGCTACATAGGAAAAATGAGAATTATGGGCTCTTTATTGTTTTGTTCATTTATGTTGCATCTCATGAGTGATGCAGTTTTCCCACTGTTAATGCATTTCCTGCTTACATTAAAAATGTATACATCATCTCTATTGTACTGCTTACTGGACAGTAAATAATTTTACACTACAAAGGCTTGTCTTTGTTGCATCAATTTATAATTCATTTGCATTGCCCTTGGGACTTGTACTGTGTGATTTTTAGTTATTGATGCTGACTTCCTCAAAACAGAAGACTAGTGATATACATAGTAACTTGCCATTCAAAGTCTACAGGGGTTTCACTTCATAAATCAATCCCTGCAAAGTGCAACTATGTTGTTAAAGGGACTCCGTATCCCTCCAGTATAAGAAATGTGTAACTGATTTTTTGCTGTAACTCATGGATGAAATTGAAAGGAAATATGTAAAAGCCACTGGGAATCAAGCCAAGAATCAGGTTCATTGTGGGTCACATTTTCTGTCATTTTTATCACGTTTACTGTTGTTCCTTATTTCAATATTCAGAAAATTTTATTTTTATTTTCATTTTGTATAGATCAGCCTTTAGGAGACTTTTGGCAGGTTAATTTGCAAGTGCACTGTAGACAGGAAACATTTTAGTCTGCAGGTCAAGGTGCAGTGAAAGTATAGGATTAGTTATAGAACACTGCAAGAAGGCTGGAAGAAATGGCATGGCAACTTTGTTATACAGGCAAGTAATTTAGTTGAGACATTCAGAACATATGTAGTAAAGTATGATGTTTCATGTCTTTGCACAGCTGGGACTAAGAAGGGCTTTTCTTTTCAGTTTATTCTTAAATGTGATAGATATTTTCTTAAAACTATGGCACTGTAAGTGATAAATTATTTTCTTAATATTTTGAAAATCTCAAAGTAGAGAGAGTGTGTATTATGCACAGCAGGGGTCCCATCCCCATTATGATACTTAAATTGGCAGCATAGCATAGCGGGCAAACTCTTCATCATATAGTCCTCTATTTGATTCCATCAATATTCACTTGTATACCGTGACTCGGAACAAATTGGCTGACTGGACCACTGACTTTATGGGTTGCCCCATAAACAGGCATCTGTGCCTAGTGAGTCGTTCTAGTGGGATCTAGCAGCAGATTAGGGAGCTTAATATTAAAAATATCAGTAATACAAAAAGTAGCAGATATATTACATAGTGTTTTCTAATAATAGTGGAATAAGGTTTACCTTACAATCTGGAGATGCTGATCTTCTATTTCCTTTGAAAGTGATGTTAAAGAGATGTATGAGAAGTCGAAAGTATGAACATGGCCTTATGGTAGTCCGACTTCTTGAAGGCTAGTAGGCTGTAAGCTAGAGAAATTAATCTGTGTACCTGTTTTAACAGATGAGAATTAAATAGCATGGTTGTGTATGTTAAATTTAAATGTTCCATTTGGTTAGTCTGCATGCTGACCATTGTACACTAGTCATACTAGACTGTATAGAGTATATGGAAAGAGTAGATGTGTTATCTGTAAAATACGTGTCTTCAGGTATGTATAATTTGTAAATACAGGTAAGGTTATCTGCTACTGCAAAGCAGGCATTTGTAGTGTATGTATATAGAGTTGCACAGAACTGTAAAAACAGCATTGTCCATGTTCTGTGATACTAGAATTAGCAGGAGCATTTTTTGCTGTCCTTACGGCTTCATTTTATATTTAGTAAATTGAATATTTATAGTACATAACCTCCATCCCACTAAGCCTGCCCTTTTTCCAGATGAAATCTGAAGTGATATTTACAGTGACTGAGATTTGTATGTTTCCAATCCTGCTGTGACCAACTCTGTTATTTCTAGTTTAAGATGGGACCTGTCCTCAATGAGATGTTCATCTCGGTGCTGTGTTCATACCTGCGACAAAACCTCCCTTCTCTACTGCTACAGCTAAATATTATATTCCCTAAAATGTCTCTCTCCTGTATATGCTGGCTGCTGCCCTGTCTCTCCTCCTTGATCCTATTTTCTACTGTGTCCACTGTCCTTCCACAGGTTGTACTGCAAATTTACTCTTCCTCATTGGTGACCACATAGTCACTTCTTCTCTTTTCTTAATTAGTCCAAGCCCCGAGACTAGTTCATAGGTTCATAGATTCATAGGTTCATAGATTAGTACTAAGCTAACTGCCCTTGTGAGCCATTTTAAACCTAGCCAATTATCCCTTGCGAGACTCAAACCCTGTACCTTGTGCTTGCAAGGCAAACACCTTAACCATTAGGCCACCCTCCCTACCCTTCACTGTTCTTTCCTTTTCCATTGGTGAGGCTTTGTTCCCTTCGTGACATTTCTATTCACTGAAACCGTCTTTGTGTCTAAGTACAAACTCTCTCTCCTCCTCCACTTCCTGCACTAATGTTAGTGTACACCTGTTTACTTATACCTTTGCACCACCACCACCCCTAGCTCTCCTCCCTGTCCTTAATTCTGTCTTCTCTCTATGCTGCTTCTGATCTCCTTCCCATACAGCCTGTACATTTACTGCAAGCTTTATCCAGTGTTGTTCACTCCCACCTTCCTCCACTCTTATTCCACTCATTTTTTTTCTTTTTATCCTACTGCTCCTACCTTCTTTACTGTCTCAGTCTTCTCATGTTGATCCTCATCTGCTGTCTCCCCTTAGTGAGCAACACTCCTACATCTCAACCTGGGGTTATTCCTCCTCACCACATTCTGCTTTTGTCCCTCATCTTGGCTTTCTTTTCCTTGCTGTTTGTCTTCAGTGCCTCTCCGACCATCGCCTTTGTGTATTCATCGTGTCTGCCCTCCCACTAGACTGCACTCCTGTGACTACTGTTGTCAGTCTTCCTTTATTCATTTTACTTGCTCATCCTGTATCATATATATCCATGTTTTCTGACTAGCCAACCCATTTCTGTTTCTTAGCCCTGTTTCCTTCCCTGAAACATTATCATTGCCCTGTCGATGCTAAATTTTGCCACCTCACACCATGTTGACTTGTCTGTCTTCACCTAGCATTACTTTCCTCTTCATCCTATCCCTTTCTTAGAAGTCCATCTATTATTTAGGTTCATGGATAAGTACTTGGCTGACTGCCCTTGCTGGCCATTTTAAGGCAAGATTTTTCCCATTCAATTCAATTAATTTAAACTTTGTCATATGTACTAGAGACAGCGTCACAAAGTACAATGAAATTCTTCTTCTGTAAATCCTCCAGCAACACAAAAATGACAATTAACAAGTAGTAGTAATCTAAGACAACAAGTAGACAATATAAATAATATTAGTAAATATGTATAAATGTGCAAAAGGGCAAATTTGTGCAAAACAAGTTGTTCCCTCCAAATGTGAACCAACCTACATTACTGGAGGGAGAGGTAGTGTGTGAGTTTTATTTAACAGTCTGATAGCTTGAGGTATAAAACTGTCTTTCAGCCTAGTTGTTCTGGCCACCATACTCTTATAACGCCTCCCTGATGGCAGCAGCATAAACAGTTTGTGTTGTGGGTGGGTAGTGTCCCTGATAATGTTTTGAGCCCTCCTAAAAACTCTTGGTGTAGATGTTCTCCAATGCAGGGAGTGTTACTCCAATGATGTTTTGTGGAGTTTTTATTACACACACTGCATAGCCTTACGATCCTGTATTGTTCTATTCCTAACCATAATATAATAGAGTGGGAGAGAATGCTCTCAATTGTACTTCTGAAGAAATTGCTGAGAATGGTATCGGGTGTGCGAGACTTCCTCAACCTTCTCAGAAATTACAGTTGCAGTCAGCTTTTCCCTACCAGGTCTGTGATGGTATGACTCCAGGTAAGGTCCTCAGAGATGTTAATACCAAAGAATTTGAATGTAGCCACTCTTTCCACCTCAGACTCACCAATATATAATGGTAAGTGCTGCCAACTATTCCTCCATTTATCCATGGTAATCTTTTTCATCTTGCTGGTATTGAGAGAGATTACTGTTCCAACACCACTTTACAAGGTTCTCCACTTCCCTCCAATACTCATACTCATCACCCCCAGAGATCAGACCGATGACCATTATATCATCTGCAGATTTAGCAGTACTGGTGTCATGTTGAGAAGCAACACAATCTTAAGTGAAGAGGATGTACAGCATTGGACTCTGCAAACACCCTTGTGGAGTTCCTGTATTTATTATTATTAATTTACAGATGTTATTCCCCAGCCTGATTGACTGTGGCCTGCCTGTTAAAAATCCAAGACCCAATTGTATAGAGTTGGTGGCACACCCAGTATGGACAACTTACTAATGAGCTTCATTGGTATCACCGTATTGAAGGCCAAACTATAATCAAACAGCAAAAGTAAGAGCAAAAGTGAGAATCAAACCTTGTGTCTGTGAGGTAAACACCTTAACTGTTATGGCAGTCCATTTATAAACATTTAGCAAAACCATTCTGTCAATTGTTTTCAGTGATTTGGTTTAGCAACTGTCAAACAAGTTTGACAGGTGCTTTAGTGATCAAGCAACTCTACCATGTTTGGACTTGCATACCAGTAGATGTGTATGCCAAGTAGGATTTCCTGCTTAACTCCCCCTTCCAGATTTTAAAGTCTTTAGGTAGCAGACATGCACTTAACATCTAATTTGTATTTACTAGGCACTAAAGTAAGGAACTTGGTAAGGCATTCAGTACTATTGCATATTGGGGAATAGTTAAATGTCAGGCTGTATGTAGTTCATTGGGTACTGCGGTTTACCCAACAAGCCAGAAAAGGAATTTGGGGTTACATGTCTCTCCTGATGGAGGTTGCAAGGTTTGTCCTACATGACTGTTTACCAAGGCCACTTATTTTCAACCTGTTGTTAGCTGTAAAAGTGGGAAATGGGCAAACCCATATAAAAGATAACTGAACTTCTTTAAAATTATCTACAAAAATGTATTCCTAATGCAGCAGTAATGACTCCATCTTTAACGTCACATCAGGCGACTTGGTAGAAATGGCATAAGTTATGATAGTGTACATGGTCAAACTGAATAATGTGACAGCATCATAAAAGGTATGGAGACTGTGCTAGACCGTTATTGTGCATTATCCAGAGTCAGAAAAGCATTCTGTAGCTAATCTTATTCTAAAGGACTTGTCTAGTCCCTTCAGGCAGATGCTTCATACCTCATTGATTCAGCTCATTATCAAATATAGTGCAGCACGATGCAGTCTTCAAGCAAGCCAGCTGAAACAAATTGTAAAGGAACAGTGATTCTTTATTAGAAAGATATACAGATGGAAGATTTAAAACCGTTTGCAAAGACTTCAGGAATTTTCATTACATTTTGCTATTATGGATGAATGTGTGTGTGTGTGTGTGTGTGTGTGTGTATGTATATATATATATATATATATATATATATATATATATATATATAGGTTCACTAGAATCTCAAACTTCTGAAATCTCAAGTCATATGATCGAGGTTTCAGAATTTCGAAATTCTGAACAGAGATGAAACAGGAGAGTTCCCTTTTCCTCGCAATAGTGCGATCTTGAAGTTGGTATATTTAAGTAGTGGGTGTGTGGGGGGTGCAGGGAGGCTTGCCCCTTGCAGAAATGTTTTATCTGTTGTTTTTTTTTTTTTTGTTGGATTTGTTTCAGAATTTTGAATTTCTGAAACCTCGATCATATGGTTTCAACCATATGAATTTCAAGATTTCAGAAGTTCGAGATTCTGAAGTGAATCCATATATATATATATATATATATATATATATATATATATAAAGAAGAGAGAGAGGGAGAAAGAGGGGAATAGACACACACGTTTATATCCGTTTTTTTCCCAACCTTTATAAATAGTGATGCATATAACTTCAAAAATGTTGAAATTAAACAATATCAAACCTACACAGATTGAAAAAGGAAATTGAATGCTTTTCTTCTTTGATCATTTAAAAATATACCTTTAGATATACTTTATCTGAATAGTAATGATGATAGGAAAGTGTTTTTCATACCATAATTTGTAGGATTGGGGTTAGGGCCACTAGCAAGGTTAAGCTGAACACATATATGTAAAGATGGACAGGGGGCTTCTAACTGCAGAAAGCCACACAACAGTTCAGTTGCAATTTCATATATTTTCTTTTTCCTTTAATCTCTCTCACTTTCTCAGAGAAAAGTCAAATCTTGCTATGGCAAATGCATGTGTTCCATTTTTCACAGGCCTGAAATTTAGCTTTACAAATGTGTTAACACTCAAATAAGAAGAAAAAAAATGCACCAGATTTTAAACAAACTTCTCTACACTGTCACCACACATTCTGTTCCCCAGGTACTGAAGAAGCTCTGTCCACTCCTACCCTCAACACGTTTTAAAGACTCTTATAAATAAAACATTGAAGATTGCAGTTACCAAGGCTGTGTTATTGATGACCTCCCTGGGAAGGATTGTTTGCCTCAGTTTTCCCCTTGTTTTGGAACTTAAACAAAAGTCTTTAGAAGTATATTTCATGACTGAGATGCTGTTTTACATTTTAGGATTCAGTCTGGGGCAATGTACAGCATAAGAAGCTGGCCTGCCCCAGAAAACAGTATTAATTTCCCACCTAGATTATGACCTTCCGTTCGTAGTGTTTGCCCTAACACCTCTGAGCTTCAAGTACCTGCATGAATCTGCAGGCTTACTGTTGTGTAGATAGACTCTGTCTTGGGTAGTAGAAACTGCTGGCGTCCTATCTCTGTGACGGCAGACTACTTTCAGAGCTTTAGTCTTTAGACTTTGATTTGCCAATCTCTCCTCCAGAATGACTCCAGTCCATTTCCCCCCTTAGAACTCGCTGTTGTACTACATTCATAAACTGTTCAGAAGCAAAACCCCCCCAAGTCTCTAAATATGGAACAATATGTATCCATACCTCAAGACTGCTACTGATGAAAAGCCTGCACCCACCCCAAAGCTAAGAAAATTCCTGCAAAAACAAAGTATGTTAGTTTTCTCCGACTACTATGCTTCCCTGTGTTTTTATCTGGATCAAACCATTTGCATAGCTAATGAATTTAGGCATTTGAAAACTGCAACTGTACTGAGAGTTCAGCAATAAAAGTACATTCTACAGCTTTTCATCTACATGTTTTAGGAACTGTTGTGGTAACAGGAGCATATTATTTTGTTAAGACCACAGTAGAAGCAGCTGGGATTCTATACTGCCTTAATTTTGGATTACTGGACATGACCTCTTGGAGCAGTCAGATAGGCGCTAATGCATTACATTGCAGCTGCTGAAAGACTGTGAAAAAAAATCTTGTTGATCGCAGCACCAGAAATGGCCACACAGACCCAAATAACCCCCATTCAAGTGATTGCACAGATTGTTCAAAACTTTATTACGTAAAAGAGACAGAAGCAGTTGTTTGCAGTGATGAGCTCCCCTGCACCCTCACTGTAATTTGTATAAACTAACTCTGAGATTGCACAATCGTGAAGAAAGAGGAACAGCTGGTGATATGCAATACTGAATTATTGTTCTCCATACTTGCATACTGTACATCTTGGCAGAGAGATAAGGTAGTATTACTCCGTAATCTGGACCCGAGATCACCAGCAGTACTTGCAACAAGGGCATTCAGTATATAGAATAAAGTCAGGTGGCATTAATTAACTGGGTCCACTAACTGGTTGCTTCTCTCCCAAGTTTCACCTTAAGATTGACATACAACCCTTTACATGGGTTGAGGATGCAGCTTGCCTGACAAAAGCTCATATCTGAAATTCCATTAGATGTCCGAAACAGTGGCTAATCTGTAACAACTTTACCATTCCTCTGTGATCTTTTGTGGGTAGAGGAATGCCTTCCTTCCTGCTAGTTCTTTAATGTTTATGGCATAATGGTGTGCAAGTGTCATTAACATCGTTGGTCATCCAGACTGGGACACAAATAAACTTTGGAGATAGTGTATCAAGGGAAATCGGTGAATAGTTTCAAAGTGTAGGTGCTCAGGCACATTAAATGTTACTGGCAGTATTGTGTAGGACCTCAAAGGTTAAGTCCCAGATGTTCATCGTGCATACAGCTGCAGTAATCACAGATGGGTTTTCTGCCGTCAGGCGGTCCCTCGGTCGGCCGAATTCCAAAGTCTTGGTCCGGCGTCGGTTGTCGTCGCTTTCTCTTCTGACGTCAGTGAGGCCAGAGTATATAAGACACAGCCGACGCCATGTTCTCCAGTCTTTTTTGCCGTGCGGTGCCCGAAGCAGTTCGCAAGTGCCGGTCGGCCAGCTCCTGAATTACGAAAATTTTGGAAACCGAAGTCTTCATTAAAGCTAAGTACCCCATTGGGGAAACTTTTCTTGCCTCAGACCGATGTCAGAAAAAGTTAATAATTGTATTTCTTGTGGGAAGCAAATACCGCATAAGGATTTCCATTCCCTCTGCATACCTTGCTTAGGCCCAGACCACGACGTCTCGGGCTGTCGCTTTTGCGCTACCTTCAATAAACGCACTATTAAGCGTCGGGCGGAGTTCGCCCAACACTATTTCGGTAAAGCTTTTGATTATAAAATGTCGTCGGACACTCCGACTACCGTTTTGTCCAAAAAACGCAAGGAAAAGGACCGACACGACGCCAAAACAGGCTACACGTGGTCCAGTTCTCAGCGAGACGCCTTTGCAGTCCCTGACTACCGACGACACTCCTTTGGCGGTGTCCTCTGTACCCGAGACCGCTGGGACCTCGGCCCTTTCCCAGACTACAACCACCGAAGCCTTTGCTAATGTTGAACCTACTAATGTGGACAGGTCCACTTCCACCCATGGTGTCTTCAGACCCTCATCTTCTTTTTCCATTAAGGCCTTTACTAAATCCAAAACAGCCAGGCACCCTAATCTAGTTGCACAAAGTAGGAAGAAGTCTTAGTGAATGTATTAAGTTCTTAAGGTTTGAAAATATGCTGCAACAGTTTCCATTTTTGTTTATGGTTAACAGAAATATTAAAATATGATTACTTATTCTGCTTCCTTCCTCTTAGGCAGGCGATTCCTCAGTGACCTTGGAGTTTGCTGATGCCTAAAGCAAGCTGTGTTTATATCAGCTGGACATTCTTTGCGTATGTTTTCTGTTGCCGTTTTCTGGTTTCATGCTGTACTGTGCCAGCTGCAGAACTTGCCTCCAAAGTTATGGAATGTTATGGCGCAACAGTTTGTGATTTGCTGACATTTTATAACTTACCTGTGCACTTCTTGAATTGCTGAACATTACTGTTGCCCATCGGCGAACATTTTTGGCAACTTCTGTGGGTAAAAAAGATTTAAAATACATGTATTTTTCTCACACTGATGTCACTGAGTAAAAAAAGGCAAACTTTAACCTCAGTGGCATCAATGAAAGGAAAACCTAAGAATTGTCACATTAACGGGCATACACCAAGCATATGTGGATACACCACATGTTAACCTAAGGTGACACTAAGGTACAGAGTAGTACATTTATTTGATTTGTGGTTTAATAAAACATCTACAAATCTTTTTATTAAAAAAAACCCAAAACCTAAGGATTGACCAGCACAAAATACATTATTTATTTATTTATTTATTTATTTATGTTCCGTTTGCTAACCGGGAAATTCTGACTGGACCAGGTCCATTTTCAGCGGAGGCCCGGGGGGGGAAAGCTCCGGCATCTAGTTATACAAAAGAGTACAGCAAGCATAATACACAAAACAGGTTACAACATATATGATGAGCATAGTAATGTAACAAGAAATTATTAAAAACACTCCAAATAAATGAAGATAATAGAAAATGACCGTGTCAGTTATACATTGGTAAGAGGAGAAAATATATCAAGTAACATTCTGCAGTTAAAAGTTCAACTTTCAAATGAACAAGCATGCAGGGGTCAGAGATCTGGCAGGTGCTCAGAGAGCAGTTTGGGGAGTTAATAGCAGTGTGTGTAAGGTTATGTGTTACAAGGCCATAACCAGGTACTAAGGAGATGTGATTTGAGGGAGTTTTTGAATGTGGAGGTGGAGGGGGCAGTGGACACGGAATGGAGATGAGAGTTCCAATTTCTGGCAATGGTGTGGGAGTAGAGTGCTTTCCCTGTGTTATTATTAGCCTTGGTGATTGTGGCACTTGACTCATTAACTGCTGACATGTATGTATAAATATTGGGAAATAACTGTAAGGAGCTGAAATACAACTAAAGCAAGATGTATTAAATATCAGAGTTCATCAGCTGAAATGCAACACAGACCAAAGGTAAAAGCACAGTGTGGATTTTTTTCTTGCATCCTAAAGTGGTAAATGCCAAGAAAAAAAGCTGTTTGACATTAGAATGAATAATCAGAACCGTAGTGTTTTGGATAGTCAGGCTTTGAAAGCAAAATAGTTGTGTACTTGCCCTCGTTTCCTTGAATGCTGTTTTAGTATAAGCTTCAGAAGAAATGTGAAATTGTGATTACAGCAGTGTTCCATGAAGTACTGCTGAATCTTGGACAGTTTTCTAACAAAGGCTTAAGCTTCCTTTTCTTTGTGACCTACCATACTAAATAAGTATATAGTGTGCATTTGTTTCCACACAGCATGTCTTTTCTTCATTTTTCAAATTGATTTGTAATGCTATAGTAAGTGTACTTAATGTTTGGTATTATAGTATGCTATTATGTTCTTTGTGTCATTATGTCCTTGCAAAATAGTTAGTGTATATGACCTTGATGCTGAACAGTGATTTATAGAATTGTTGATTGCATTGTCAAGGAGATTAATTAAATGAAAGGAAAAAATGCAGTTTTGTGGTACCATTTACTAGTTAAGAGTCTGTCTCCAGTGGCACTGTAAGTTTCTAAGCACTATACTGCAGCTTTGCCAATCACTGCCAGGGGGTCACAGTAGAATTGTCACATAAAGATGTGTGGATTTAGAAGGCTGTAGATTATTGGATGGCAACATAGCTTAGTAGATAAACTTTGTGTATCCTCTTGATAAGGGTTTGATACACACAGCCTTCACCTACATGCCTTATAGTTTCAGAAAGTCATAACTTTTTATAGTGCAAGGAGTGTGGTGACTTGTGTCTTTTGGCTTTTCCCAGTTAGGGGTCGCCACAGCGGAACTCCGGTCCGCTAATGATTGGCAGTAGATTTTTATGTGCTGGCTTGCCGGGCCTAACGCACAACCTTCAACGAAGGAACGCCCATTCACGCATGTCGCCACACAGAAGACGCTCTAACTGAGAATCGAACGGGCAACGTCTAACTGTGTGGCGACAACGCTACCACAGCACCACCACCGCAGTTGCAAGGAGTGTGGTGACTATGCTATAATATCCAGAAAAAGAGGTTCTATAGAGTGAGACATGATCTTAACAAATGTTAAGCACCCACTGCTTCATGTTTTAGGAACGTGTATCTTGTAGGCAGTTAATCTTGCCAGAACTGTCCAGCAAAAGACAGCGGCAGACTAAAAAGCAGATTTGTTTCTGCCTGCTGTGTGTGCCAGTAAAGTGTCCTCAACCTTTTCTAATAAAACAGAGCTTGCAAAAGTGCTTTATGACTTTGAAAGCCGACAAAACACTATCTTTTTTTTTTTTTCTTGCTGTAACTAGTACTTTGTGTAGCATTGTCGCCTCACAGTAAGACGCTGACCGGTTCGACTCTCAGCTAGAACGTCTTCTGTGTGGAGACATGCGTGAATGGGCGTACCTTCGTTGAAGGTTGTACGTTAGGGCTGGGAACTCAGCACGTAAAAATCAACTGCCAATCATTAGCGGACCAGAGTTCCGCTGTGGCGACCCCTAACCGGGAAAAGCCAGAAGACACAACAACAACTAGTACTTCATGGAGCAATAAAGCTCCACGCACTAGAGAGTTATGACTGGGTTATTGATCATAGCCCTTTTATTATGTGTTCTCAACATGGATTCCATGATTCAACTCTTGAACTTTACTCTTGAAGTGCATTTCTTGACATCCCTGTCTTGAATACATAGTAAGGAGGTTATGCTCAGCAGCCCACTCATAATCCTTTTGTATTGTTCCTGAGATAAAGATTAATCACTTGTGCCTGGTATATTTTACCCATTTTCATTTATGAAATGTGATTGTAGGCTTCTGTAGTGGGCTGCTTAGTTCATTTTTTCCCTGTAGTGTGTCTTTGCCTTAGTAGATGACTACAAGTCCCTCTCTTTGTTTATAGGCTGACCCCAAGTTGTGTATGCCCTGTCTTGCTAAAAACATGAACCATGAAATACAAAGGGTGGGACTGAAACATTGTTGGAGGTATTTGGGTCTTTGAAATGACAAATGTGATCTGGATGAGCGTAGTGCTCCATATCAGGCTGAGAGCTCTCATGAGAAAGTAGTTTTTATCCAGAGAGGTGTCTGCAGTGGCTAATCATCCAGCAACTCTGTTTATTGAAGTGGGCAGCCCAACCTGCCTCACCACTTTCTAGCTTTCACAGGAATTAACCAAACAGGATACACCACGAGACACCTTCTTTTACGAAAAATCTTTATTCCAAAAGTAGAACAAGCAGGGATAAGCGCTTTCGCGTGCTGCTGGCACGCTTCTTCAGATC
The DNA here is from genome assembly GCF_019279795.1 of Protopterus annectens. Taxonomy (NCBI): domain Eukaryota; kingdom Metazoa; phylum Chordata; order Ceratodontiformes; family Protopteridae; genus Protopterus; species Protopterus annectens. Next base: position 228,034,267 of record NC_056735.1, on the reverse strand, counting down.
GATATAACAATGTCTATTCTGAATCAATATATATCAAACAGTGTCTCCAATAATCTAATATCATTAAACAATTAAACAATTACTTAATCAAGTAATTAAATACTGAATCAATTAACAATGTACCAGTATTCACAGTTTTTGCTAACTTAAAAAAGCATGTCTCATTTTTACTCTCTCTACTGAATTGAGCATTTAAGAATTCTAAACTAACATTTATATTCCTTAAAAACAAACATCGGTCTTGAAAAATTTGCCTAATAAAATACTTTTAAATTAATCAGCATGGGTTTTAATGTGTTAAAACACCTTCAAATAAAATAACATAAAGAAATATATAGTAAAATAGAATAAACTCAAAACTTTTAATTCAACTTGTTTCATCTAGCTCATATATATTGGTAACTAATCACCTGTATTGATCTCATTTCTTCTATTAATGAAGTACATATTCTGAGTGTCGATTCCATAATGATACTAGGAATTAGACGAGCTGGATATATAAAGTGTATATAGTGTATATAATATATCATAAAAAATATATCATAAGAAATATATCATAAAAAATATATATATATTGCGTGATTTTAATTACAAGCTGTCCACGCATTTTGATCTAAATGCCATCATTGTGTTAAGTGACATTCGTCATTAAAAATGCTGGATCAATCCAACGGCAACTTATTGTGTTAATTCTGTATTTCATATATGGATCTATAATATATTTTTCTTGTATATAATAATAATCTTATTAATTCTACTTCTTTACAATGTCACTATATAAAATATAGGATAAAATTCATCATGTATCTATTAAAAACAACCATATTTAAAAAAGTTATAAGACCTACAGTATGTAAACTTTAGCGCTGTATCTACCAAAGCCTAACATGTCAACTGTCTTTCATGTGAACATAGCTTCTCTTGTAAATTCTAAAGTATGGATTTCTACCATGCAAGTGATGTGTAAAGATAAAAATAATAATAAAAATAATACTAATAATAAATCAAGTATTTGAAGTGCTAGGTGCATATTATCTGTATCTTAGTACTGTGCCGTATTACAAACAGCATGGAGTATAAAAATGTCTCTGAACCAGAGACCCGTTTTATCTAAGTGAGATATCCGTAACTTCACAATATATGAAATGAGAGATGCTGTCTGTTGACAATCATCTGGTGTAACATAACGAAAATTCAATATATATGTGTGTGTTACAGAGATAATTCCCTCAGAGATAATTATATCTGTTTCAAAGCATCCATCGGTAATACGTTGCCGTTGCCAGATCTATTCAAAAAATTACTAGCTTTATGATAAAGTGTGAGGTGACTGTTTATTTGTATATTCACTTCTAGGATTGTGACTGTATCATATGCTTTTCCTCCTTTAGATCCCACTGGAGAAACCTGTTCTTTTTCTGGCATACTGTGTACAGTTTCTGTGTATAATGACTTGTTAACGGTGATCTGATGCATATGTACTTGTATGATTTATGGGTTGGATTGGTGCACATCTAGACTAGTAGTTAGCCTAGAGATGCTGGACCTAACAGGTCATCAGATATTATGGTTCACCCTGAAGTCTGAGCCTTCCAATTGCCTTGAAAGATGCTGCTGTTAATCTAGCACTCAAAAATTTTTTGGGGGGACTTCCAAGTTGGCAACACACTAATCCACAGTTTTATTATGGCTGTCCTACTGTGCCAGCTGCAATTGCAAAACAAAAAAAGCACCTAAAGCAATCAAACTGGATAAAATTCAGTTACTGGCTTATAATTACAATGCCTGCATGCCAGCAAAGAAGAAAATTGTAAAAATCCTCTGCAAAGGAGAAGAAAAAACCTCTGGCTTGGGAAAATCTTGCAGCTGTTCAGCAAAAAGCAGTTCATGTTTCAGCATTAATGCTACAGATGGCTTCCAGCAATTTAGGGAAAACAATAAATACATTTTTTTCAGAGATGCTTAAAATAAGTGAAGCACTGAAAGAATATATACAGTCAAATAAGAAAAGTCTGAGAAAAATGGAAGCTCTGTTGTGAGTTGATAAAACTGCAGAAAAAAAATCAAGAGGCCGAAATGAAGAAAAGGTAGATTGATCATGTGTTTTTCCAAAAAAAAAAAATGTGTGGGTCGGATGTTGGCATAGTCATCATTTTTTGGCTGTTCCTTTCTGTCCTCTGCATCTTGCTCTGTCACACTAATCACCTGCATGTCCTCGCTCACCACATCCATAAACCTTATCTTAGGCCTTCCTCTTTTCCTGTTACCTGGTAGCTTCGTCCTTAACATCTCAGCACATGTTCAAATCAACGTAATCTTGCCTGTCTGGCTTTTGTCTCCAAACCTTCCAACCTGGGCTGACCCTCTAATATACTTATTCCTAATCCTGTCCACCCTCGTCACACCTAGTGCAAATCTTAACATCTTTAACTCTGCCATATCCAGCTCTAACTCCTGCCTTTTTGTCAGTGCCACTGTCTCCAACCCATATAACATAGCTGGTCTCACTACCCTCTTGTAGACCTTCCCTTTTACTCTTACTGGTACTTGTCTGTCCCAAATCACTCCTGACACTCTTCTCCATACACTCCATCCTGCCTGTACTCTCTTCTTCACCTCTCTTCCACACTCACCATTACTCTGAACTATTGATCCCAAGTATTTAAACTCATCCACCTTCGCCGCCTCTACTCCTAACATTCTCACCATTCCTCTATCCTCCCTCTCAATCACACAGACATATTCTGTCTTAGTCCTACTGACCTTCATTCCTCTTCTCTCTAGAGCACATATCCATCTCTCCAGGGTTTCCTCCACCTGTTCCCTACTCTCACTAAAGATCACAATGTCATCTGCAAACATTCATAGTCCATGGGGACTCCTGTCTGGTCTCGTCTGTCAACCTGTCCATCACCATTGAAAATAAGAAAGGGTTCAGAGCTGATCCTTGATGTAATCCCACCTCCACCTTAAACACATCTGTCACTCCCACAGCAGACCTCACCGCTGTCACACTACCCTCCTACATATCCTGTACCACTCTTACATACTTCCCTGACACTCCCGACGTCCTCATACAATACCACAACTCCTCTCTAGGCACCCTGTCAGTATGCTTTCTCTAAGTCTACAAAAACACAATGCAACTCCTTCTGACCTTCTCTGTACTTCTCCATCATAATAGTCAAGATATTTGCCTCACAGTCACAAGGTGTGGTGTTTGATCATCTTTGAGGGAAATTGACTAATCTTAAAATGGTCAACAAAGGCAGCTAGCCTAATACTTGCCTATAATAGATATTTAAACAAGTAGTGAACTTAGGATTTCTCTGAATGCTCTGTCTTAGATTTTCTGCTGTACTAGGGAAACTGGAAGAAACAGACTGTATTCATTTTGTGAAATTACAGATAAGCAACTAGACTAGTATTCCACAGAGGGATTAGTTAATTGAAAGGACGCATCATTTGAATGTACCAAACCTGGCCATGAGAAAGCAGCAAAGACCTATATTAGTCAAGATGGAGTCATACCAGCAGAAAGAGTTGTTCTTGACAAAACTGTGGCAGAAGGGAAAAGTGTTAACATTGGAGACAACTGGTGTTTGTGGAAAATGATTGCTTACTGGACACCGAGCAGATGAGAATCAAGTTTATCCCTGCAATCAAGGAATATTGAGAGGCAGATATGAGATTCAAGCTACTATATTCAGCTGTCTTCTGAATACTTTTTCCTGGAAGTCGCAATACATTTTTGGATATAGAGCAGGCTGAGAAGGAAATGTATATAAAAAGTTTAACTTCCAAAGAATGAGCCAGTAAGTGGAAGGGGGGAGGGCTGTGTTTACATATTATTCTGCTGTGATAAAGCTTGTAGAGGGAGTTTACCAGTGAAACCCCTTTCCATTTTTCCAAGGAAAATGCTTGAGTGACAGAAACAAAATCACAAGAGCTGATTAGAAGAATCAAGAGTACTTTTGATTTGAACCAGAGGCTTCTGTTGGGAGATGGAGATAGCCAGAAAAATTGTGAAATTAGATGATAAATTGGAGGCTGTAAAGCATCACTGCCATTAGATTAGACATGTCAAATGTGGCTTTGGAAGAAATGGCTGAGAAAGATTTCTACTTTTAACATGTTAAACCAGTGAGTGAACTGTAAACCATATAACCCACTTTGTCATTAATATTTAGAAGGCTAGTAACTGTAAGTAAAGTAGTTTTTTGCTATTAATTTGTATAAAAATGATATAAATTACATGTTATATTATAAAGTAATTTTACATAGGGTGCATTCAGGAATATTTTAAATGTGAGGTGGGGAGAGTCTGATCAGTGATGGTGTATATGTTAAAAATATTAAAGCAAGAAAGCAATTTTCTTAGTTTTAATCTCTCCAGACTCTTCACTGTGGCAGGTTGAATGAGGCCGGAGGAACACATGTAATTTTGTGATCTTGAGCTGCTGGGATAGGGGATGTAGAATTGCATTGATCACATTCCATGTAGAATTGAGATAGTAAATCTTCATTATTTTATTGGGGTAGATATTTAGTTTAATATCCTTGGCTTAAACTGTAGACAAGTGTTTTAAGCAAATAGTGTTGAAAGCTAAGGAAAAATTATGAAAGACGTATAAAATAGTAGATCTCCTGTCTTTTTCATTATTCCTGAAAAAATGAAGTTATCAAATCTGTCCTCAGCCACTCTTAGACTTTGGATCCAAAGCCTAGGCTCCTCCCCTTATCCATACCCCTTGTAACTATTGTGATACCCTGGATCTCAATTGCGACTCATTTGCTACAGATGCAGTCTCTATTGCTCAGGCTTGGGTCAACTAAATCAAAGCTAATTTTTGATAACTTGTTATATTTGTGGGGGTTTATCCTCTTCTACCTTTGTCATTTTATTTTCCTTGTCTTTCTTGCATCCCTTTACTGTAAAGTATTGGCTTTTTTATTGTAGTTTTTTTTGGTGCCCCTTTTCCCTGTTGTGTAGCTCTCTTAGTGGTAGTGTTCTTCTGAGTCGTAGTACTTTTGTGATCGTATCTGTCTGGTTGTGTTTGTTGTGGTGGTTGTTACTGTTATTGCAGTTTATCTTTTTTAGTTTCTTGCATGGGGTCCTTTTCAGTATGGTAAATAAAACCCTCAGGATTTAAGAAATGTATGGCCCACTGCAATAAGATTCCAAATTTGGATGCACATGCCAAGTTGTTTCACTGTTTATGGGTCACTCATCTTAATGAGCAGTGTCCTGTTTGCACAACTGTTGCCATTATAGCTCTTGTTGAAAGGAGAAATAAATTACTTATCATGGGTCTCCTCCTTGCCACCATGGGTAAGATTCCCTTCCTCACTCTGCTGTCTCCTCTTTTTCCAGGAAATTCTCTGACAAGTCAAATGAAAAGGAGAAGAATAAAGAAAAAAAGATGTTCTTCATCTCACATTGCTGCAGTCCTTACATATGGGTAGTCCGCTGTCCTCGGTCGGCCCGAATACCAAAGTATTAGGCTGACGTCGGTCAAGGCGCTTAAAACTGACATCAGAACGTCAGGGTACAAAAGCGCATGACCGACGTCATTTCCTCAGTCTTTTTTGCCGCATGGTCCGATGCAGAAGCAGCGTTGCAAGTGCCGTTCGGCGTTCTGAAATTTTTCGAGTTCGGAGTTTCAGACCGAATCCAAGTTGGCTAAGTACCCGTTAGAATATTTTGTTTTTTTCTTGCCTCAGTGTATTACCGGATGTCAGAAAAAGTGAATAATTGTATTTCTTGTGGGAAACAGATACCGCATAGGGATTATCATTCTTTGTACATTCCTTGTTTGGGGCCTGAGCACGACGTAGTCGGGTGTCGCTTTTGTGCTAGGTTTAATAAGCGAAGGTTAGATTGTGCTAGGCTGGTCTTCGGTAAGCGGTGCAATTATAATATGCCGTCGGATACTCCGACGCCTGCTTCCACGAAGAAGCGCAAAGACAAAGCGGTTAAACCCAGGCAAGATGAGTCGTCCATTCCGGACGCCGGTTCTTTAGAGGCTTCAGTGGAACCGGTGGTTCCGATGGAGGCTTCTCTGGAGTCTCAGGGGGAGACTTTGATTTTGCAGGATGTGGCCTCTCAAGAGGCAGGTCAGGCTGAAGGGGCTTCTCAGGTTTCTGTACTCCCCTCCCTTCCCAGGGTGGTTAGACCCTCTCCTTCTGTTTCCAAGGCTTCTTCCAGAGGCAGGCCAGGTTTAGCTTCTGTTGGTGTCAGTCCTAGTTCTGCAGGGTCTGTGCCTAAGAAGCACATGCTTAGAATGGCAGAAGATTTGATTACTCTGATTAGAGGTTCTTTACCCCCTCCTGATAAGAGGCCTAGGGTGGAGCCAGAGTTGGAAAGTTTTGAACAGGCTTCGATGTTTCAGAGTCTTCGGCTGAAGACTTGCAGGAGTACACTCCTTATTCTGAATCTGATGCAGAAGATTCCTCTCCTTCTGCTTCTCCTCCAGAGGATTTTTCTTTTTCAGAGACTCTTCATTCTATGAGGGAACATTTTAAGTGGGAAGGTCAGGACTTCTCTGATTCACGGAAAAGGCTTAGAGAATTTTTGTTTTTACCTCAACATAGGCCCTTAGCTATACCCCCTGTTCTGGATGTTGTGCAAGATGTATTTTCAGAGGCTTCACTTAATCCTGATTCTCTGCCTCCTGCGCCTGTTAAACCGGATAGGTATTACAGGGTGCCTGAGGCTCATAAATATCTCTATAAGAGTCCTAGGGCGGACCCAGAAACTGTTAGTCAGGGACCTAAGGGGGTCAAGGCCTCTGTTGTAAAGAATCCGGTTCCTCTAGATAAAGAGGCCAGAGCTTTGGATAGATGGTGAAAGAAGGTCTATACATCTTCTACCTTAGCTATGAGGGCTTTGAATTGCCAGTTTCATATGTTGAAATATCAAAATTTTCTTCTTTCGCAATTGAAATCTAAGGTGGATGCTCTGGCAGAAGGCATTGACTGTAAAGAATTACAAGATTTGGTGCATGTCTCTGAACAGGTGGGTAAGCATTCCTTACAGTGTGGTTTTGATGCTTTGCAGGCCTCTTCTAGGGTGGCTGCCACTGGTTCAGTTCTTCGCAGGCACGCCTGGCTTAAGGATCAGAATTTATCTGACCATGTTAAGACAAGGATTTTGGATGCTCCTTTGCCGTCTGAAGTGTTGTTTGGTCCACCTGTGGAGTCAGTCTTGAAGAAATTGGAAGACAAGGCTAAGTCTATGCAGACTGTTAAAGATTTTTTGCAAGTTCAGCCTCCAAAGTTTAGTAGAAATTGGCCTGCTAAGGGGTGGACGTATCCTTCTTCTGATTCTCAGTCTAGGGGTAGATCTAGACGTGGTAGGGGCAGAGCTCAGAGTTCCTTTAGACCTAGAACAGGGAGTTCTCCTGCACAATCTTCGAGTGAGGGCAGGGGCCAGTCCTTTCGTAAACAGGCCCAATGACCTACTTTTTCAGCTGCCAGATCCTTCTTGGCTGGCAGCACCTTTGGGAGGACGGTTGGCACTCTTCAAGGAAAATTGGATTTTAATTACCCAAGACAAATGGGTATTGGATATCATACACCAAGGTTACAAGTTTTATTTCCATACCTTACCTCCTTTCAAAGGCATGCTAGACGTTCCTCCTCAGCAAAGACTAGAGGCTCACAAACAAATTTCTCTACTACTTCAAATAGGAGCTATACAACCGGTCCCTCTGCCAGAAGTGGGCCTAGGATTTTATTCTCGCCTGTTCCTAGTACCAAAGAAAGGGAACACGTGGAGACCAATTTTGGATTTATCTATCCTCAACACATATCTGGACATTCCCAAGTTCAAAATGTTGACGTTACAACAGCTTTTACCTCTGCTGGGCAAAGATCACTGGATGGTGACTCTGGATCTCAAGGAGGCTTACCTTCATGTTCCTATCAGGCCCTGTTGCAGGAAGTATCTGCGTTTTCGGGCTGGGACTTTTCATTATCAGTTCTCTGCATTGCCCTTTGGCTTATCTACTGCGCCCAGAGTGTTCACAAAGGTTCTGGCTCCAGTGGTAGCTTTCTTCAGTCTAAGAGGAATACAAATCTATCCTTATTTGGACGATTGCCTGATTCTGGCTCAAGGAAAGGACGAACTTCTTCATCATTTACAGTATGTGATGGCAGTGTTAAGATGCCTAGGGTATTCTGTGAACGAAATAAAGTCCAGTCTAGTACCCTCTCAGGACATGTGCTTTCTGGATGTGAGACTGAATACAGCATCCCAGATGGCCTTTTCGACCCCGGACAAACAAAAGAATCTTTCTCTTTACTTCCACCAATTGTCTCGTCAGTCCAGGCTGACTGCAAGGACAGTCCTTCAAGCCTTGGGGTTCATGGCATCTTGTATTCTGGTACTTCCCAATGCCAAACTGCATATGAGGAAGCTACAATGGTATCTCAAGAATGTAAGGACGCAACACTGCCAAGATATGGACACTGTCATTCAGATAATACCTTGCATTCAAAAGGAATTTTTGTGGTGGGCTCAGGAATGTCACCTAAACAAGGGACTCTCTGTGACCCGACCAGAGGCGAGTCAGATTCTAACGACAGATGCCTCAGACAAAGCTTGGGGAGCTCATCTAAATGGAAAATGGGTACAAGACACGTGGCCTGCCAGACTTCAACATTTACATATCAACTTGAAGGAGATGTTAGCAGTCCAATTTGCATTGATAGCTTTCAAGGATTTACTTCTTCCAGGGCAGGTGTTGATTCAAACAGACAACACAACTGTCATGTGGTACATCAACAAGCAAGAGGGGACACATTCATATCCTCTATGCAGACAAGCAATGATTTTGTGGGAGACTGCTCTCAGTTTACAGCTAAATCTTCAGGCAAGGTTTCTGCCAGGAGCACAGAACTCCTTAGCAGATGTGTTGAGCAGACAAATTATGGATCCCCACGAGTGGAAATTGGATCCTCATGTATTTCTATGGGGAACTCCAGACATAGATCTGTTCGCTTCTCCACTAAATTACCAGCTGCCAAAGTTTTGCACAAAAGGTTTCATCCCACAGCTTGGAAAGTGGATGCTCTCTCATTCAATTGGAGCAATCTTCACGTGTATGCCTTTCCACCACTGCCTCTCCTCCCAAAGGTACTCCTGAAGGTCAGACAGGACAAGCCAACCATGATTTTAATAGCTCCAGATTGGCCTCGACAGCACTGGTACCCATTACTGAGAAGTCTGGTACGGGAGCCTCCATGGCCTTTGCCTTCGATTCCACACCTGTTGTCTCAGGAGAACAGTCATTTACTCAATGTCAAACTTCACTCTCTACATCTAACAGCCTGGCATATTCTGTTTTAAACCCTGGAGGGTCTCAGCTTCCACAACAAGTTTTGAATGTTATTTTGGAGGCCAGAAGGCCTAGTACAAGGAAAGTTTACGCAGATAAATGGAGGAGATTTTTAATTTGGAGTGCAGCAAAGGACTTTGATGTTTCTAAACCTAATCTGAGTGTTGCTCTTCAATACCTTACTGAGTTATTGGACAAAGGTTTGTCCTTCTCCTCTATAAAGGTTCATGCTGCAGCAATTTCTGCTCACTATGACTGTGACCCACCATTATTTTCTCATCCTTTGTTTAAACAATTCCTTAGAGGGGCAAAGAATATAAGACCCCCACGTAGAGCTGCTACTCCTGCTTGGGATCTCAATTTTGTGTTGGAGAAACTCACTCTACAACCTTTTGAGCCTGCAGCTACTGCCGAGTTGAAATATTTATCATGGAAGACTGCTTTTTTGTTGGCCATTACCTCTGCGAGAAGGGTTTCTGAATTACAGGCCCTTATGGCGGTTGAGCCTTTCCTAATTTTCCACAAGGATAGGGTGTCTTTGCGTACTAACCCTTCCTTTATGCCTAAAGTGGTTTCTAGTGTGGCTTTAAACCAAACTATTCATTTGCCTACTTTTTATGCAAACCCCCAAAATAAAGGGAGAAGATTTTGCACACTTTGGATATACACAGACAGTTGCGATATTATTTGAGCAGAACTAAAGGGTTCAGGCAGTCTCAGCAGTTGTTTGTTTCATTTGCTTTGGGTTCTCAGGGCAAACCTGTTTCAAAACAAACTTTTCTAAGTGGATTGGTTTTTGTATTGCTTTCTGTTATTCCCATCATGGTAAGGAGATTCCAGCTGGGATTAGGCCTCATTCCACTAGGGCTACTGCCACTTCTACAGCTTTTTTAAGGGGGGTGGCTACTAAAGATATTTTGGAGGCTGCTACTTGGAGTTCAGTGCATACTTTCTCTAAGCATTACCACCTTCCACTTTACTCTAAATCTAGGGCTGGTTTTGCCACTGCAATTTTACAGGGCATTTTGGCAGCTCCTAATGCTTTATAGTTTTGCCATCCTCCCTTACCTCTGCTTTGGGATTCTACCCATATGTAAGGACTGCAGCAATGTGAGATGAAGAACATAGTACAGTTTTGTACCTACCATAAATGTAGATGTTCGAAGATCCACATTGCTGCAGTCCAATTTACCCTCCCTCCTTCCCCTCTGTAGTTAGAGGTGGTTGTGTGGTCTAGGTTGTAAATATTGTAAATATGGTTAGTGCAGGAGTGGTTGGTTGTTCTTTGCTGTTTTTTGGCTTTGGCCTTTCTTTTTAGGGCCTTCTGACATCTGGGGCAAGAAAAGACTGAGGAAATGACGTCGGTCATGCGCTTTTGTACCCTGACGTCCTGATGTCAGTTTTAAGCGCCTTGACCGACGTCAGCCTAATACTTTGGTATTCGGGCCGACCGAGGACAGCGGACTACCCATATGTAAGGACTGAAGCAATGTGGATCTTCGAACATCTACATTTATGGTAGGTACAAAACTGTACTTTGTCATTCATCTTCCTCAGGTCTGGCTCTAAAGGTCCCAAAGATTTTGCATTGGATCCAGCAACATCACCTTTGCTGGAACTGCATTTCTCCCTTGAGCCAGTTTCACCCAGACTGTGTTCCTTCAGGAAACAACTTTCCTTCGTTCATCATCCAGACCTCCTCCACTGCTTCATCTCTCTAATCGGTGCAGTTTTCCAGGAGGCTTTCAGAAGCAGATTTGGACTGAAAAATAAGGAAGTTCCTCAGGACCAAAATCTAGTCTGGTATTCTCCCGACTCCAACCATATTCTAAGCTGTGGGCATGGGCCTGTCCTCACATCATATCATTACTCCTTCCCTGAGCCAGCCTTTGGACTCTGGGCTTTTGGATCCGAGCATCTCCTGAGGTTTGTTTGTGTTGAATCTGAAGACCTGGTGTTCGTCAACTCTGATCTGTCTGTGATCCAGTCAACACTGAGTAGCTCAGACCCAGATGAATATTTCAGCTGATGTGCTGGCATTGGACCCAGTGGGCCTGCCTCAGTTCTGGAGCTGTTGCAGCTGTCCCTTGCCCTCAGAGTTTTGGTGCTAGACAGCTCGGCCCCAGCACTGACTTCAGAGCAGAGTCAAACTGGGCTTTGGGACCAGTCCATGTTGGATGCTGTGGCTCCTACAGGATTTGACTTACACTTTTGAGAGAGTGCTGTCTCTACTCTAGGGAGTGGACTTCCCTTTCCCACTCGTATCCATACCTCCCCCACAGGAGTTCCCTGGGTCTTGATCCCACAGCTTCTATACCGTTGGGATAGCCAGCTCCTCATAGTCTTTAATGTGTCTACATTCAGCTTCTGAGTCTTCCCTGGAACAACCTTCTGGGGAATGTTTAATGTCCTTCATTAGATCACTGTTGCAGTATTTCAAACTGTTGGGTTCTCTCGCAAAATAACCTGGCTGAGGTACCAAAGCCAAAAACTTCTGTAGAGCCATACATCTAACGTATGACCTAAGTCTGTAGGTGTACGGGTACATAAGCAGACATATGAATGTGTGAGCCTCAGACTATCTCGCTGCCAGTCTGAATGCAGGTCCTGCACCTGTCAGTCAGTTCTAAGTGTGGCCATTGGAATTTTGTGCCTTCACTGGTTCAGATAAGTACCCAGTTGGGGAACCTTCTTTATTCTTTGTTAAAATGTTGGTGTTTCAGTGCTATTAGATGTCATCTAGGAGGGGGAAGTGTGATTCCTTAAAGGATCTCCAGTCCCAGTATGCCTTTTGCCTAGGTCCAGAACACTACTGTAAAAACTGCAATGTCTGTCAATTATTTGTACCAAAAACCCTATGTACGTGTCTTTCTTTATAGGCTCCTATGAGGTTACTAGGCTAATGGTCCTATGGCCTTTACAAGCCTAGACATAGATTAGTACTAGGCTAACTGCCCTTGAGAGCCATTTTAAGCCTTGCCAGTTATCCCCTGTGAGACTCAAACCCTGCACCTTGTGTTTGTAAGGCAAACACCTTAACCATTAGGCCACCCTCCCAACCCTTTGTTATACCTGTGTTCCCTAAATGACCTTGATTAGATTGTAGTTATTTGCAGAGTGAGTCTATGATCAGCACTGACTGACCCCATCCATGAGGCACATAGAAGCCACCCTTGCCATGAATTTACAGTCTCCCATCCAAATGTCTAGTTTGTTCTTGAATAGGGTTATTGAGACGCTCTGCTTCACGTGAATTGGGAGTTTATTCCAGAGGAGTGGCAGTCTGTGGGAGATATATCTGTCTCTCCAGCATGTTCTTTTAATGTCATATGATAGGTTGAGATCCCTGGAGCAAGTGACTCTTGCCCCATTTGATTTGCTGATGTGCAGCATTTCCATTAGGGCAGGGTCAAGAGACTGCTGTGTGGGCCAGGCACAAGTTGCCTCTCAGCAGCCTGTAGGATACAGAGTACAGTGACAGGGCTTTCAGTCTTTCCATGTAGGTTATGTTTTGGAGGCCCTGAATTTCCTTGGTGAGAAACTTCTGTTGTCTCTCCAGCTGCTGAATGTGTCTGGTAAGGTTCTTTTTGCGTATTTGGAGATCCAGTGCCTTAAGCACCTTGTCCTAGTTAAAGTGGCTCATCTTTCCACCCCCGACATCCTGCTCATTCTGAAAAAGAAATTCAAGAGGCCTAGGCCTGATCGTTTGACTGCCCAGTTGGACTTGGACGCACCATTGCGGTTTTGGAATCTGTGGTATGTTTGACTGCTTCTTTGGCTGCTACTACTGCAACCCCGCTGGGGGCTGGTATGCAGTCCAATTCCCACATGTCCTGTATGACTGGTCTTACCAAAATTGAAGAGAAGGGTGAACATCATATCTTATTTCATAAGAACTGGAGGATATTCCACAACTATTTGATCTGATTTTGTCAGTTTTCATTCATTCCTCAACTTATGGGTTCAGATTCAATCCTCCAATGTGTGAAAAAGGTAAAGGGGAAGACAACAGGTAAAGGTTCAAAAATTACAAGAAAAAGGTATAAAAATTTATAGTTTTTGAAAAAGCACACCTGAGAGCTGTAGCAACCACATCTGATCACAATGGCAGCAAATGAGAACTAGCGAATGAGGGGGACTGCTGCATTGTGGGTAAGGGAGGAGCTCAAGAGCTTGCAGTATAAACAAGATGTAGAATAGTGGGCCGAGTCAGATCTGAGGATTGGATCCAAACCCATATGTTGAGGAAGAATAAAAATGGATAACACAGTGAGTAGATAACTTCTTTTTCAGGAAGAAGTAGCAGGGCCCTTAATCGAAGTATATCAGAGTTTGGATCTGCCACAACTTGTTAAAGGGGCATCACTCCCAGAAAGAAGAAACAAAAAAAAAAATGTTTCCTTTCCTTAGATGTCTGAGGAAAAAGTGGATGGAATTGTTTAAGGCAATCTTGGCTCTCAAGCTGCCATATTTTGTTCCTTCAGCTCCTACTCCTCCTACCACTCAAAGGAGACATCTTGAGATATTCTTAAACGAAGACAAGGCAGAGTCTAATTTCAATGAGCATTCCCTGTCATACGTTTCCCACATCTACTCCCACAGCCAAGTGGCCACACTGTTGAGGAGGAAACCTTATGCCCTGGTTTTCTTGTAGAGGAAATCTCCTTTGGGGAAACCACATCTAACAGGATGAAGCATTGTAAGTGGAAATCCAGACTAATTTCTGATGTACAAAAATGATATCACAACTTGCTAGAGGTAGGCCCCTCTGTACCTACACCTATCCCTGCTATTCTGAAGGCCCTTCTTGATGCCTTTGCATCCACTGCTCCCGATTCTCAATCCCAGCACCTAAAAGACCTGATAGGTTTTATAAAGTACCTGAAGATTTAAAGTTTTTTATGAGTCCTTTGGCAGATCATTTTGCTTTTTCTATTTCTACAGACAAGCTGTCTAAGCTATTTCCTACTGCTAATACCCTTCCCTCAGATAAAGATAGTAGGGCAATAGATAGAGTTGGAAAAAAGGTATGTAGCTCTTCCACTCTGGCATTCAGAACTGTCAGTTACTAGACTTGTAAGTCAGAGTAACCACTGTCTGTTTTAGACTATTTGAATAAAACTGTTTTCGGTGGAAGTACCTGGCATTAAGCAACAGGCCATGGGTTGCTAGAAATATCAATTGCAATTATGATGTGGTGGAAGCCTCTTCTAGAGCAGCTGCTACTGGATCTGTCCTTAAAAGATATGCAGGGCTTTGTTCACAGTTTTTATCTGAGGACATTAAAGCTAAGCTCCTTGGTCACCTCTGAATAGGACTTGTTATTTGGCCCTGAAGCAGCTAACCTGTTTAAAGCCTTGCAAGAACAAGGTAAAATTACGAAGGATTGCAGACAAATTTTCCTCACTTCTGTCCCCAGTTTTTTCAAACAAAAAACATCTTTATTGAATTATTACTTATGACATAGGCAGTTACATATTTATATAAATGAAAACAAACCATAATGACATTTTTAGTTGCAAACATTATACATCACGTATAATCTTCTTTACAGTCATTATCAGCCATACATTACATAGCTCCTTCAATTCCTGCCTGTCCTTAAACCACGTTCCTCCTCCTAAATATTATTCTGCTTGTATTGTTCTCACAAGTCCCATTTTTTTCAGTGTAATTTGCCCCTACCCTTTTTTAAAAGACCCCCCACTTCCAGTTCTTTTATCTCTGTTACTATATTCACTGTTTTTACTTTTGTCCTCTGGTATCAGGGAAATTACCTAGTTAAGCCCACTTCCTTCTCTGAGGGACTCTAGGCCCCCACAAGAAAATGCCTAGAATGAGATTTCAAGATAAGGCAGGGATTGTACATCTGGGAGGCCTCCCTAACCAGAAAAGTCAACCTGACTTTCTCTTGGATTGGATTGTCCACAACCTCCATTGTAGTCACAAAGTGCCTGGCACCTGTCATTGCCTTTTGCAGAATTCAGGGAGTTCATATGTTCCCAAATCAAGATGACCTGTTAATACAGACACCATTACAGCTAATCCATCTATAGCAACTCAACTTACTGTTTCCCTCCTACAGAGTCTAGGGTTCACGACTGACTTAAAATCCACCCTCTTACCCATCACCTGATCTTTCTGGGCTGTAGACTGGAGACGCAACTCGTGCAAGCTTTCCTACCATAAACCAAGGTAAGGGCCTTCTTTGACTGTTTTCATTCTTTCCATTCACTTCAAATCTGCACTGCAAGGGGAGGTTTTCAGGGCCGTGGGATTCATCTTGGCAACAATACCCATGATGCCCTTCTCCAGACTGTGTATGCAAAAGATTTAGTAGTACATAAAGTTGACATGGTCCCATCCTCTGGACACCCACATTCCACTTCTGTTTCCAAAGAAAGAATTTTAGTGATGGATATTCCAGGTAAACTGCAACCCAGGCCTTCCATTCATGCTGCAGATACTTTACCAGAACCTGCACACAGATGCATTAGATGTAGGCTGGGGGCATGGGTGGCCTCCCTGAGAGTCCAAGGGCAAAGACCACCAAGTCAGAGTACAGAACACGTCAGTCTTAAGGAGATATGGGAACTGATTTAGGCCCTGCAGATTTTCTCTCACTGTTGGTCTCCAGGTCCTCTCAGAATTTTCACAGACAACACTAAAGTCATACGGTACATAAACAACAGGGGTCAAAGTTGTAGCTGTGCAGATAGGACTTCTAGGATGAGAGCAGGCCATAAAAGTAAACCTGTCCATTTGAATAGTTTACATTCCCTCTCAGGGCACCATCTTGGTGGACTTTTATTGGCAGGTCAAGGGAAGACCCTCATAAATGGGTGATGAATCTAGCTTTCTTCCCAGATATGGTCCGCAAATTGTGTATCCCTCAGAAAGACCTGTTTAGTTCCATTCACAGCTGATAACTGTAGCTGTTTTGTATAGGTTTAAAGGAGGTTACTAGACTAACAGATCTAGAGCCCTTACAAGCCTAGTCATATTTATCCTGAGTTGCCTCACTTGTCGGTGGCTAGGTGAGTGAAGTTTGCAGAGGTAAGCGACTGTGATAGTTGATATTGATTTCCTTTGTCCAGGAGGGACATGGGCACTACCCCCAGGAGTGAACTTGCAGTCATCCATCCATTGCTCTAGGTTGTTTTTAAAGAGGGTTAGGGAGCGGCTCTGATGTTCTTCATTCCACATTGCTGCAGTCCTAACTATTGGGTAGTCCGCTGTCCAGTCGGCCCGAATACCAAAGTATATGGCTGACGTTGGTCAGGGCGCATTAGACTGACGTCAGTACGTGAGGGTACTAATGCGCATGACCGACGTCATATCCTCAGTCTTTTTTGCCGCATGGTCCGATGCAGAAGCAATTTTGCGAGTGCAGGTTGGCGTTCTGAAAGTTTCTGAAGCCAGAGTTTCAGACCGAATCAAAGTTGGCTAAGTACCCCGTTGGGGAATATTTTGGTTTTTTCTTGCCTCAGTATTTAACCGGATGTCAGAAAAAGTGAATAACTGTATTTCTTGTGGGAAACAAATACCTCATAGGGATTACCATACTTTGTGTATACCTTGTTTGGGGCCTGAGCACGACGTTGTTGGATGCCGCTCTTGTGCTAGATTTAACAAGCGCACTATTAAGAGAAGGTTAGACTGTGCCAGGTTAGTGTTTGGGAAGCGTTGTAATTATAAAATGCCGTCGGATGCTCCGGCGCCGGCTTCGGCTAAAAAACGCAAGGACAAAACAGCAAAGCCTAGAGTGGAGGAACCGACAGTCCCAGACGTCGGTTCTTTAGAGGGCTCAGTGGAGCCGGAGGTTTTGCCAGGTGTTTCTTTGGAGTCTCAGGGAGAGACTTTACTGTTACAGGATGTATCCTCTCAGGAAGTAGGCCAGGCTGAGGGGGCTTCTCAGGTGGCTGTTCTTCCCTCTCTTCCTAAGGTGGTCAGAGCCTCCCCTTCTGTTTCCAAGGCTTCTTTGAGGGGCAGGCCGAGTTTTGCTTCAGTGGGGGTTTCTCCTAGTACTTCAGGGTCTTTGCCTAAGAAACATATGCTTAAAATGGCAGAGGATTTGATTACTATGATAAGGGGTTCTATGCCCCCTCCTGATAAGAGGCCTAGGGTGGAATCTGAGTTTGAGAGTTTTGAGCAATGCTCAGAGGCTTCTGAGTCTTCGGCTGAAGACTTGCAGGAGTACCCTCCTTATTCTGATTCTGATGTGGATGATTCTACTCCTTCAGCTTCCCTCCTGAGGATTTTTCATTTTCAGAGACTCTGCATTCCATGAGGGAGCATTTTAAATGGGAAGGTCAAGATTTCTCTGATTCCAGGAAAAGGCTTAGGGAATTCTTGTTTTACCCCAGCACAGGCCTTTAGCTATACCTCCTGTTTTGAATGTGGTGGGCGATGTTTTGCAGAGGCTTCCCTGAATCCTGATTCTTTGCCTCCTGCCCCAGTTAAACCGGATAGGTATTATAGGGTGCCTGAAGCTCATAAGTATCTTTTAAGAGTCCTAGGGCAGACCCGAAACTGTCTCTCAGGGGCCTAAAGGTGTGAAGGCCTCAGTTGTTAAAAATCCTGTCCCTCCTGATAAAGAGGCAAGGGCTTTGGATAGATGGGGAAAGAAAGTGTATACTTCTTCCACTTTAGCCATGAGGGCGTTGAATTGTCAGTTTCACATGTTAAAATATCAGAATTATCTTCTTTCACAGTTGAAATCTAAGGTGGATGCTCTGGCGGAAGGTATTGAGTGTAAAGAGTTGCAGGATTTGGTTCATGTGTCTGAACAAGTGGGTAAACATTCCTTGCAATGTGGTTTTGATGCTGTGCAGGCCTCCTCCAGGGTGGCTGCCACTGGTTCTGTTCTTCTGAGGCACGCCTGGTTGAGAGATCAGAACTTAGCTGAGCATGTTAAGACAAGGATTTTGGATGCTCCTTTACAGTCTGATGTGTTGTTTGGTTCGCCTGTGGAAGCAGTTTTAAAGAAGATGGAGGACAAGGCTAAGTCTATGCAAACTGTTAAGGATTTCTTGCAGGTGCAGCCTCCGAAGTTTAGTAGAAATTGGCCTGCTAAGGGATGGACTTATCCTGCTTATGATTCCCAGTCTAGGGGTAGGTCTAGACGTGGTAGGGGCAGAGCTCAAGGTGCTTTTAGGCCTAGGACAGGAAGTTCACCTGCTCAGACTTCTGGTGAGGGCAGGGTCAGTCCTTTCTTAAGCAGACCCAATGACCTGCCTTTTCAGCTGCCAGTGCCTTCTGCCTGGCGCCTCTAGGAGGAAGACTGTCTCTTTTCAAAGAAAATTGGGATTTAATTACCCAAGACAAATGGGTTCTGGATATCATTCACCACGGTTACAGGTTTTATTTCCATACCTTGCCTCCTTTCAAAGGCATGCCAGACATTCCTCCTCTACAAAGACAAGAGGCTCACAAGCAAATTTCTCAGTTACTCCAAATAGGGGCCATTCAGCCGGTTCCTGTGCCAGAAAGGGGCCTAGGATTTTATTCTCGCCTGTTCCTAGTACCAAAGAAGGGGAACACGTGGAGACCAATTTTGGATTTATCTATCCTCAACACTTATCTGGACATTCCCAAGTTCAAAATGTTGACGTTACAACAGCTTTTACCTCTGCTGGGCAAGGATCACTGGATGGTAACTTTAGATCTCAAGGAAGCTTACCTTCATGTGCCTATAAGACTAAGTTGCAGAAAGTATCTGCGTTTCGAGCTGGAAATTCTCATTATCAGTTCTCTGCATTGCCCTTTGGCTTATCTACTGCGCCCAGAGTATTCACAAAGGTTCTGGCTCCAGTGATAGCTTACTTCAGGCTAAAAGGAATTCAAATCTATCCTTACTTGGACGATTGCCTGATTCTGGCTCAAGAAAAGGAAGACCTTCTACAGCATTTGGAATATGTCATAGCAGTGCTAAGATGCCTAGGGTATTCTGTGAACGAAATAAAGTCCAGTCTAGTACCCTCTCAAGACATGTGCTTTCTGGGTGTGAGACTGAATACAGCAGCCCAGATGGCCTGTTTAACCCCGGACAAACAAAAGAATCTTTCCAGTTACTTCCATCAACTATCTCTTCAGTCCGGGCTGACTGCAAGGACAGTCCTTCAAGCCTTAGGGTTCATGGCATCTTGTATTCTGGTGCTTCCCAATGCCAAACTGCATATGAGGAAGCTACAATGGTATCTCAAAAATGTATGGACACAGCACTGCCAGGATTTGGACACTGTCATTCAAATAATACCTTGCATTCAAAAGGAATTTTTGTGGTGGGCTCAGGAATGTCACCTAAACAAGGGACTCTCTGTGACCCGGCCAGAGGCGAGTCAAATTCTAACGACAGATGCCTCAGACATTGCTTGGGAGCTCATCTAAATGGAAAGTGGATACAAGACAAGTGGCCTGCCAGACTACAGCATCTACATATCAACATGAAGGAGATGTTAGCAGTCCAGTTTGCATTAATGGCTTTCAAGGAGTTACTTCTTCCAGGGCAGGTGTTGATTCTAACAGACAACACAACTGTCATGTGGTACATCAACAAACAAGGGGAACACATTCTTACCCATTGTGCAGGCAAGCAATGATTTTATGGGAGACTGCGCTAAGCTTGCAACTCACTCTTCAGGCAAGGTTTCTGCCGGGAGCACAGAACTCCTTAGCAGATGTGTTAAGCAGACAAATCATGGATCCCCACGAGTGGAAACTGGATCTTCATGTATTTCAAAAGTTGACAGTGTCCTGGGGAACTCCAGACATAGATCTGTTCGCTTCTCCACTAAACCACCAGCTGCCAAAGTTTTGCACAAAGAGGTTTCATCTAACAGCTTGGAAAGTGGATGCTCTTTCTTTCAGTTGGAAAAATCTTCATGTGTATGCGTTTCCACCTCTGCCTCTTCTTCCAAAGGTGCTTCTAAAGGTCAGACAAGACAAGCCAAGGATGATTTTAATAGCTCCAGATTGGCCTCGGCAGCACTGGTACCCATTACTGAGGAGTCTGGTAAAGAAGCCTCCATGGCCTTTACCCTTGATTCCACATCTGTTGTCTCAGAAGGACGGTCGTCTGCTCAATGTCAAGCTTCACTCTCTTCATCTAACAGCCTGGCATATTCTGTTTTGAAAGACAGCAGGTCTCAACTTCCTCAACAAGTTTTAAATGTGATTATGGAAGCCAGAAGACCTAGTACAAGGAAAGTGTACGCAGAAAAATGGAAGAGATTTTTATTTTGGACTGCAGCAAAGAATTTGGAGATTTCAGAGCCTAATTTGAGTGTGGCTCTTCAATATCTTACTGAGTTATTGGACAAAGGTTTGTCTTTCTCTTCCATTAAGATTCATGCTGCAGCAATTTCAGCTCACTATGATTGTGACCCACCATTGTTTTCACATCCTTTGTTCAAGCAATTTCTTAGAGGGGCAAAGAATATAAGACCCCCACGTAGAGCTCCTACTCCTGCTTGGGATCTCAATTTTGTGTTGGAGAAACTTACTCTACAACCTTTTGAGCCTGCAGCTACTGCCGAACTGAAATACTTGTCATGGAAGACTGATTTTTTGTTGGCCATTACTTCTGCAAGAAGGGTTTCTGAGTTACAGGCCCTTATGGCGGTTGAGCCTTTTTTGATTTTCCATAAGGATAGGGTATCATTACGTACTAATCCTTCCTTTATGCCTAAAGTGGTTTCTAGTGTGGCTTTAAACCAAACTATTCATTTGCCTGCGTTTTATGCAGATCCCCAAAATAAAGGGGAAAAGATTTTGCACACTTTAGATGTACACAGGCAATTGCGTTATTATTTGAGCAGGACTAAGGATTTTAGGCAGTCTCAGCAGTTGTTTGTTTCTTTTGCTTTGAGTTCTCAGGGCAAGCCTGTGTCAAAACAAACTATTTCTAGGTGGATTGGGTTTTGCATTGCATTTTGTTATTCCCATCATGGCAAGGAGATTCCAGCTGGGATTAGGCCTCATTCCACTAGGGCTACTGCCACTTCAACAGCTTTTTAAGGGGTGGCAACTAAGGATATTTTGGAGGCAGCTACTTGGAGTTCAGTGCATACTTTCTCTAAGCATTACCACCTTCCTCTCTACTCTAAGTCTAGGGCTGGTTTTGCCACAGCTATTTTGCAAGGCATGTTATCAGCTCCTGCTTCCTTCTGATTTGCCAGCCTCCCTTACCTCTGCTTTGGGATTCTACCCAATAGTTAGGACTGCAGCAATGTGGAATGAAGAACATAGTACAGTTTTGTACCTACCATAAATGTAGATGTTCAAGGATCCACATTGCTGCAGTCCAATTTACCCTCCCTCCTTCCCCTCTGTGTTTAGGGGTGGTTGTAGGTGAGGTTATATTCTGCTAATTTTGTATATTTTGTATATATATATATATATTTTGGTGCAGATATGTTGGGAGTTTTTGGTTTTTGGCCTTATCTTTTCAGGGTCTTCTGACATCTGGGGCAAGAAAAGACTGAGGATATGACGTCGGTCATGCGCATTAGTACCCTGACGTACTGACGTCAGTCTAATGCGCCCTGACCGACGTCAGCCATATACTTTGGTATTCGGGCCGACTGGACAGCGGACTACCCAATAGTTAGGACTGCAGCAATGTGGATCCTCGAACATCTACATTTATGGTAGGTACAAAACTGTACTTTTCATGTGAATCGGAAGCTTGTTCCAGAGAAGTGGCAGTCTCTGGAAGATGCATCTATCTCTCCCTCATGACCTGTTCATGTCAGGGTCTAGGTTAAGATCCCTGGAGCGAGTGACCCTCCTGCAATTTGATTTACAAATCTGTAGCGTTTCCATCTGGGATGGTTCAGATACTGCCCTGTAAGCCAGGCACAGGTCATCCCTTAGCAACCTGTAGGAGACAGAGTGCAGTGACAGGACTTTTGTCTTTCCGTGTAAGATTTGTTTTGTATACCCTGTAATTTTTTTGGTGAGAAACCTCTGTGGTCTCTTTAATGTTGCAGTTGTCTCATGAGGTACATGCAAAAGGCAGCATTGTACTCCGCTATTGGTCCGATGAGGGCTGAGTGTAATGGATTTATAAAATCTTTCAATCTAGATGCAATGCCCATACTTACAAGATGTGCCACATTGAAGGATTTCATCACTATTGTGGATATGTGGTGGTCAAAGTTCAGATTGCTATCAACTTGAGTACCCAGGTCATGTACCACTGAGTCTACACTGGGGGAGTGCTGTCTGTAATGTAGTTATGACGGATGTCAGATTTCCCAAAGGGAATAATAATGCCTTTTGTTTCATTTAGCTCTAATCCTTGGTTTTGGCACCAGTTATTTGTTGCTCCAGGATTCCTTGCCCTCAGGCATGGCAAACCGATAACATGTCCAGGTTTCTTTATGTCTCTTCCTATACTCACAAAGGTTTAGTTAGAGATCCAGAAAAACAAACTAAAAACCTTGCTGGTAACTCCCTTTTGGGCCAGGCAGTGTTGGTTCTCCCTTCTCTACCATCTACCCAGGGGTCATCACCACAAGTTATCTCCGAGTGGAGTTGCTCATGCAACGCAAGAGCTTTCTACTTCCCCCAGTCTGTAGTTCTTGGCCTGAAATTATGAATGATAGGATTCTGATCCCTTTCGGATACCACTTTTATAAGTTTTTCAGGAGGTAAGGAAACCTACAACTAGAAAGTCTTGTATATATGCAAATGGAAAAGATTTTCTGCCTGGAGTCATGCTGGAAAACATGACCTTATACAATCTGGGCTCCTACTATCCTCTTTTGTGAGATGCTTAAAACCAGTCCTGCCAACTCCTCAGTTAATGCACACTTATGGGCCATTTCTACATGCTTGCCTCTAGACCCCCTTCTTTCCATACTGGAGGTAAAACAGTTAGGAATTCTTCATTTCACACTGCTTACAAAGGTTATTGCACCTTCTTTGGACCTTAACTTTGCCCTAGAAAAGCTCAATGTCTTCCTGTCTTTAAACCAGCAGCTTGTGTTTCTCAAAATTTGTGCTTGGAAAGTCATACATCCAGTAGCTCTTACTTCAGCTAGAAGAGTGTCTGAGCTCCAAGCCCTGATGACACCACCCTGATTTCCTTATTTTCCATGAAAACAGGTCGTCTCTGTGGGACAACCTTTCATTGATGCATAAGGTGGTAAATGAGCTTTCCCGTACTGGCCATCAATTTTCTTGACTTTTTACTAACCCTTAAGACAAGGGGGAGCAAATCCTCCATTCTCTGGATGTACACGGGCAGCTCAGATTTTACTTGAATAAAACCAAGTCCATTCTTAAGACTGACCAGTTGTTCATTTCAGGAAGTGATGTTTGGGAACCTAGTCTCTAAATAAACTTGCTAAGTGGATTTCTAAGTCTATTTTGTTTTGTTATACCCACCATGGGAAATCTTTGCCTCCTCCTTTAAAAGAACATTCCACTAGAGCAGTTGCTTCCTCTGCAGTATTTTACAAACGTATGTCTCAAGAGGCATCCTAGAAACGGCAACTTGGCCTTCTCTACATACCTTTACCAAGCACTGCAGGTTAGATGCTTTCTCTAGATCCACTGCCGACTTTGTTGCGGCAGTTTTGTGTGGATTAATTAACAGTTCTCTTATGCCTGATCCATCCACCCTTACCACTTGCTAATCTTTTGGAATCACCCATCAGTTTGGAGTACTTCAACAGTGATCTATGGAAGGACATAGTACAGTTGTGTAATCACTTGCCATAACAGCAGATCTCGTAATGATTGCAGCTGCAGTATTCCTTCCCACCCATTTGTTTATTTAGGCTTTCACCTACTTCTCATGGACTAAGGGGAGCCATTTTCTGCCTTTGCCCCTCTTAGCTGACCTTCACCTATCTTGTACCCTTGAGTGTCTCCAGATGATCTGGCTTTGAGATAGTCTGAGGTTCTTATGCACCCCTTAGACCTATGGGCTTAGGTCATACAGCAGACATATGGCTCTGTGAAAGGTTTTGGCTTTGGTGCCCTGGCCAGACATCCAGATTATTTGGGTAGGTAACCTTCGGTTTGGAGTACTGCAGCAGTGATTAGTAGGACATGTACTGTTATGGTAGGTTCTTACACAACTGTGCGATGTTCGTGTTTCACCGTTGCAGTCATTACACTTGGGTTATCCTGCTGGCAGGCTACCCGCAGTTGGCCCGAGTTCCAAAGTCTAGGTCCGGCGTCGGTTGCTGTCGCCTCTTCCCTGATGTCAGTGCGCCAGGGGTATAAAAGATGCAACTGATGCCATTTTCTTCAGTCTGTCTTGCCGCGCGGTGCCCAAAGCAGAAGCAGTTCGCAAGTGCCGGTCGGCCGACTCCTGAGATTTTCGAAATAGAGTTTCAGAACCGAAGTCTTCAATAAAGCCAAGTACCCCGTTGGGGAAACTTTTTCTTGCTCCAGACCGATGTCAGTAAAAGTTAACAATTGTATTTCTTGTGGGAAGCAAATATCTCATAAGGACTTTCACTCTTACTGTATTCCTTGCCTAGGCCCTGACCACGACGTTACTAGCTGTCGGTTTTGTGCTAGATTCAACAAACGCACTATTAAATGTCGGTTTGATTTTGCATTACATTACTTTGGCCGAAGGTTTAACTATATAATGCCGTCGGAACAACAGACGACCGGAATTCATAAAAAACGCAAAGACAAGGAAAAGGACAGGCATCTGAGGTCCAAAACCGATGATGAAGCCTCTTCTAGGCCAGTCGCCGGTTCTCAGTGAGGTGCTTTCGCAGCCCCTGACACCCGCTACCTCAGAGCCACAGGCCGTATCCGACTCCTACGTGGAGACAACTAGGCCTCTGGATACTCAAGGTATTGGGCCTACAGAAAATATTCCCTCAGATGGGTCCGGAGCCGCTTAGCAGGCATCGGCTTCTGAGGGTGTTTTCAGACCTTCACAGCTTACTATTAAATCCTCTGCAGCAACCAAAGTACAGTCAAAGACACCACTAAAGACAAAGAAACAAGTACAGCATTCTCCTGGACAGTCAACCATGCCAAAGAAACAGATGCTTAAAATGGCCGAAGACTTAATTACTTTGATCAGGGGTTCCCATCCCCCTCCTGATAAAAGGCCTAGGCAAGACACTGACTATGATTCCTCTGACCAGGTTTCTATTTCCTCTGATTCTTCTTCAGATCAGGGCTATTCTCTTCCTCCCTATGAGGACTCTGATGCTGAAGAATCTATACCTTCAGCCTCTCCACCTGAGGATTACTCTTTTGGGGAAACTCTGCACACCATGAGGGAACATTTCCACTGGGAGAGCCAGGATTATTCAGAATCCAAGAAAAGGCTCAGAGATTTTCTTTTACTGCCTGAACACAGGCCCTTGGCTGTCCCCCCTGTGCTTGATATAGTTGATGTTTTCTCTGAATCCAGTCTGTCTCCTGATTCTTTACCCCCTGCACCAGTCAAGCCAGACAGGTATTACAGGGTCCCTGACTCTCATAAATTTCTTTATAAAACCCTGCTGCTGACCCTGAAACAATTTCTCAGGGTCCCAAAGGGGTTAAGGTTTCCACTGCTAAAAACCCTGTTCCCTCTGATAGGGATTCTAGAGCTCTGGATAGATGGGGGAAAAAAGTTTACACCTCTGCTACTCTAGCTGTAAGGGCTTTAAAGTGCCAGTTTCTCATGCTTAAATATCAACAGTACCTCATGTCTTTGTTAAAACCGAAAATGCTTACAAATTCAGAGAATCCTGACAATAAGGAAATGCAGGAATTATTGCATGCAGCTGAACAAGTGGGAAAGCATACTCTGCAATGTGGTTTTGATTCATTAGAGGCTTCTTGCAGAGCCGCAGTTACAGGCTCTGTCATTCGAAGGCATGCTTGGTTGAAAGAACAAAGTTTACCTGAACATGTTAAAGTAAAATTATTGGATGCTGCATTACAGCATGATGTTTGGTGTTAAGGCAGAAGAGGTGTTAAAGAAAATGGAGGCTAAAGCAAAATCTATGCAGACAGTAAAGGATTTCTTGCAGGTTCAACCATCTAGGTTTAGTAGAAACTGGCCTTCTAAAAATTGGTCCTTTCAGGTGTCAGACAGGCCACAAAGAGGCAGATACAGATGCCCAAGAGGCAGATCTCAGCCCCAAGGCTCCTACAGACCTAAACAATGGGGTGCTTCTGCCCCCAAAGGAGGAGAAGACAAATCACAACCTTATAGAAAACAATCCCAATGACTTTCCTCTACAAAGGCCAAGCACTTACCTTTTGGCAGCACCCCTAGGGGGAAAGCTAGCACTTTTCACACAAAATTGGCACATAATCACCCAGGACAAATGGGTACTGAATATAGTTTCTCAGGGTTACAGGTTCCACTTTCACACACTTCCAAAATCAAAAGGTATGCCGGACCTGCCACAAAACCAATGGGCAGAGGCACAAAAGGAAATTGCTGCTCTCATGGACATGGGAGCTATTCAAAGAGTACCACAGCAAGAACAGTGACAAGGATTTTACTCAAGACTCTTCCTGGTTCCCAGAAAGGACAAAGCCTGGAGAGCAATACTGCACTTGTCAATCCTAAATACTTTCCTGGATGTTCCAAAATTCAAAATGTTAACACTGCAGCAACTTCTACCCATGCTGGGCAAGAAGGCTTGGCTAGTTACTTTGGACCTCAAGGAGGCATACCTGCATGTCCCAGTCAGACAATCTTGCTGAAGATACCTCAGATTCATAGCTGGCTCAATGCATTACCAATTCTCTGCACTGCCCTTTGGCTTATCTACTGCGCCCAGGGTCTTCACAAAATGCCTGGCACCAGTAATTGCATTTTGCAGATAAAGAGGAATTCAGATATATCCCTACTTGGACGACTGCCTTATTCAAGCAGAGAGCAAGGACATTCTACTAAAGCATCTGGCGTTTGTAAAAAGATTATTAATTTGCCTAGGGTACACAGTAAATGAAAAGAAATCAAAACTAGAGAGAATATTCCTGGGTGCAAGCTTAAATACAACTGCCCAGATGGCTTATCGCACGCCAGACAAGCAAAGGCAACTGACTCATTACTTTCAAATGATGGCAACAAAGACCCAGCTCCCTGCAAGAAAAATTCTGCAGGCCCTGGGCTTCATGGCTTCCTGCATTCTACTAATTCCATATGCAAGACTGCATATGAGGAAACTACAATGGTATCTAAAAAGTATTTGGACTCAGCATTGCCACAGCCTGGAGACAATAGTAACTATAATTCCCTGTCTACAACAGGAGTTTTGATGGTGGTCCAGGGCCTGTCACCACAACAAGAGACAGCCCTTCACCTTACCCACAGCCAGGCAGACAGTAACAACAGATGCATCGGATTATGCCTGGGGGGCACATGTGGCAGGAAAATGTATTCAGGGCATGTGGCTCAAGGAACAAATGCATCTTCACATCAATCAAAAAGAGATGCTAGCTGTACAGAATGCCCTAACAGCCTTCAAGGATCTACTACATCGAGGACAACTATTACTAAAGACGGACAACACCACAGTTATGTGGTACATAAGCAAGGGGGCACACATTCCTACCCCCTGTGCAGGCAAGCCATGACTTTGTGGAGCACAGCACTGACCTATCAAGTACATCTGCAGGCACAATTCCTGCCAGGAAAGAAAAATACACTGGCAGACGAACTAAGCAGAAATCTCATGGATCTGCACGAATGGAAACTAAATCCACAGGTCTTCAGCATGATAACAAGGAAATGGGGACACCCGGACATGGATCTTTTTGCCTCCCCTCACAACTGCCAACTACAGAATTTCTGCACAAGAACTTATCACTCACAAGCATGGAAAGTGGATGCTCTTTCATTCATCTGGAAAACCCTGACAGTTTATGCCTTCCCTCCACTGCCTCTTCTTCCCAAGGTACTCCTAAAAGTCAGACAAGAGAAGCCAAAAATGATCCTGATTGCCCGGACTGGCCACGCCAGCACTGGTACCCAATCCTAAAGAGCTTGTCTCGAGGCCCATCCTGGCCTTTACCTCAAATTCCTCATCTTCTGACTCAACAAAACAATCAGATTCTACACAGTCAACTCAGAACCTTAAATCTGGCTACATGGCAGATAATATAGCCACTCAGACCACACCTCTCTCTAAAGCTGTTATGGATGTCATTTTAGAAGCCAGGAGGCCCAGCACTAAGAAATCTTATGCAGAAAAATGGAAGAGATTCTGTGCTTGGAACCAGGCACAAGGACTCAAACCACTTGTTCCAAATATACCTCAGATTTTACAATACCTAACTGAGATGCTGGACAAAGGCCTATCCTTTTCATCTATTAAAATCCATGCCTCTGCCATTTCAGCTCATTACAATACGGAACCTCCTATTTTTTCACATCCACTGCTAAGGCAGTACCTCAGAGGGGCAAGAAACATAAGACCCCCAAGGAGAGCACCAATACCTACTTGGGACCTCAATTTTGTATTAGAAAAGCTCACACTGCCTCATTTTGAGCCAGCCAACACAGCTGATATAAAATTCATATTATGGAAAACTGTTCTGCTCCTAGCAATAACTTCAGCAAGAAGAGTCTCAGAGTTACAGGCATTAATGGCAGTGGAACCTTTCATCATTTTTCATCAGGACATGGTCTCTCTAAGGACAAACCCAACATTTATGCCAAAGGTGGTTTCCAGTGTGGCTCTTAACCAAACCATTCATTTGCCAACTTTCTATCCAAATCCCCAGAATAAAGGGGAGAGACTTCTGCACACTTTGGATATACACAGACAGCTATGATTCTACTTGGACAAAACAAAAGCTTTCAGAAAAACTGAGCAACTGTTTGTAGCTTATGCTGCAGGATCACAAGGAAAGCCGATCTCAAAGCAGACAATTTCAAAATGGATAGGACACTGCATTCGTTTCTGCTATGCACAACATGGCAAATCAGTGCCTAAGGGCATAAGGCCACATTCTACCAGAGCAGCAGCCACTTCAGCAGCCTTTCTCAGAGGAGTACCAACCAAAGACAATTTTAGAAGCTGCAACCTGGAGTTCAGTGCACACTTTTACTAAGCACTACCACTTACCTCTCTACTCGAAATCCAGAGCAGGCTTTGCCACTGCAGTTCTGCAGGGCCTGGTAGCCTCTCCTAATCTTATTTAGGCCCAACCACCCAACCTCAGCTTTGGGATTCAACCCAAGTGTAATGACTGCAACAGTGAAACATGATGAACACAGTACAGTTGTGTACCTACCATAAATGTAGATGTTCGAGTGTATTCACTGTTGCAGTCCAGGTTACCCACCCACCATCCCCCTTTCTCATTGCTGGGTCCTTTTTTGTACTTCTCAACTCTCTACAACCTATGTGATGTATTTGCTTGTAGATGAAGGAATTGTTATTTTGGTACATGCATGTTTTTTGACATAATCTTTTCCAGCCTTTCCTATTTGGGGGCACCTGACATCTGGGGCAAGAAAAACTTACAGTTTGCTCATTCTGTAAGTAGGAGTAACAGCTTTCTATCATAATGGCTACAATGTCCATATTATCATGGAATGTAAATTACCTTAAAGGTATAGGCAAAAACAGCAGAGTACTGAATTATATCAAGAACTGTAAGATGAAACTAACCATGATGCAGGAGAAATATTTGAACAGAAATGTGCATGCTATTTTAACAAAGGATTTTAGGGTGGGCATTCAGCAGAACATCAGGGCTAAAGGAAAAGTGGAGTAATAATATTGATTACTAGAGGACACAATAGTAGAAGAGGAAAAAAGAAAATAATAGCAGATTTGTGGCAATAGGGGGATACTGGCAGGGGAGGTGGATTGCACTGGTGTGTATTTATATTCCACCTAAAACTACTATTATGCAGCTTAAGAGAGCTTTGGGAGAAATTATCACCCTTCAATAAGGAATACTTTTTTATGGGTGAGGATTGGGATTTAGTTTGCAGTAGTGAGAGTATTGGCAGGACCTAGAATGGAAAATGCAACAAGATAGGGTAGATTTCTGAAATAAATATTAGAATTTTTGGTATGGAAGATATGAATTCAGTAGTAGTAACTCAGGCAGAATTATTCTCCAAGATATAATAACTGGACTAGTTTGAATAGAAATTGTTTCACAAGAGCTTGTGCATTTAGTTGACAGTTTTGATACACAGCCAATAACCTTCAGATCATGTGCACTTACCAAGATCAAGATGCAAGTAATGAAATAAAACGGAGTCACTGGTGCTTTATACTTGCCTGT
Organism: Protopterus annectens; assembly: GCF_019279795.1. Lineage (NCBI taxonomy): Eukaryota > Metazoa > Chordata > Ceratodontiformes > Protopteridae > Protopterus > Protopterus annectens. Next base: position 228,003,689 of record NC_056735.1, on the reverse strand, counting down.
TAAAATTACATGAATTAAAGAAATGGTTAGTGAAATAATTGGAGAGTTATTAGAGAAGCTGGACGTTTCTTCAGAAAAGCTAACTAGTGAGTGGAGGTAAAATGAAAGGGATATTTAACAATGAGAAAAATATGAGAGAGATGATAAAGAAGTAATAGGAATTGTTCAGAGTAGTTTTCAAAGGTTAAATATTGCAGTATGAAAGATATCTCACAAAACAGGAAGAGGAGCAACTACAGAGTGCTAAAAGGGAATTAGAATATTTGGATAATGTGCATGAGTTTAGAAAGGTTGCTTTTAAGCAACTGTTTTTTTTTTTGATAACTCCAGAGGACAACAACTTTTAGCGTAACGACTTGGAAAACAAAGTAGAAAGAGTTGTCATCAAACTTAGGGAGCTTATTATAAGAAAAAAATCAGAGATCTTGCATATTAGAGGTAGTTCAGAAATTTTATGAAACGTGAATATTAGAGGAAAGTAGAAACCAAGAAATAGCACAACTGTTAATATTCAGGGAAGACTTAATTGCACCAAGATTAGAGGAAGATGAAGCCAAACAATTAATAGCCAAGATAGAACGAGATGAGGTAAACTAGCGATGTAATCCATCAGCTAGGAAGTCTCCAGGAACAGATACTGTTTCTGTGAAACTTTGAAAGCTGGAAGAGAAGAAAGTGATAAAGATTGGGAAGGTTTTATTTAACAGTATTTTTAAACTGTGGGGAAGTAGAAGCCTCTTGGAAGAAAGCTATGGTGGCTGTATTACCCATATAGGATGACTATTAATATCCAGCTTCGTATAGCCCAGTGTGAATTTTAAACTCCGATTATAAAGTGTTTGTGTATGCTAGTAAGAGAATACAGGTTAGTGCGGTTTTGTGGAGGGGAAGTAGACATTTGACGACATTAACAGAACAGTGATGATGCAGAGAGAAGTAGTATATAAGATTATGTCAGTGTTGTTGCTGCGTCTTCAAGCAGAGAAAGCAATCACAAGAGTTGGCTGGGATTTTGAGTAGAGCAATGCAAGTGTTAGTGTTCCCAGACAGAATTATTGGCTTAATTTTGGAGAATGTGAAGGGTCAGAGGCAAGAATTAAGGTGGAAGGGTTCCTGTCTGATAAGTTATGTTTTTACAGAGGAACCAGGCAGGGGTGTCCTCTTGTTCCTTTGTGATTTGCTTTATGTTTAGAACCACTGGCAAAGAAAATAGGGGGCTCACAAATTCAAGGGTGTAACTGGTATGGTACTCAAAAAAAGTTATCCTTATTTGTGAATGACAATATTCTGTATTTGATAAATTTAGAAAGGACATTTTGTTTTTGTGGAATATTTTGAGACAGTTTTCAGGTTTTCTGGGTATAAAATTAATGAAGATAAAACAAAGGCTAGAGTGGTAAACTACACACTTTCACATGAATTGGTCCAACAATACCCATATTTAATGGGACATGTTTATTATAGCAGATAAGGATATGTGGGAAGGGACTCAAAAAAGATAATACAAAAAATGGGAAACTGGATGCTGTTTATTATGAATAATAAGATAAAAGATGTGAATTTGTTTTTGGACTATTTAATTTTGTATAAATATCATGCATATTTTTATCATCCCTGAGGATGTCTTGTGGACAATATTAGAGTTAAATGAATTTGTTTGAGTGGAGAAGGGGCAAAGGTTAAGTGGATAGGTTGGTTCTCTCCATAGAACATGGTGCTTTAGGGTTACCTGATTTGAAGGGGTTCTTTAGAGGTTATGTATTTAAGGCTTGTATACATGATAGAAGCATAAGTTTATAAAGCAGAGTGGAAAGGGATGATGATGAAACTGGGTAGAGCGAGAAATAAAGTAGGATTTTTGATGCCGGTCCTTAAAGAGAGTAATAACCATGCTGAACATTATATTCATTAAGTACAAAGTATTATATGATCTAAGCCAACACTGGAATGAAAAAGGGAGCTTTTTCCCAATAAGGTTGACTTGGCAGTAAAGGCACAGACAGTGGGCAAGAGGGACCTGCTTGAGGTAATTAACAAAGGAACCAAGATATTGAAACAAATAACTAAGGAGGGAAAGTTTAATATAATGGGATGTGAGGGTAAGCAGAAGTTTGGACTGCAGGATAGAGATTGCCTTCCATATCAGGGAATGAGAGCAGGATATAGGCAGAGTAAGAGATGCAGGAGTGCAAAGTGTAAGACCAGCTTTGAAAGGTTTTAGTTGAGTCTAGAAAGGAGTTAGCTGTTGTAAAAGGGTAATTATTAAGGCATATAAAACATTGCGTGATAACTATAAGAATTCATCAGAAGAGGGTAGAAGAAATTGGGAAGAGAGACTGGAAAAGGCATTTTGCCAGGAAACAGTGGAAAGACATTTGTACAGCTCCCAAGTATGCAACAAAATCCAGAAGGTTTAGGAGTTTTGGTTGAAAGTGTTGCATAGATATGTTTATACCTCAATCAAACTTAAGAGAATGTTCCACAGACAGAAAATGCTGGAGGTATGATGGAGAAGAAAGGTGTGCTCTAGAAATGTAAGAAGTTGACAGATTTTAAACATTTCCTAATGTTGTGTTGGGGGAGCTAATCATTGTAACTAAGGCAATTATTCTTTTGAGCTGGGAATACTGGCTCTGAATTGGGAATACTGGCTCTGAATTGCAAAGACACAGTAAGGCCTTACAAAGTTTAATCCTACTGGATACCAAAAAAAAAAACAATGACTAGAAAATGGAACTCAAGAAACAAAATAACCGTACTAATGCCAAAGTCCTCCTGACAAAAGTGAAACTGCAGAAGAAAGAAAGGCAGGACACTGCTGTACGAACTCCTTTTAATACACCAAATAATCCACACCTGTGGATTATTTGGTGTATTAAAAGGAGTTCATACAGCAGTGTCCTGCCTTTCTTTCTTCTGCAGAAAATGGAACTCAAAATCTAAATCTGCTGTAACCAAAGTATTGTATAGTAGATAAAAGAACTGAAAATGAGATCTTTAGAAAAAAGGACCGAGTAAATTACATAGAGGTAAGTGGGATATGTGCATGTAGAGTAATGCTCAGGAGGAAGAGTGAGGTTTTTATGTAACGTCAGAGTGAATAATTATTAAAAAGGAAACCTGTATATACTGCATGAAAAAAATTTTACTATGGTTAGTTTTCTTTAATTTTAGTATTTTAGTTGTGATTTAATAATGTAATAAAGATGTTTAGAAAAGAAAGAAACATTTTTGCACATTAATGTTTTGGTAGTTTCTGCACAGTCCCAAGTTTTTCCTAGGTAAAGGTTTTTTTTTTTTGGGAGTGGTTTTCTTACCTCACAGGCCATACATAGAAAGATATTTTTGGTTTACAAATATCCCACCTGATAACTTCTGGAGTGAAAAGTGCTGCAGGTCCCAGTGATGATTGGCCCTTTACTTTTACTTTTCACTGTATTCATGTTCCTATTGTGAGACTTCATTAGGAGATACTTGGCATAATAATGCTTTGCCAGTGATACCCAGCTCCAGCTCTTCTTTTCTCAAGAGTCTATGGCATGTGTGTATTTCCTTTCTGATGACATTTAGGCCATTTAAGAATGGCTAATTCTTAATCATTTGAAGCTTTTGAAACTCAATACTTCCAAAAACCGAGGCACTGGATGTTCACATGGTTTTGAGAGATTCTTGTACTTCGTCATTTGTTTACAGTGGCAGCAGGCTTGTAACTAAAGTACAGTCTTAAGTCTGATCCTGGGCATCTGTCTGACTCTTAAGGACCAGGTGTCAGACGTAGTTGTCGCGTTTCCATTTGGAAAATATTTCCAGGATAAAGTACTTATTTCCTCAAGATGAATTTTCAGTAGTAGTTCATGCTGTAGGTGCTATAATGGATTTCCTGACATCGACAGACCACATGCATCAACTGTTGCTTCCCATTACTATGTTATTACTCTTGTCCTGTGGAGTTTGCACAGGCTGCTTGGTCTGTTAGCTTATCCTTAAAAATTTTGCTCTTGATGTACCTGTCTATAGTGCTGTTTTGCCCTCCATCGGTGCTGCCGTCTCTTAGGGTCTACTAGTGGTTTCACAGATGCAGTTGGAGACTGTTGGATATTCTTTGTGTTTCACTGTTGCAGTCATCACCTGTGGGTTATCCCTGCTGTGGTAGCCCGCAGAAGCCCCAATACCCAAATCAGTGTTTTTCTATCGGCTGCGGTCGCTTGTGACAGACGTCAGGTCATCAGTGCTATAAAGCAAGGCAGCCGACACCATTACATCAGTCTTTCTTGCCGTAGAGCCCATAGCAGAAGCAGTTCGCAAGTGTCCCATTCGATCGCTGCCAGAGCTCGAATTACAGCTGAAAATGTCTAAAGCTAAGTACCCCGTTGGGGATCCTTTTTTCTTGCACTAACTGATGTCCGAAAAAGTTAACAGCTGTCTCACCTGTGGAAAGCAGATCCCACACTGAGACTTCCATTCATACTGTGTCACTTGTTTAGGCCCAGACCACGACGTCCCCCGTTGCCGGTTCTGTGACCTCTCTAATGCAAGATCTATTCGTCGCAGAGCTCTTACTGTAGACAGGTATTTTTGTCTTCCATCTTCACATTCCGAAATGGCGTCAGTCAGCCAGCAATCTGTAGACATTCCAAAAAAAGTAGAGATAAAGATAGAGACAGACCACACAAGGTTAAGCCTTCCGACGATGCTACCGCTAAGCAGGTCGTCATTTCTCCTGAATTCAGTGAGGCACTTTTGCAGCCCCTGATGCCCAATACGATATCTACGCAGGCCTCTACTGAGACCCTTTTGGAGTCCTGTATGCTGCAGAAATCATCTTCGTCTTCCGAGCCTTTGGTTGTCTCTACCTTGGTTGGGTCCGGAGCCGCGACACAGACACCAGCTTCTGAGGAGGCCTTTCGCACTACTGATTCTAGACAAAAAAACAACATCATCTCATCTGACTACCATTTCTCTCAGACTGATGGATACCTTTAGGCTTAGAAGCCAGGCCGCTTTTAGAAAATCTACCCCTAGTCACCACTTACTCCTGCTCCACCACCCCAAGCCCAAATCCTTAAGATGGTGGAGGAATCTTATCTCCCTTATCCAGGGGTATTCAGGCCACAACTTCTAAAAGGAAAAGACACCCTTCTCCTGAAATAATGACAGAGCAGGATTCCGAGGAATCTGATTATTCAGATTTTGAAGAGGAGCAACAACCTGTTACTGCTTATGAAGACTGAGATGCAGAGTAATCCATTCCTTCTGCCTCCCCACCAGAAGACCTTTCCTTTCGGGAAACCTCCACACCCTCAGGGAACATTTCCACTGGGAATCTCAGGACTTCCCTCAGTCTAAGAAAAGACTAAGAGAGTTTCAAGACCTGCCCCAACACAGACCCCTGGCCATCTCCTCTATCTTAGAGTGGTGGATGATGTTTTCCATGAATCCAGCTTAGCCCCTGACACCCTCCCACCTGCTCCCAGTAACCTTGACAGGTATTACAGAGTACTGGATTCTCACAAATACCTGTACAGAAATCCTGCTGCAGACCCGGGGGTCATTACACAGGGACCTAAAGGAGCTAAGGCTAGTTCTGCAAAGAATCCTATTCCTTCTGACAAGGAATACAGAGCTCTAAACAGATGGGGTAAAAAAGTGTACACCTTTGCAACTTTAGCTATCAGAGCACTGAACTGTCAGTTCCGTATGTTAAAATATCAACAACACACTGTGAAACTATTAAAGCAAAAGATTTCCACCTTTCCTGACTCTGCCAATTTGAAAGAGTTCGCAAATTTACTGCACTCTACTTGTCAAGTGGCCAAACACTCTTTGCACTGTGGGCATGATGCCCTAGAAACTTCAAGCAGGGCAGCAGTGTCAGGATCTGTCATTAAGAGACATACATGGTTGAAGGAACAACCTCTCCCTGATCATGTCAAGTCTAAATTAATTGATGAACCCTTGGATAAGGACTGCTTGTTTAGAATAAAAGCAAAAAGAGGTGTTTAAAAAGATGGAAGACAAAGCAAAATCTATGCAAACAGTAAAAGATTTCTTTCAGGTTCAACCTCCTAGGTTCAGCAGGAATTTTCCCTCTAAGCACCGGTCCTTTCCTGCACCTAACAGACAGGGGAAGACCACCCAGGCCCCTATCCCAGGGACAGCAGAAAACCAAACAGTGGACGACTTCCGCCCCAAAGGCAGGGAGTTCCAAGCCATCCTTCTTTGGCAAAAACTCTCAGTGAGTCCCTCTCCCCCCTCTGCCCACCTTTCACTCACCAAAAGCTAGGAGGAAGGCTCTCCCTCTGCAAAGAAAATTGGCTTTCTGTAACAAAGGACCAATGGGTCTTAAAGATCAGTTTTCAGGGATACAAATTCTCTTTCAACAAACTCCCAATTCCAAGAGGGTACCCAGACTTAACCTCCAAATCAGTGGGCAGAGGCATTGAAACAAGCCCAAACTCTCATATCCCAGAGGGCAGTAGAACCTGTTCCCAGAGATCAAACAGTCAAAGGCTTTTATTCCAGACCTATTCCTTGTTCCAGGATGGGGTGCCAACTGCCTCTTTTCTGGGATCTATCCATTCTGACTACCTCCCTTGTGGTCCCCAGATTCGAAATGCTAACTTTGCACTAGCTGCTGCCTATGCTGACAAAAAATGCCTGGTTAGTGACCCTAGACCTAAAAGATTCCTACCTCCACATCCTCATAAGGGAATCCTGCAGGGAATTCCTGGGCTTCAGAGCAGGCTCACAACACTTTCAGTTCTCTCCGCTATGCTTTGGCTTATTTACTGCTCCCAGGGTCTTCACCAAATGCTTATCCCTGGCCGTAACATTTTGCAGACAGAGAAATAGTCAGATTTTCCTTTATCCCTGACAACTGCCTCATTCAGGCAGAGTGCAAAGAAAAGCTCCTCCAGGACTTCCTCTTTGTCAAAACCCTCCTAACTTCCTTAGGGTTTACCATCAATGAGAATAAATCAAAGCAAACACCCACCAGGAGGATCATTTTCTTGGGAGCACTGCTGGACACAGCGTCCCAAATGGCCTTCCTGTCCCCAGAAAAACAGAGCTTCCTGCCTCTCTACTTCACCCAGCTGGCTTCCAGAAGTCACCTCACGGCGAGGAAGTTCCTGCAAGGCTTGGGGTACATGGCATCTTGCATCTTTCTAATTCCTCTGGCCAGGCTTCACATGAGAAAACTTCAGTGGTATCTAAAGAACCTTTGGTGTTAGCACTCTCAGCCTCTAGAGACCTCTCTCCCTCTGAGCCCCTGTATAATGGCCAAGTTTCTCGCCTGTGCCAAGAAAAAGGGTCTTCCCTTCATCCTCCGCCCTACCGGGCAGAGCATCACCACCAACGCCTCAGACATTGCCTGGAGTGCTCACCTAGTAGGCAGGTGCACCCAAGGCCTTTGGGATGCCCAGCTCCTTCCCTTACACATTAACCAGAAGGAAATGATGGCGGTACAAAAGACTTTGACATCCTTCAAACCCCATCTCAGGCCAGGGGTTCTCCTTATCAAAACACCACTGCAATGTGGTACATCAACAAACAGGGAGGGGCGCAATCTTACCCTCTGTGCAGGCTAGCCATATACCTCTGTCTGACAGCCTCCTCCATGGGATTACACCTAATAGCCCAATACCTACCAGGGATCAACAGCACTCTGGCAGACCACTTAAGCAGAAAGTTACTGGACCCCCACGAATGGGAGCTCCACAGAAAAATCTTTTTGCAAGTCACTCAGGAGTGGGGAACTCTGGAGGTGAATCTCTCTGCTTTGCACCTCAACCACCAGTTAAAAAAAATTCTTTACCATGAAGTATCACCATCTAGCGTGAAAGGTGGATGCCTTGACCTTCCCCTGGAACTCCCTCTTTGTGTATGCATTCCCTCCTCTGCCTGTTATTCCCAAGGTACTGATCAAGATAAGGGAGGAGAGACCTAAGGCCATCCTCATTGCTCCAGATTGGCCCAGGCAGCATTGGTACCCCCTATTGCGCAGCCTGACATCACAGCCTCCCAGGCAGCTTCCCCTGATCTCAAACCTCTTGACTCCGGTAGGGGAGGGGGGGATGCTGCACCCAGACTTGCAGACTCTCCAACTGTCAGTATGGGTAATACTCTGAAAGCAAACAAGGGGCCCCTGTTAAGCAAACAGGTCCTATACATTATCACAGAGTCCAGAAGGCCCAGCACCAGAAAATCTTACACAGGGAAATGGAAAAGATTCTGTTCCTGGAGCCAGTCCAGAGGGGGTAGTTCCTTGCAACCTTCCATCCCTCTTATCCTGGACTATCTAGCGGAGTTGCTCAATAGTGGCCTCTCCTTTTCTTCTATTAAAATCCACGCCTCAGCCATTTCACCTCATTTTGATACAGACCACCCCCTTTTCTTACATCCTTTGATTAAACAATTCCTCAGAGGGGCTACTAATATTAGACCTCCCAGAAGGCCACCCACGCCAGCCTGGGACCTTAATTATGTTTTGGAAAAACTAACTTTACCACCCTTTGAACCTGCTGCTTCAGGAAGAACTGAAATACCTCTCCCGGAAGACTGTTTCCTACTAGCTATCACCTCAGCCAGAAGGGTTTCAGAACTTCAGGCATTGATGGCCATTGAGCCCTTCATCATTTTCCATACAGACAGGGTCTCCCTGAGGACTAAACCCCTCCTTTATGCCCAAGGTGGTACCTAATGTGACTCTCAACCAGGCCATACATCTTACCCACCTTCTTCCCTAACCCTCAAAACAAGGGGGAAAGAATTCTGCACTCACTAGACGTGCACAGACAGCTCAGATACTACCTGGACTGTACTAAAGCCTTCAGGAAAACAGGCTAACTTCTTGTCAGCTCTGCCCCAGGGGTAGAGGGGAAGTCCATTTCCAAATGGATATCACATTGTATCCATTTCTGCTACAGATTACATGGGGAAACCACCCCCTAAGTCAATTTGTACCCGTTCCACTAGGGCAGCCTCCACTTCCACAGCATTCCTCAGAGGGGTTCCCACCAGGAACATCTTGGAAAGTGTCACCTGGACCTCTGTCCATACCTTTTCAAAGCATTGCCACCTGTCTATTTTCTATAAGGCTAGGGCAGGGTTTGCTTCTGCATTTCTGCATGGCATGCTTACCTATGTTTAGGACTCTAACTAATCTTTCCATCCCTCTCCTGAGCTTTGGGAATCCTCCCACAGGTGATGACTGCAACAGTGAAACACATAGAATATAGTACAGTTGCGTACACTTACCATAAATGTAGATGTTCGTGTATTCACTGTTGCAGTCCTGATTTTCCCCCTCCTTCCCCCTTATATCCTCTTTCTTTAGGGAGACATAAGCATCTTATGTTGGCTTTTAGACACCAGAACCACTCTCTATATTTACTTGGTCTTCTGACTGGTTAGGGCAAGAAAAACTGATTCCGAAAAACATTGACTCTGGTATTCGGGCCGGCCGAGGGCTACCACAGCAGGGATAACCCACAGGTGATGACTGCAACAGTGAATACAGTCGAACATCTACATTTATGGTAAGTGTACACAACTGTATTTTCTCCTTAATGACAAGGAGAATCAAGCAGTGGACAGTTGGGGTAAGAAAGTGTATACTTTCTCCACTTTAGCTTTCAGAGCTATAAACGTCCAAACTCAGATAATGCTCTGTGTGCTACAGTCCTTAAGCAAGACCATCACAGAGCCTCAGACTCTTGAGTCAAAACAGCATATGCTGTCTTTAGTGGCCCAGGCTTCTCAAGTATCCAGGCTCAGTGTAAAATGCAGCTATGATGCTGTGGATGCTTCTTCCAGGGTGGCTGCCACTGGCTCAGTGATCAGGCGGTGCCTGGCTATGAGGCCAACCTATCTCAGAAGATTTCAAGCTTAAGATTTTAGACCCCCTCCCTTGGATAACAGTCTCCTTTTTGGTTTACAAGCTGCTAGTCTCTTCAAGGCTTTGAAGGAACAAGGCAAGACAATGAAAAGGATGTTCTTCGTCTTCCATTGCTGCAGTCCTTACTATTGGGTATAGTCCGCATCCAGTCGGCCCGAATACCAGAGTATAAGGCTGACGTCGGTCAGGGCGCATTAGACTGACGTCAGTACGTCAGGGTACTAATGCGCATGACCGGCGTCATATCCTCAGTCTTTTTTGCCGCGTGATCCGATGCAGAAGCAGTTTTGCGAGTGCAGGTTGGCGTTCTGAAATATTTCCGAAACCGGAGTTTCAGACCGAATCAGAGTTGGCTAAGTACCCGTTGGGGAATATTTTGGTTTTCTTGCCTCAGTTTTAACCGGATGTCAGAAAAAGTGAATAACTGTATTTCTTGTGGGAAACAAATACCTCATAGGGATTACCATACATTATGTATACCTTGTTTAGGGCCTGAGCACGACGTTGTTGGTTGCCGCTCTTGTGCTAAGTTTAACAAACGCACTATTAAGAGGAGGTTAGACTGTGCCAGATTAGTGTTTGGGAAGCGTTGCAATTATAAAATGCCGTCGGATGCTCCGGCCCGCTTCATCAAGAAGCGCAAGGACAAAACAGCGAAGCCTAGGGTTGATGAACCGGCAGTCCCAGGCGTCGGTTCTTTCGATGGCTCTGTGGAGCCAGAGGTTTTGCCAGGAGTTTCTATAGAGTCTCAGGCAGAAACTTTACTGTTACAGGATGTACCCTCTCAGGAGGCAGGCCAGGCTGAGGGGGCTTCTCAGGTAACTATTCTTCCCTCTCTTCCCAAAGTAGTTAGAGCCTCTCCTTCTGTTGCCAAAACTTCTTTTAGAGGTAGGCCAACTTCAGCTTCAGTAGGGGCTTCTCCTAGCCTTCGGGTTCTGTACCTAAGAAACATATGCTTAAAATGGCAGAAGATTTGATTACTATGATTAGAGGTTCTATGGGCCCTCCTGATAAGAGGCCTAGAGTGGAACCAGAGTTTGACAGTTTTGAACAGGGTTCAGGGGCTTCTGAATCTTCTGCGGAAGATTTGCAGGAGTATCCTCATTATTCTGATTCTGATGTGGATGATGCCACTCCTTGGCTTCTCCTCCTGAGGATTTTTCATTTTCAGAGACTCTGCATTCCATGAGGGAGCACTTTAAATGGGAAGGCCAGGATTACTCTGATTCCAGGAAGAGGCTTAGGGAATTCTTGTTTTTACCCCAGCATAGGCCCTTAGCTATACCTCCTGTGTTGAATGTGGTGGAAGATGTTTTTGCAGAGGCTTCCTGAACCCTGATTCTTTGCCTCCTGCTCCTGTTAAACCTGATAGGTACTATAGGGTGCCCGAAGCTCATAAGTATTTATTTAAGAGTCCTAGGGCGGACCCAGAAACTGTTTCTCAGGGGCCTAAAGGTGTTAAGGCCTCTGTGGTTTAAAATCCTGTTCCCACTGACAAAGAGGCAAGGGCGTTAGATAGGTGGGGTAAGAAAGTGTATACTTCTTCCACTCTAGCCATGAGAGCGTTGAATTGTCAGTTTCACATGCTGAAATATCAAAATTATCTCCTTTCACAATTGAAATCTAAGGTGGATGCTTTGGCGGAAGGTATTGATTGTAAAGACTTGCTGGATTTAGTTTATGTGTCTGAACAAGTGGGCAAGCATTCTTTGCAATGTGGTTTTGATGCTGTGCAGGCCTCCTCGAGGGTGGCTGCCACTAGTTCTGTTCTTCGCAGGCATGCCTGGTTGAGGGATCAAAATTTGGCTGAGCATGTTAAGACAAGGATTTTGGATGCTCCTTTACAGTCTGATGTGTTGTTTGGTTCACCTGTGGAAGCAGTTTTAAAGAAAATGGAGGACAAAGCTAAGTCTATGCAAACTGTTAAAGATTTTTGCAGGTACAGCCACCGAAGTTTAGTAGAAATTGGCCTGCTAAGGGGTGGACATGTCCTGCTTATGATTCCCAGTCTAGGGGTAGGTCTAGGCGTGGTAGGGGCAGGGCTCAAGGTTCTTTTAGGCCTAGAACAGGAGTTCACCTGCTCAGACTTCTGGTGAGGGCAGGGGTCAGTCCTTTCGTAAACAGACCCAATGACCTGCCTTTTCAACTGCCAGTAGATTCTCGTCTGGCAGCTCCTTTGGAAGGACAACTGTCTCTTTTCAAAGGAAATTGGGATTTAATTACTCAAGACAGATGGGTGTTGGACATCATTCTACCAGTCCCTGTGTCAGAAAGGGGCCTAGGATTTTATTCTCGCATGTTCCTAGTACCAGAGAAGGGGAACACGTGGAGACTGCTTTTGGATTTATCTCTCCTCAACACTTATCTGGACATTCCCAAGTTCAAGATGTTGGCGTTACAACAGCTTTTACCCCTGCTGGGCAAAGATCACTGGATGGTAACTTTAGATCTCAAGGAAGCTTACCTTCATGTGCATATCAGGCTAAGTTACAGGAAGTATCTGCGGTTTCAAGCTGGAGATTCTCATTATCAGCTCTCTGCATTGCCCTTTGGCTTATCTACTGCGCCCAGAGTATTCACAAAGGTTCTGGCTCCAGTGATAGCTTACTTCAGGCTACAAGGACTTCAAATCTATCCTTATTTAGGCGACTGCCTGATTCTGGCTCAAGAAAAGGAAGACCTTCTACAGCATCTGGAATATCTTATAGCAGTGCTAAGATGCCTAGGGTATTCTGTGAACGAAATAAAGTCCAGTCTAGTACCCTCTCAAGACATGTGCTTTCTGGGTGTGAGACTGAATACAGCAGCCCAGATGGCCTTTTAACCCCGGACAAACAAAAGAGTCTGTCACTTTACTTCCATCAACTATCTCATCAGTCCGTGCTGACTGCAGAGACAGTCCTTCAAGCATTAGGGTTCATGGCATCTTGTATTCTGGTGCTTCCCAATGCCAAACTGCACATGAGGAAGTTACAATGGTATCTCAAAAATGTATGGACACAGCACTGCCAGGATTTAGACACTGTCATTCAAATAATACCTTGCCTTCAAAGAGTATTTTTGTGGTGGGCTCAGGAATGTCACCTAAACAAGGGACTCTCTGTGACCCGGCCAGAGGCGAGTCAGATTTTACCGACAGATGCCTCAGACATTGCTTGGGGAGCTCATCTAACTGTAAAGTGGATACAAGACAAGTGGCCTGCCAGACTACAGCATCTACATATCAACATAAAGGAGATGTTAGCAGTCCAGTTCGCATTGCTGGCTTTCAAGGAGTTACTTCTTCCAGGGCAGGTGTTGATTCTAACAGACAACACAACTGTCATGTGGTACTTCAACAAACAAGGGGGAACACATTCTTATCCTCTATGCAGGCATGCAATGATTTTATGGGAGACTGCGCTACGCTTGCACCTAACTCTTCAGGCAAGGTTTCTGCCAGGAGCACAGAACTCCTTAGCAGATGTGTTAAGCAGACAAATCATGGATCCCCACAAGTGGAAACTGGATCTTCATGTATTTCAGAAATTGACAGTGTCATGGGGAACTCCAGACATAGATCTGTTCGCTTCTCCACTAAACCACCAGCTGCCACAGTTTTGCACAAAGGGGTTTCATCACACAGCTTGGAAAGTGGATCCTCTGTCTTTCAGTTGGACAAACCTTCATCTGTATGCCTTTCCACCTCTGCCTCTTCTTCCAAAGGTACTGTTAAAGGTCAGACAGGACAGGCCAAGGATGATTTTGATAGCTCCAGATTGGCCTCGGCAACACTGGTACCCTCTACTACGGAGTCTGGTAAAGAAGCCTCCATGGCCTTAACCTTTGATTCCGCATCTGTTATCCCAGCAGGACGGTCATCTGCTCAATGTCAAGCTTCACTCTCTTCCTCTGACAGCCTGGCATATTCTGTGTTGAAACACAGCAGGTCTCAACTTCCTCAACAAGTTTTAAATGTGATTATGGAAGCTAGAAGACCTAGTACAAGGAAAGTGTACGCAGCAAAATGGAAGAGATTTTTATTTTGGAGTAAAGCAAAGAATTTGGAGATTTCTGAGCCTAATTTGAGTATGGCTCTTCAATATCTTACTGAGTTACTGGACAAGGGTCTGTCCTTCTCTTCCATCAAGATTCATGCTGCAGCGATCTCAGCTCACTATGATTGTGACCCACCATTGTTTTCGCATCCTTTGTTCAAGCAGTTTCTTAGAGGGGCTAAGAATATAAGACCCCCACGTGAGCTCCTACTCCTGCTTGGGATCTCAATTTTGTGTTGGAAAAACTTACTCTACAACCTTTTGAGCCTGCGGCTACTGCTGAATTGAAATATTTGTCATGGAAGACTGCTTTTTTGTTGGCTATTACTTCTGCAAGAAGGGTGTCTGAGTTGCAGGCCCTTATGGCAGTCGAGCCCTTTTGATTTTCCATAAGGATAGGGTATCATTACGTACTAATCCTTCCTTTATGCCTAAGGTGGTTTCTAGTGTGGCTTTAAACCAAACTGTTCATTTGCCTACCTTTTATGCAGACCCCAAAATAAAGGGGAAAAGATTTTGCATACTTTAGATGTACACAGGCAATTGCGTTATTACTTAAGCAGGACTAAGGATTTTAGGCAGTCTCAGCAGTTGTTTGTTTCTTTTGCTTTGAGTTCGCAGGGCAAGCCTGTGTCAAAACAAACTATTTCTAGGTGGATTGGCTTTTGCATTGCATTTTGCTATTCCCATCATGGCAAGGAGGTTCCAGCTGGGATTAGGCCTCATTCCACTAGGGCTACTGCCACTTCAACAGCATTTCTACGGGGTGGCAACTAAGGATATTTTGGAAGCAGCTACTTGGAGTTCAGTGCATACTTTCTCTAAGCATTATCACCTTCCTATCTACTCTAAGTCTAGGGCTGGTTTTGCCACAGCTGTTTTGCAAGGCATATTGTCAGCTCCTGCTTCTTTATGATTTGCCAGCCTCCCTTACCTCTGCTTTGGGATTCTACCCAATAGTAAGGACTGCAGCAATGGAAGACGAAGAACATAGTACAGTTTTGTACCTACCATAAATGTAGATGTTCGAGGATTCCATTGCTGCAGTCCAATTTACCCTCCCTCCTTCCCCTCTGTGTTTAGGGGTGGTTGTGTAGGTGATTTACCTGCTTATATTTTTGTATATATTGTTCATGTTTTGGTGCAGGTATTTTGGGCCTTGTCTTTTTAGGGTCTTCTGACATCTGGGGCAAGAAAAGACTGAGGATATGACGCCGGTCATGCGCATTAGTACCCTGACGTACTGACGTCAGTCTAATGCGCCCTGACCGACGTCAGCCTTATACTCTGGTATTCGGGCCGACTGGATGCGGACTATACCCAAAAGTAAGGACTGCAGCAATGGAATCCTCGAACATCTACATTTATGGTAGGTACAAAACTGTACTTTTCTGTCAGATTCTGCTGTCTACAGTCCCCAAGTACCATAGACATTTTCCATCAAAATCTACTTCACCGAGAGAGATCCTGGAACTTCTCATAGGCCATGGAAAATTGGAAACAAAAGATTCCCAGAAAAAACTCAGTGGGATACTTACCCTGGAGACATCAGGTTGGTAGTGGACCCCTGTGGCCATATTCCATCCGAACCCCCTTCCAAAACCCATCCGTCCATCCTATTCTCCAAAAGATTATCCGTTTCTTTTCCTTTCTTAGAAGTAAGAACCTCAGACAAGTGGGTCTTCAGCATTGTCAAGGAGGGTTACTTTGCGTCTTGGGAAAGCAGCCCAACTCCCAGGGGAATCCACCCTCCTCTTCCTAACCAGATACACCTGCAAGGCCTTATCATGCAAGATTTGCTGGCCCAGGGAACCATAGAAGAGGTTCCTCCCACCCTGTTCAGAAAAGGGTTTTTCCTGCAGGATCTTCCTTGTCCCAAGGAAGGAGGGTCAATGGCAGGGTCGGCTTGTGATATAGGACTGCAGCCCTACCAGCTAAATAAACAAATAAAAATAAACTAGAGAAACACAAAAACAGTAAAGTCTGGGAAGTGTGCGCATGCTCTGACTGCTTTCTCAGCAGTCTAGATAGGGAGAAAGGCATCTCGGCCCCAAGATGCCCAGCAGTCTGTGCGGCGGTGATGTTACGAAATGGAGGCACTCCAGACTGCAGCAGCAGGCTGGACCAATCAAGGATTTGGACTGTTCGGGATGGACCAATCGCGCAAGGAATACTGGCAAAGGGGCTGTTTGGATATCGTGGCAAGGGAGCAGTTATTTGGCTCGTCGGCAAGGTAAGCAGGCAAAGGGACTGTTTGGATATAGAGGAGCAGTTATGTAGCCTGTCGGCAAGGTGTGTGTGTGTGTGTGTGTGTGTGTGTGTGTGTGTGTGTGTGTGTGTGTGTGTGTGTAATGCCCCAGTTGCTATATACTGGTGGCTACAGCAAACTCATGGTGGTGTGGTAGGGAATACCTCAGGCTTGAACTCTGTACCTTGTTAAGGGCCTGAATTCCCTACCCACCACCATTTGTAAAACATGTACAGATTTTTGGCTCATATTTGATCTGTTCTATTCCTCATAATATCTGTGGTTTCTAAATGTTTAAATGCTTGATATTTGATGGTGCAGTGGTAGCATTGTTGCCTCACAGCTGCAGGTTCTCAGGTTTGATTCTTGGCTGGGGTGCCTTCTGTGTGGGGTCTGCATCTTTTCCCTGTGTAACATGGGAGGACACACAAAAGCAAACCCACTCAAACAAAGACATGTCTGCATTATTTCTTCCTGGGCCTCCGCTGAAAATTGTTTTTTTGTTCCAAGTCAGACTGTCCTGGTTAACAAATGTTAAATAAAATTGACAGGCATTTGAATTTCAGACTTCAGGTTTCTGAATGTTTAATTCCTTACATATTTGATGGTGCAGTGGTAGCATTGTTGCCTCACAGCTATAGGTTTTCTGGTTTGATTCTTGGCTGGGGGTGCCTTCTGTGTGGAGTCTGCATCTCCTCCCTGTGTTTGTGTGGATTTGCTCTGGTGTCCTGCCATTTTACAAAGATGTGTCTGCAGTATTTCTCCCTGGGCCTCTGCTGAAAATTGTTTTTGTTCCGTCAGAAGTAAAGCTGGCAGGCATTTGAATTTCAGACTTCATATTCTTCAGAAAATGCATAGTAACACAACCTTTTTATTCTAGCAATTTTCTAAGTTTATAAGATGAATATTTGAAATTTGTCCCTATTTTTGGGACTGCATTCCCCCATTATTGGCTTCGTCCAGGTTTTTTGTGCTAAGGATGACAGCTATGGCAAGAACTGAATTCACTGAATATGTTTGAGGGCTGTATTCCCTCATTACTTGGTTTGTCCAGGTGTTTTGTGCTAAGAGGTTGACAGCTATGGTGAGAACTGAATTCACTAAATGATAGCCATTTAAGTTTCAGTCTTCCTCTCTTTCACAAAGCAGCTGATTTGGCGTAGTGGTGTGTTGCTCTGACTGTTTTGTACAGGGACCTTGGCAGTAAAATGTATGGTGGTAACAAAGCATTTTATTCTAGCAACTTTCCGAGATTATAGAAGCAATGTTTAATGTGTCCGTGGTTTTTGGGCTTTTGACCCCCCCCCCAATAAATTTGGGCTTTTTCCAGATTTCTTGTGCTGCGAAGTTGAGATGCAGTTGAGTACTGAGTAGATTTTACAAGGAGCTGAGAGCTGCAGGCGAAGATAAATTTAGTGCTGCTTATGCTAAGTCTGCTTGCATTGTTAACAGCACAACAAGTTGTGTACTTGCTTTTGATGCAGAAGGCTGTGGGTTCTACTCCCACAAGGGGTGGATGCTGCCGTACTGAGAAAGTTCTCCTTGGCGAAGATGCTATGAGCCTGTTATCAGTTTGCCATCCATTTCCTGTTACAATATTACTAGCTTATCATTTTTTTAATGTCATATAGGCAAATTATTCCTCAGGGGCAACAGACGCTTTATTTTTCGATGAAACCATGAAATATAAAGGTGTTTGCTAGCAGCAACCTCTTCATTAGTTACAGATTTCTTTAATGTGGAATTATTTAGATGATTTTTACTTCAGAGATTGTGCATATTTACTGATAATGGTGGACTGTAGAATTGTGCATATTTACTGATAATGGTGGACTGTATAATTGCACATATTTACTGATAATGGTGGACTGTAGAAGTTTGAGTAGACTTTTATGATGGAAATGTTCTGAACTGGGCAGTTTTGTCATTATGGGTGCATGCATTTTGTTTCATTGTTTACTGGAAAAATGT
Source organism: Protopterus annectens (assembly GCF_019279795.1). Taxonomy (NCBI): domain Eukaryota; kingdom Metazoa; phylum Chordata; order Ceratodontiformes; family Protopteridae; genus Protopterus; species Protopterus annectens. The sequence goes on along the minus strand of NC_056735.1, from coordinate 227,985,535 downwards.
TCTGAATTGGGCCGTTTTGTCATTATTGGTGCATGCATTTTGTTTCATTGTTTAATAAATTTAAAACGTTGTCTAACAACTGTACTGTATTGTACAAGGAATATAATTTAGTACAATCAGGAAGGTGTATCAAAGAGCACATGTATGTTTCATATGTAAAGGGGCCTATGATTTGAAAACAGCCCAAAATTAATCTTTATCTGCCACTGGCAAAATGTATTTTCTTTGAATGTGGGTTCCAATGCTGTTTCAATGAATGTGAGTTTCAAGGGCAGAGAAGCAGTGTCCTGGATAATATCAGAAAGTCCTTGTTGACAAAAATATCTTTCAGAAAATGAGGGTAAACCCATTAAAACAGATGGTTTCGGTGAAGTCACTTGTAGTTTGAAAAGCTGTTAGCTGAATGCGCAATGAATTCATGGCAATAGTAGGTTTGATTGATGCTTACTACATTTTCACTTTCTTTTAATCAAATGGGTCTATATTTGGAGCCTCTCGCAATGTTTACTTACATATGGTCTTGTCTGTGAATCAGGTACACTAGCAAGTCTCTGCTGCATAGACAGTGTGTACGAGTGTGATTCTTCAGCTTATGAAAAACATTTAAGCTTTTAGAGTCATTAATGTCTGTAATTTATTCTTAGTGACTATAAGATGCTGTTCAAAACTTGATATCGAGCCAAATGCATTATCCAGCAAATATTTATATTTAATGAATGAAGAAGTGGTATTTTCCAATTGCAAATCGGACCTCTTAATAGACCACTTTCAGTCAGTTCAAAGTAAGTGTTTATTAATTTCATATAACCAGTATTCAGGTTTAAGTTAAGATTATGCAACTGTTTTAAAATCTCTGGATACTTATTACCATATGTAGGCATTTTCAAAATCCATAACCCTCTGGGTACAACCCCCCAGTCTTGATGTAAGCATCAAAACTAAGTTGTTGAGATTGGAATTTTTGTGTATGCATACTTCTTTTTTTCTAAATCGTATATTGCAGCAGTCAAATCAGTTTGTTTAAAATGTTCATCCCTCAGATCCCATGGTTCTACTAACATTCTCTTTGTTGTATAGTGGGTTCAGTTGTACAATTAATACATTCTGTAAATGCGACTGAGCTGCAGGGCTAGAATGATTCACCTCATCTGATTCCAGTGAAACAAGTCCAGCCTCATTATTTTTTTACTTTTTTAGTTAACACCTGGCTCAGGATTTGCCTACTTGCTTACTTTGAGCTACCAAAGTTTGGTTTATGTTGCCAGTGACAGTATTACCAGAAACAAGGTCCTACATAAGTAGTGCCAAAATGAAAAAAAATCTTGTGGCAAACGATCATTTTTTTTTCTGAAGTGTTGAATTAAACAAAAAAATAACTTGCAACCTGCACCTTTAACAATTCAGGTTTTAGACTGTCTCTGACTCACTGTATACATTCCTAAAATTGGAACTGAACATGAACACAGCCTATCAGAACTTTAATGCACACAAAAGATTGTATAGCTACAAACACCTTAATTCTGAGATTATTTCAGAGCTTGTTTAAGAAATACAAAGTAAATGGTAGATGCACCAGCTTCTATTTCTGTGTGTACAACGTTTACAAAATGTTTTATGCAGAAACTGCAGTAGAGCAGATACAAATGCCGAAAAAAAAGTCAGTACTGCCCACCCAGTATTATCGCAGCTAGATGGTTGCCAATGGGAGAATTTGTTCTCTAAACTGTAGATAGTTCACAGTGATTGAAGAAGGCTTTTGATTAATTGTGTATTAATGAACAATTTGCTATGATTAGCTGACTGTGCTTTTCCAGTGTCTGCCACCATTTGCTGTATGCTTTGATGTTCATTGTGTTTCACTGTTGCAGTCATTACAATTGGGATGATCATCGTGTTACACTGCTGCAGTCATCACACTTGGGTTATCCTGCCGTCAGGCAGTCCCGCAGTTGGCCAGAGTTCCAAAGTCTTGATCCGGCGTTGGTTGCTGTCGCTTCTTCCCTGACGTCAGTGTGCCAGGGGTACATAAGATGCATCCAACGCCATTTTCTCCAGTCTTTCTTGCCGTGCGGTGCCCGAAGCAGAAGCAGTTTGCAAGTGCCGGTCGGCCGACTCCTGAGATTTTCAAATCGAATTTCAGACCGAAGTCTTCAATAAAGCTAAGTACCCCGTTGGGGAACCTTTTCTTGCCTCAGTCCGATGTCAGAAAAAGTTAACAATTACATTTCTTGTGGGAAGCAAATACCTCATAAGGACTTTCATTCTTATTGTATTCCTTGCCTAGGCCCAGACCACGACATCACAGGTTGTCTGTTTTGTGCTAGGTTAAATAAACAAACTATTAAACGTCTGTTTGATTTCGCCCGACATTATTTTGGTAGGAAATTTAATTATACCATGCCGTCTGAGCAACCGACGACCGGAATGCATAAAAACCGCAAAGATAAGGACAGGCAGCCGAGACCCAAACCAGACTCCGAGGCCTCTGCTAGGCCAGTCGCCGGTTTTCCGGTTTTCAGTGAGGCGCCTATGCAGCCCCTGATGACCGCTGATTTAGAACCCCAGGCGGCATCCGATTCACAAGCGGAGATTGCTAGGCCTCCACAACCTTTAACCTTAGGCCCATCCGATTCCACGCCTGAAGGAGATTCTGGTGCAGTTGAAACGCCTTCAGTTGCAGAAGGTGTCTTCAGACCGACTACACTCACTATTAAATCCTATGCAAAGCTGAAAACTCCTTTAAAAACAAAGAAGACTGTACAGCAGTCTCCAGTACAAGGCCCCATGCCTAAGAAACAGATGCTTAAGATGGCTGAAGACTTAATTACCCTAATCAGAGGTTCCCATCCCCCTCCTGATAAAAGGCCAAGACAGGAGGAGGACTACGCTTCCTCTGACCAGGTTTCAGTTTTCTCAGACTCTTCTGAGGAACAGGAATATTCCTTTCCCCCTTATGAAGAGACTGATGCTGAAGAGTCCATCCCTTCTGCATCTCCCCCAGAAGACTACTCTTTTGGGGAAAACTTACATACCATGAGGGAACATTTCCACTGGGAAGGCCAAGATTATTCTGATTCTAAGAAAAGGCTACGAGAGTTCCTTTTACTACCCCAGCACAGACCACTTGCTATTCCACCTGTGTTAGACATTGTGGCTGATGTTTACTCAGAATCTAGTCTTAACCCAGATTCACTACCTCCTGCACCAGCCAAACCAGACCGATACTACAGAGTCCCTGACTCTCACAAATTCCTGTGTAAAAGCCCTGTTGCTGGCCCAGAAACTATTTCCCATGGTCCCAAAGGGGTTAAGGCCTCTATTGCTAAAAATCCTGTGCCCTCTGAAAGGGATTCTAGAGCACTAGACAGATGGGGAAAGAAAGTATATACCTCAGCTACTCTAGCTATGAGGGCCTTAAATTGTCAGTTTCACATGCTGAAATATCAACAATATTTGATGTCTCAATTAAAACAAAAAATGCTCACACATACAGAACAGCCTGATTACAAGGAAATGCAAGATTTGTTGCATGCAGCTGAACAAGTGGGAAAACATACTTTACAATGTGGATTTGATTCATTGGAAGCTTCTTGTAGAGCAGCAGTGGCAGGGTCTGTCATACGTAGGCATGCTTGGTTAAAAGAACAAACTTTACCTGATCATGTTAAAGCAAAGTTATTGGATGCACCTTTACAGCAGGATGTTTTATTTGGTGTAAAAGCAGAAGACGTTTTAAAGAAAATGGAGGATAAGACAAAATCTATGCAGACGGTCAAGGATTTTTTACAGGTTCAACCCCCTTGTTTCAGCAGAAATTGGCCAACCAAAAACTGGTCCTTTCCAGCTTCTGCCAGACCACAGAGGGGCAAGATACACACGCCCAAGGGGCAGAGGCCAGTCACAAGGCTCTTACCAGCCTCGGCAATGGGGTGCCACAACCCAAAAAGGAGGACAAGACAGGTCTCAAACTACCAGAAGACAAACGCAGTGACTTACCCCTCAGACTTCCAAGCAAAACCCTCTTGGCAGCTCCCTTGGGGGGAAACTTAGCACTTTTTGCAGACAATTGGCACATCATCACAAAAGACAAATGGGTTCTAAATATTGTATCTCAAGGATACAGATTCCACTTTCACACTTTGCCAAGGATAAAAGGAATGCCAAACCTGCCAACAAATCAATGGGCAGAGGCTCAAAAGCAAATTTCAGCTCTCATGGACATGAGAGCCATTCAACAGGTTCCTACACAGGAGCAAGGACAAGGATTTTACTCAAGACAGTTTCTAGTTCCCCGAAAGGACAAAGCCTGGAGACCCATTCTGGACCTCTCAATTCTAAACACATACCTGGAAGTACCCAAATTCAAGATGCTAACACTACAGCAACTTCTTCCCATGCTGGGCAAGAAGGCTTGGCTAGTAACGTTGGACCTCAAGGAGGCATACCTGCATGTCCCTATCAGACAAAATTGCAGAAGATACCGCCGATTTATAGCAGGTTCAACCCATTACCAATTCTCTGCACTGCCCTTTGGCTTATCTACTGCGCCCAGGGTCTTCACAAAATGCCTGGCACCAGTAATTGCATACTACAGACAAAGAGGGATTCAAATATATCCATACCTGGACGACTGCCTTATTCAAGCAGAAAGCAAGGACATTCTATTAAAGCGTCTGGCGTTTGTCAAAAATGTACTAAGTTGCCTAGGGTACACAGTAAACGAAAAGAAGTCAAAACTAGTGCCCTCACAAGACATAATATTCCTGGGTGCCAGCTTAAATACAACGGCCCAGATGGCTTATCTCATGCCAGACAAGCAAGGACGACTGACTCAATACTTCAAAATGATGGCAACAAAGACCCAACTCCCTGCAAGAAAAATTCTGCAGGCCTTGGGATTCATGGCATCTTGCATACTACTAATACCATTTGCAAAACTGCACATGAGGAAATTACAATGGTATCTGAAAAGCGTATGGACTCAACACAGCCACAGCTTGGAAACAATAATTCCACTCATACCCTGCCTTCAACAGGAGTTTCTATGGTGGGCTCAGGCGTGTCACCTCAACAAGGGTCAGCCTTTTACCTTACCCACAGCCAGGCAAACTATAACAACAGATGCATCGGATTATGCCTGGGGAGCGCACATGGCAGGGCAGTGTATTCAGGGCAAATGGTCTGCAGACCAAAGGCATCTACATATCAATCAAAAAGAGGTGCTAGCTGTACAAATGCCCTAACAGCTTTCAAGGACCTCCTTACATCCAGGACAGCTCCTAATAAAGATGGACAACACCACAGTGATGTGGTACATCAACAAGCAAGGGGGGGCACACACTCCTACCCCCTATGCAGACAAGCAATGACCTTGTGGAACACAGCACTGACCTACCAAGTTCAACTACAAGCACAATTCCTGCCAGGAAAGAAAAACACATTGGCAGACTATCTAAGCAGAAACATCATAGATCCTCACAAGTGGAAACTAGATCCACAAGTATTCGCAATGATAACTCAAAAATGGGGGAGCCCAGACATAGATCTGTTTGCTACCCCCAAAAGTACCAACAACGGAAATTCTGCACAAGGACATACCACACACTAGCTGGGAAAGTGGACGCTCTCTCATTCAGTTGGAAAACATTGGCATTGTATGCCTTTCCTCCACTGCCTCTTCTGGCAAAGGTGTTGCTGAAAGCCAGATTAGAGAGGCCACAAATGATACTCATTGCTCCAGACTGGCCACGCCAACACTGGTATCCAATACTAAGGAACATGGCTCAAGGCCCACCATGGATTTTACCTACAATTCCTCACCTGCTCACTCAGCAAAACAATCAGATTCTACACAGCCAGCTCAAGACTTTAAATCTGGCTGCATGGCAAATTGCCTAAACAACCAGTCAACACTTCTCTCTAAAGCTGTGATGGACGTCATTCAGGAGGCCCAGCACCAGGAAAGTCTATTCAGACAAATGGAAAAGATTCTGCGCCTGGAACCACGCTAAACACCAAAATCACCTTGTACCAAATATTCCTCAGATTCTTCAATATTTAACTGAGATGTCGCACAAAGGACTTTCCTTCTCATCTATTAAGATCCACGCCTCAGCTCTGGCCGACTGCGGGACCGCCTGACGGCAGGATAACCCAAGTGTGATGACTGCAGCAGTGTGAACACTCGAACATCTACATTTATGGTAGGTACAAAACTGTACTTTATCCTGCTGGCAGGCTACCTGCAGTCGGCCCGAGTTCCAAAGTCTAGGTACGGTGTCGGTTGCTGTCACCTCCTCCCTGACGTCAGTGAGCCAGGGGTATAAAAGATGCAGCTGACGCCATTTTCTCCATTCTTTCTTGCCGCGCGGTGCCCGAAGCAAAAGCAGTTCGCAAGTGCCAGTTGGCAGACTCTTGCGATTTTCAAATTCGAATTTCAGATCCGAAGTCTTCATTAAAGCTAAGTACCCCATTGGGGAAACTTTTTTTCTTGCTCCACACCGATTTCGGAAAAAGTTAATAATTGTATTTCTTGTGGAAGCAAATACCTCATAAGGATTTTCATTCTTACTGTATTCCTTGCCTAGGCCCTGACCACGACGTTGCTAGTTGTCGGTTTTGTGCTAGATTTAACCAATGCACTATTAAGCGTTGGTACGATTTTGCATTTCATTACTTTGGCAGAAGATTCAGTTATATAATGCCGTCGGAACAGCCGACTGCCGGAGTTTATAGCACAAAGAAAAAGAAAAGGACAGGCATCCGAGTTCCAAAACCGACGACGAGGCTTCCGCTAGGCCTATCACCGGTTCGCCGGTTCTCAGTGAGGCGTTTTTGCAGCCCCTGACGCCCGCTACCTCAGAGCCACAGGCCACTTCCGACTCCCACGTGGAGCTGACTAGCCCGCTGGAAACTCAAGGTATTGGACACTCGGAAACTATTCCCTCAGATGGGTCCGGAGCCGCTGAGCAGGCATCGGCTTCTGAGGGTGTTTTCAGGCCTACACAGTTATGTGAAACCAACTTCAGCTTCAAAGGCAAAGACTAAAGCAGCTCTAAAGACAAAGAAACAATTACAGCATTCTCCTGGACAGGCCACCATGCCTAAAAAACAGATGCTTAAAATGGCCGAAGACCTAGTTACTTTGATCAGGGGTTCCCATCCCTCTCCTGATAAGAGGCCTAGGCATGAGATAGAATATGAATCTTCAGATCAGGTTTCCATTTCCTCTGACTCCTCGACTGAACAGGAATATTGTCTTCCTCCCTATGAGGATTCTGATGCTGAAGAATCTATTCTTTCAGCCTCTCCTCCTGAGGATTATTCTTTTGGGGAGACCCTGCATTCTATGAGGGAGCATTTCCACTGGGAGAGCCAAGATTATTCAGAATCCAAGAAAAGGCTCAGAGACTTCCTTTTATTACCTCAGCACAGGCCCCTTGCTATCCCTCCTGTTTTAGACATTGTAGATGATGTATTTTCAGAGTCTGGCCTGTCTCCTGACTCTCTCTACCACCAGCTCCTGTTAAGCCAGACAGATACTACAGGGTTCCTGATTCACATAAATTTCTTTATAAAAACCATGCTGCTGACCCAGAAACTATCTCTGAGTCCCAAAGTGGTCAAGGCTTCCACTGCAAAAAACCCTATCCCCTCTGATAGGGATTGAAGGGCTCTGGACAGATGGGGAAAAAAGATTTGTACTTCTGCTACCTTGGCTGTAAGAGCTTTAAATTGCCAGTTTCATATGCTTAAATATCAGCAATATCTTATGTCACTGCTTAAACAGAAAATGTTGACAAACTCAGAATGTGCAGAAAACAAAGAAATGCAGGATGTATTGCATGCAGCTGAACAAGTGGGAAAGCATACTTTGCAATGTGGTTTTGATTCTCTAGAGGCCTCATGCAGGGCCGCTATTACAGGCTCTGTTATTAGGAGACATGCATGGTTAAAAGAACAGAATCTGCCTGATCATGTTAAAGCAAAACTATTAGATGCTCCATTACAGCATGATACCTTGTTTGGTGTTAAAGCAGAAGAAGTGTTGAAGAAAATGGAGGACAAAGCTAAGTCTATGCAGACAGTCAAGGATTTCTTGCAGGTACAGCCTCCCAGATTTAGCAGGAAATGGCTTACAAAGAATTGGTCCTTTCCAATGTCAGACAGGCCACAAAGAGGCAGATGCAGATGCCTCAGAGGCAGATCACAACCCCAAGGCTCATACAGGCCTAAACAATGGGGTGCTTCTACCTCCAAAAGCGGAGAGGAAAAATCACAGCCATACAGGAAACAGTCTCAATGACTTTCTCCTGCCAGCACCAAGCACTTATCTTCTGGCAGCCCCTTTGGGGGGAAAACTAGCACTTTTTTCACAAAATTGACACATGATCACCCAGGACAAATGGGTCTTAAATATCGTATCACAAGGCTACAGGTTCCACTTTCACACCCTGCCAAGGCCAAATGGTATGCCAGACCTTCCACGCAATCAATGGGCAGAGGCACAAAAACAAGTTTCATCTCTCATGGACATGAGAGCCATTCAGCTAGTACCACAGCAAGAGCAGGGACTAGGTCTCCAGGCTTTGTCCTTTCTGGGCGCCAAGAATAGCCTTGAGTAGAATCCAATACTGGACCTGTCTATCCTAAACACATTCCTGGATATTCCAAAATTCAAAATGTTAACTCTGCAGCAGCTTCTGTCTATGCTGGGCAAGAAGGCTGGGCTTGTGACTTTAGACCAAAAAGAGGCATACCTGCATGTCCCAATCAGACAATCATGCAGAAGATACCTCAGATTTATAGCTGGCTCAATGCACTACCAATTCTCTACACTGCCCTTTGGCTTATCTACTGCGCCCAGGGTCTTCACAAAATGCCTGGCACCAGTAATTGCATTTTGCAGACAGAGGAATACAGATATATCCTTACTTGGATGACTGCCTTATTCAAGCAGAGAACAAGGACATTCTACTACAGCATCTGGCGTTTGTAAGAAGATTACTAACAGGTCTAGGGTACACAGTAAACAAAAAGAAATCAAAACTCGTACCCTCTCAAGAGATAATATTCCTGGGTGCAAGCTTAAATGCAACTGCCCAGATGGCTTATCTCACGCCAGACAAACACAGACAACTGACTACTTATTTCAAAATGTTGGCAACAAAGACCCAGTTATCTGCAAGAAAAATTCTGCAGGCCTTTGGTTTCATGGCGTCCTGCATTCTGCTAATTCCATATGCAAGACTGCATATGAGAAAACTTCAGTGGTATGTAAAAAGTGTTTGGACTCAACATTGCCACAGCCTGGAAACAATAATTACCCTCATTCCCTGCCTGCAACAGGAGTTTCGATGGTGGGCAAAAGCCTGTCACCACAACACGGGACAGCCATTCACCTTACCCACAGCCAGGCAGACATTGACAACAGCCTGGGGGGCCCATATGGCAGGAAGATGTATTCAGGGCACATGGTCCGCAAGTCAAGTGCATCTACATTTCAATCAAAAAGAGATGCTAGCTGTTCAGAATGCCCTGACAGCCTTCAAGGATCTTCTTCATCCAGGACAACTACTGACAAAGACGGACAGTACTACAGTCATGTGGTACATAAGCAGGGAGGCACACATTCCTACCCCCTCTGCAGGCTAGCCATGAACTTGTGGGACACAGCATTGACTTACCAAGTACGTCTGCAAGCACAATTCCTGCCAGGAAGAACAAATACTCTGGCAGACAAACTAAACAGAAACCTAATGGATCCCCACGAGTAGAAATTGGATCCACAAGTCTTCAGCAGGATAGCAAGGACCTTGGGATGCCCGGACATAGACCATCTTTCAGCTGGAAAAATCTAACAGTATATGCCTTTCCTCCTCTGCCTCTCCTCCCCAAGGTACTCCTCAAGGTCAGACAAGAGAAACCAAAAATGATACTGATTGCCCCAGACTGGCCCCGCCAGCACTGGTACCCAATCCTAAAGAGCTTGTCTCAATGCCCAGCTTGGACATTGCCTCAAATTCCTCATTTATTGACCCAACAGAACAGTCAGATACTGCACAGCCAACTCAGGACCTTAAACCTGGCAGCATGGCGGATAATGTAGCCATTCAAGACTCGCCTCTCTCTAAAGCAGAGATGGATGTTATTTTGGAGGCCAGGAGGCCTAGCACCAGAAAATCTTATGCAGACAAATGGAAGAGATTCTGTGCTTGGAACCAGGCACAAAGTATTGACACGATTGTTCCAGATATTCTTCAGATTTTGCAATACTTAACTGAGATGCTTGATAAAGGCCTTTCCTTTTGATCAATTAAAATTCATGCCTCTGCCATTTCAGCTCATTGCAATACAGAACCACCTATTCTTTCTCATCCATTACTAAGGCGGTACCTCAGAGGGGCCAAAAACATAAGACCTCCAAGGAGAGCACCAATACCTGCATGGGACCTCAACTATGTCTTGGAAAAACTCTCACTACCTCCGTTTGAGCCAGCCTCTGCAGCTGACATAAAATACTTATCCTGGAAAACAGCTCTGCTCCTAGCAATAACCTCCGCAAGAAGAGTCTCAGAGTTACAGGCACTCATGGCTGTGGAACCGTTTATCATTTTCCATCCAGACAGAGTTTCTGTGAGGACAAACCCTACATTTATGCCTAAGGTAGTGTCCAGTGCGGCCCTTAACCAAACAGTTCTTTTTCCTACCTTTTATCCAAACCCACAGAATAAGGGTGAGAGAATTCTGCATTCTTTGGACATTCACAGGCAGCTACGCTTCTACTTGGACAGAACCAAAGCTTTCAGAAAGACTGAACAACTTCTAGTGGCATATGCTGCAGGATCACAAGGAAAGCCTATCTCAAAGCAGACTATTTCAAAGTGGATAGGCCACTGCATTTGTTTCTGCTATTCACAGCATGGCAAATCAGTGCCTAAGGGCATTAGGCCACATTCAACCAGAGCAGCAGCCACTTCATCAGCCTTCCTCAGAGGAGTACCAACCAAAGACATCTTAGAAGCTGCAACTTGGAGTTCAGTGCATACTTTTACAAAGCACCATCACTTACCTCTCTACTCTAAATCCAGGGCAAGCTTTGCCACTGCAGTTCTGTAGGGCCTGATAGCCTCTCCTAATCCTATTTAGCTCCAGCCTCCCAACCTTAGCTTTGGGATTCAACCCAATTGTAATGACTGCAACAGTGAAACACGATGAACATAGTACAGTTGTGTACCTACCATAAATGTAGATGTTCGAGTGTATTCACTGTTGCAGTCCGGGTTACCCTCCCACTATCCTTCTTTTACTTTGCTGGGACTTCTGTACTTCTCTATTCTATACAACCTATGTGGTGTATTTGCTTGTAGATGAAGGAAAAGTTGTGTTTTGTGCATGCATGCTTATTGGTATAATTTAGTCTACCATTTTAGGGGCACCTGACATTTTGGGGCAAGAAAAACTGAAGAAAATGGTGTCTGCTGCATCTTTTATACCCCTGACGCACTGATGTCAGGGAGGAGGCGACGGCAACTGACGCCGGACCTAGACTTTGGAACTTGGGCCGACTGCGGGTAGCCTGCCAGCAGGATAACCCAATTGTAATGACTGCAACAGTGAATACACTCGAACATCTACATTTATGGTAGGTACACAACTGTACTTTCAAGGGTAATGTACTCTCTCATCAACTGTTTTTTTAAACAGTTAACAGCTGGGGTGAGTGTACATCACTGCATCCTATCTCTAATCAGAAGGTAGCCAGCTGGATTAGGGCAGCACTAACAATACAGTTCTTACATAAAGTATAATGTTGTACTGACAATTTTATTTTATGAATAGAAAGGGGTGGGGAGCGCAGCTTTCATCATCACTGAAACGTAAACTGCACAGCGATCAAAGTAAAGTTTTATTTCCTTTTTCTTTTTCCATGTAAATGAGTAGTAAAAGAAAATCCAGTTTGATGTCCCCTACAAGCTGTCACTTGAGGTGGCTGACCCATTCACCTCTCCTTTCCTACCGCTTTCTTCCTTAGAAATCCTAAGATGTCTCATACCTGACAGTTTGGGTTGTTCTAATCTTCGGTGCTCTGACCATTAGTGGGGGGTCACTGTAACCTTGGATCTGATGTCATTTTCATTCCTCAATTGATCGGTCCTGGATTCAACCTCAGATCTGGCTCTGTCGCTTTCTCCTGATTCAGAGATCCAGCTGTTAAACTCCTCCCTCTACCCACAATGCCCCACTAAACTAACATACCTTAGATCTTGTTTGCCGGTATATTGCTCAGACATGAATGCTTCTCTCTTGAGCAGTCAGGTGTTATCTTCTCAAGGTTGGTAAGATGTTCTTCATTTTTCACTGTTGCAGTCATTACATTTGGGTAATCTGCTGGCAGGTTGCCCTCAGTCGGCCTGAATAACAAAGTCTTGCATCCTGCGTTGGTTGCTGTCTCTTCCTCCATGACTTCAGGTTGTCAGTGGTATAAAACATGCAGCTGATGCCATTTTATTCAGTCTCTCTTGCCACGTGGTGCCCGAAGCAGAAGCAGTTCACAAGTGCCGGTCGGCAGACTCCTGAAATTTTCACGTTCGAGTTTCAGAACCAAAGTCCTCAAACTAAAGCTAAGTACCCCATTGGGGAAACTTTTTCTTGCTCCTTACCAATGTCAGTAAAAGTTAATAATTGCATTACTTGTGGGAAGCAAATACCTCATAAGGATTTTCATTTATACTGTATTCCTTGCCTAGGCCCAGATCATAATGTGCCTTGCTGTAGGTTTTGTGCTAGATTTAACCAACGCACTATTAAGCGTCGGTATAGTTTTGCTTCTAAATATTTTGGATCAAGATTTAATTATCCTGAAATGTCATTGGTTTGTAGTCCGACTACCGGAGTTAACAAAACACTCAAAGAAAAAGAGACAGACTGTTGTGGTCCAAAACCAATGACGAAGCTTCTCCTAAGCCAGTTGCCGGTTCGCTGGTACTCAGTGAGGCGCTTTCGCAGCCCCTGATACCCGCTACTTTTGAGTCGCAGGCCTCTACCGAGACCCATGCAGAGTCTGGTATGCCACGAGATTCTCAGAGTATTGAACCCCGCGGATGTTTCAACCTTGGACGAGTCCGGAGCCACTGAGCAGGCACCGGCTTCTGAGGGGTGTTTTCAGGCCTCAACATTTTTATATAAAACCGACGCCAGCCTCAAAAACAAGGTCAAAAGCATTTTCTATGTCTAAAAAAACCGACGCATGAGTCGTGCTCAAGCCCCTATGCCTAAAAAACAGATGATCAAAATGGCTGAGGACTTAATTGCCTTGATCAGGAGTTCCCAACCCCCACCCCCACCCCTGCTAAGAGGCCTAGGCAAGACACTGATTATGAATCTTCAGGTCAGGTTTCTTCTGATTCCTCTTCTGATAAGGAATTTTCCATTCCACCCTATGAGGATTCTGATGCAGAGGAATCCATCCCATCTGCATCTCCTCCTGAGGATTACTCTTTTGGAGAAACTTTGCATACTTTAAGGGAACATTTTCACCGGGAGAGTCAGGACTTCTCTGAATCAAAAAAGAGGCTTAGGGATTTCCTTCTTCCTCAGCATAGGCCTTTGGCTATACCTCCTGTATTAGACATTGTTGTTGATGTGCTTTCGGAATCAAGCATGGCTCCTGATTCCCTACCTCCAGCTCCTAGTAAGCCAGACAGATATTACAGGTTTCCTGACTCCCACAAATTTATATTCAAAAATCCTGCTGCTGACCCTGAGACTATTTCACAGGGCCCCAAGGGTGTTAAGGACTCTACAGCCAAAAATCCCACCCTCTCTGATAAAGATTCCAGGGCACTGGATAGATGGGGAAAGAAGGTTTATACGTCTGCTACCTTGGCAATCAGAGCCTTAAACTGCCAGTTTCATATGCTTAAATATCAACAGCATGTTATGGGCCTACTGAAAACAGAAAATTATGTTGAATTCTGATTGTGTGGAAAATAAAGAATTACAGGAATTATTGAATTCAGCAGAACAGGTTGAAAAACATACTTTGCAATGTGGTTTTGATTCCTTGGAGGCCTCTTGCAGGGCCGCAGTTACTGGATCTGTGATTAAAAGGCATGCCTGGCTCAAGGAGCAAAATCTGCCTCGTCATGTTAAAGCTAAATTGTTGGATGCCCCCTTGCAGCATGACACTCTGTTTGGTAATAAGGCAGAAGAGGTTTTAAAGAAAGTGGAAGACGCTCATTTTTAAATCTATGCAAACTGTAAAATATTTCTTGCAAGTGCAGCCACCCAGGTTCAGTAGGCACTGGCCTACTAAAAATTGGTCCTTTCCTGTGTCCAACACAGCCACTGAAGGCAAATCCAGGCGCTCAGAAGGCTCCAGATACCAATCACAGGGTTCTTACAGGTCAAAGCAATGGGGTGCCTCCACCTCCAAATCTGGAGGAAACTAAGGACAACCCTACAGTAAGCAGTCTCAGTGACTTTCTTCTACCATCACCAAGCACTTATCTTTTGGCAGCCCCCTTGGGGGAAAACTAGCACTTCATGCTCAAAATTGGCAGTTAATTACCCAGGACAAGTGGGTATTGAACATAGTATCCCAGGGGTACAGATTTCATTTCCATACTTTGCCAATTCCAAACGGATGGCCAGATCTGCAACAAAATCAGTGGGCAGAGGCTCAGAAACAAATTGTCCCTCATGGATATGAGGGCTATTCAACCAGTACCAAAAAAGGAAAAAGGACAAGGTTTTTATTCAAGACTTTTCCTGGTACCCAGAAAAGATCATTCTTGGCGTCCAATACTGGATTTATCGATTTGGAACACGTTCCTGGACATTCCAAAATTAAAAATGCTGACTTTACAACAGCTAAAGCCTATGCTGGGCAGAAACGCTTGGTTAGTGAATCTAGACTTAAAAGAGACATACCTACATATCCCAATAAGGGAATCATGCAGAAGATACCTCCGCTTCAAGGCAGGTGTTTTGCATTACCAATTCTCTGCACTACCCTTTTGCTTATCTACTGCGCCCAGGGTCTTTACAAAGTGCCTGGCATCAGTAATTTCATTCTGCAGATAAAGAGGTATACAAATTTATCCTTATCTGGACGACTGTCTCATTCAAGCTGAGGACAAAGGACACTCTTCTTCAACATCTGGCGTTTGTAAAAAGGCTTCTAACATGCCTGGGGTACACAATAAACTAAAAGAAATCCCAACTGCTACCCTCTCAAATAATTACATTCCTGGGTCGAAGCTTGAATACAACTGCCTGGATGGCTTATCTTACGCCAGACAAACAAAGGCAACTGACAATATACTTCAAACAAATGGCAACAAAAACCCAATTATCTGCAAGACAAATTCTGCAGGTTTTGGGGTTCATGGCATCCTGTATTCTACTAATTCCATATACAAGACTGCATATGAGGAAACCTCAGTGGTACCTAAAAAGTTTATGGAGCCAACATTGTCACAGTCTGGAAACAACAATACCGCTCATTTCCTGCCTACAACAGGAGTTTCTTTGGTGGGCGGAGACATGTCACCAAAACAAGGGACTGTCATTCACTCTACCCCCTGCCACCCAAACCCTAACTACAGAAGCATCAGACTATGCCTAGGGGGCCCACCTGGTGGGGAGATGCATTCAGGGCAAATGGACCCCAAAACAAATGCATCTGCATATCAACCAGAAAGAGATGCTAGCTGTTCAGAATGCTCTGACAGCCTTCAAGGACTTACTTTATCCAGGACAACAACTGATAAAGATGGACAACACCACAGTTATGTGGTACATAAGCAGGGGGGTACACATTCCTACCCCCTTTGCAGACTAGCCATAGCATTGTGGAACATGGCTTTGACTTACCAAATACATCTTCAAGCTCAATTCCTGTCCGGAAAACAAAATACTCTGGCAGACAACCTAAGCAGAAATCTTATGGACCCACACGAATGGAAACTGGATCCGCAAATCTTCAGGATGTTAACACAGAAATGGGGGAGCCCAGACATAGATCTATTTTCCTCTCCCCAAAATTATCAGCTGGACAAATTCTGCACAATAATTAATCACAAAAAAGCATGGAGAGTGGACGCCCTGTCCTTCAGTTGGAAAAACCTATCAGTCTATGCCTTTCCCCCTCTGCCTCTTCTCTCCAAGGTCTTACTACAAGTCAGACAGGAAAAGCCAAAAATTATCCTAGTTGCTCCGGACTGGCCTCGACAACACTGGTACCCACTTCTAAGGAATAGGTCTCAACTTCCCCTGCGGTATTTGCCTCAAATACCTCATCTACTTTCTCAGTAGAGCAATCAAATTCTGCACATTCCGTTCCAAACTCTGAACCTTGCAGCATGGCTGATCATTGAATTATTCAAACACCACCTCTCAGCAAATCTGTGATGGATGTCATTTTGGAAGCCAGAAGGCCTAGTACTAGAAAATCTTATGCTGATAAATGGAAGAGATTCTGTGCTTGGAACCAAGCGCAAGGAACAGACACAGCAAAGCCCAATATTCCTCAGATTTTACAATATTTGACTGAGATGCTTGACTAGGGCCTATCTTTTTCTTCAATAAAAATCCATGCCTCTGCCATCTCGGCTCATTACAACACAGAGCCCTCCCCTCTTTTCTCTTCCTCTGCTTAAACAGTATCTTAGAGTGGCCAAAAATTTAAGGCCTCCCAGAAGATTACCAACTCCTGCATGGGACCTCAGTTTTGTGCTGGAAAAACTCACCCTGCCTCCTTTTGAACCAGCAGCTACTGCGGATATAAAATTTCTGTCCTGGAAAACCGCTTTTCTCTTGGCATTTACTTCAGCAAGAAGGGTTTCAGAACTACAGGCTCTCATTGCTGTGGAGACTTTCATTACATTTTACCCGGACAGAGTGTCCCTCAGGACCAGTCTCTCTTTTATGCCTAAGGTGGTATCCAGTGTGGCTCTTAACCAGACAATTCACCTGCCAACTTTTTACCCAAATCCGCAGAACAAGGGGGAGTGGATTCTGCATTCATTGGGCATACACAGACAACTAAGATTCTACTTGAACAGGACCAAATCTCTAAGAAAGTCTGAGCAACTACTGGTAGCATTTGCTATAGGGTCAGAGGAGAAGGCTATATCAAAGCAGACTATTTCTAAGTGGATAAGCCACTGCATTCGTTTCTGCTACCTGCACCATGGTAAACCTGTGCCCAAGGGTATCAAATCTCATTCCACCAGGGCTGCCTCTACCTCAGCAGCTTTTCTCAGAGGGGTTCCAACCAAAGACATTCTAGAGGCTGCTACTTGGAGCTGTGTTCATACCTTCACAAAGCATTATCATTTGTCTCTCTTCTCCAAATCCAGGGCAGGCTTTGCCACTGTAGTTCTGCAGGGCCTTATAGCCACTCTTAATGCTGTTTAGCTCCATCCTCCCATCCATAGCTTTGGGATTCTACCCAAATGTAATGACTGCAGCAGTGAAACACGAAGAACATAGTGCAGTTGTGTACACTTACCATACATGTAGATGTTCAAGTGTATTCACTGTTGCAGTCTGGGTTACCCACCCGCCATCCCCCTTTTTCTATACCTTTTCTTTTCTTCACTATGTACTAAAGCCTTTGTGGTGTATTTGCTGGTAGATGAAGGTAAAGTTATTTTGCTAAAAGTGCATATATATATATATATATATATATATATATTTCTGTTTATTTATATATATATATATATATATATATATTTTTGCTCCCCATTTGGGGGGGCACCTGACATCTGGGGCAAGAAAAACTGAATAAAATGGCGTCGGCAGCATGTTTTATACCCCTGACGACCTGATGTCATGGAAGAAGAGACAGCAACTGACGCAGGACCCAAGACTTTGTTATTCAGACCGACTGAGGGCAACCTGCCAGCAGATTATCCAAATGTAATGACTGCAATAGTGAATACACTACATCTACATTTAAGATAAGTGTACACAACTGTACTTTTTTTTTTTACTTCATTTCTCTTATCTGTCTAAATTTTTCTTTCACCTGTCCTCCCTTACTTTCTAGTTTTTGGGTTCTGTCCTTCAGGCAGTGCTTTTTATTTCATACCTTAGTTCTTGGGTACTCCCATTCATTCTTTGCTACTTCGAGGCCTCTGTGTTGCAGCGGTTAGCGGCGTCGCCTCACAGCAAAGAGGCTCTCCGATTCAATTCTCGGCTGAAGCGCCTTCTGTGTGGAGTCTGCATGTCCTCCCCATGGTCGAGTGAACTTTAAAGACTTGCAGGTAGGTGAGTGGGTGTGCCTTCTTTAAAGGTTGGGCGCCCGGCTGGCAACTCGACACCGTAAAAATCCACTGCCAGTCATAAGCGGACCAGTGATCTGCTGTGGCTACCCTTAACCAGGAAAAGACATTACTAGTTCTTGGGTACTCCCTTGAGTACCATTGTTGGTACTCCTGCCTATCTTTCTTTCCCTTTCTGCCCTCTAGAGGGTATTCCTTTGTACAGTTGTCAGTACCTCTTTTAAAAATTTTGTCTTCTCTAACTACCTTTGTTCATTTTTCATAATCATGACAGATAAGCCAACTGGGATTAAAAAATGCATTTCCTGTGGGCATAAGATTCCCAACTCTAATGCCCACAGGAGTGTGTTTACTGTTTGACTGCAGCCCATTTAGATACCGACTACACTATCTCTGCAGGATTTAATTGTAGAGCTATTAGCAACTGAAGAAATAAGTTGGTATTGAAGGGTCGTCTTCTTTCTACTTCGTCTTTACCTACTGGGGCTTAAACCCCCCCTCTAAGAGGTCTGAAAAAATTAAACCTAGATTGACTCCTAAGGAAAAGGACTCCAGAAAAAGGTCTCTGGATGACTCACCTAGTTCATCTCTGACCACTGAGTCTCTGTCAAAAATTTCAAAAAAGTCTGATCCTCTCGGATCCTACCTCTTTGAAGTCTGCCACCTTGGATCTGGTCACCCCAGTGCACACTGGAGCCATTATCTCTTTGACTTCCTTCTCCTGTTCTCCAGGAGGCTCCAAGGAAGCACTCCAAGCCACCATCTACCAGATTCTTTCTTAGGTCCTCCAGAAGCTTGTCTGAAGCAGAGGTGGATAGGATGATAAGGAAGTTCCTCAGAGCTCAGATCCAGATGGGGGTAATTCTGTCTCCGTCTCCCATTGGACCTGTGAGCTTGCCTTCCTTCAGCTTTGAATTGATATCTCCCTTTCAGATCCATCCCATGGTTTCAGAGTTGTCAGATTCAAGATCCTGGAGAGTGTCCTTGTTGGATCCGAAGACAGGTCGTTTTTCAACTCCGACCACTTCCCTGAGTCATTCAGCTCAGATCCTCTCAGAGCAGGACTGTCGGAGTCAAAGCTTCAGTGCCAACTCTGAGGGCGGGTCAACTTTGAAATTATCAGTTGCCATCCTTGAATCTAGGTGCTTTGGTGCTGGACAGCTCGGGTCTGACTTGGTCATTGGGAAAGGGACCGGGGGGATTCAGGGCTTGTCTGCACAGGAAACTTCGACCCTGGTGCTCCTGGCTTCTGTTTCTCCTAGGCCCTCTGCCTTTGAGATAGTGAAGAGGGTGTTCTCTCTGCCTAGAGACAGGACATCCTTGCCCCCTCGGATTTCTATTCCACTGTCTAGTCTTAGTTCTGAGCATCTCACTTCTATCCCAACATGACAGCCAATCTTTTAAAGTCTCCAGTCAATTCCTCAGCACTCCCATGTCACTTCTGATACCTCACTAGACCACTCTACGTATGACGTCCCTAAGAAGAGAAAGTGCAAATGGCAACAATAGATTCCCCTCAGGAATCTCTCACTGAGGAAATAGACTTCAATGAAGGGGAGTGGTCCCCATAATGACCACCTGAGGACATCTGCTGTGGAGAAATCCTGGAACTTCTAAAACAGAAAGGCGGTTCATCTTCTTGCACCCCTTTCCAGGAGGAGTTGGTGTTGCTTGATGATTTTGGGTGTGGGCCAGCTACATCTTGGATGACCCCCCACCCCTCGGCTGATAATAGACCTTGTCTCATTGTGGAGCTATCCCTAAGCTCCCAGTTAGAATTTTAGATGTTACGTTGTCTATCTTGCTGCCTTTCTTGCTGGTTCGGCTCCGACTCTGCCATCTTCAATAGCTCGAGAGCTGTTTACTGGCTCGAGGCTACCCCATATCACCTGGCGCTAGTTACCATGATCTCGTTTGCCGCTTCAGACGGCGAGGTTGTCTTACTGGCTCAGGCTCGTATACTTTATTGTATTTTTCACTTTTTCTAGATATTTTCCTTTATAGTGTACCTAATTTATTAGTCGTACTATTCCCCTAGCTATATTCCCTATATAGCATCTATCCCTCCTGTTTTTTTTCTTGAAAACTTGTTTTACTTAGAGAGTTTTCCCCACCCCTCCTCCTCCCTTCCTTTCGTGGTAGCCGTTTAATTTAGAGGCTAACCCTTTTTTGTCTTTTTCTAGTTTTAAAAAAAAATATATATATATATATATATATATATATATATATATATATATATATATATATTAAAACTTTTTTAGGTAGTGTCTGTAGTAGTAGATTTTACTTGGAGTGTGTGTTAGTTGTATATTTTATAGTGTTTATTAGTTATACCTGCTAACTTGTTTTTGGCTTGTGTGTGTTTAACCTTGGTGTGTGTGTGTGGTAACATGTGCAAGGATACTAAAGTGTCCGGATTCAAGAAGTGTGACTCATGCTGTCAGAAGATGTCTCTGACAGATGGTCACACTTCTTGTGTCTACTGTCTGGGCGCGGTGCACCTGCAGGACTCTTGTTCAGTCTGTCATGCTTTCAGCCCAAGGGTCCTGCAGGAGTGCAAAAATAAGCTAATCCTTCGGGATTTGCTTAAGCCACAGGATTCACCAGCTAAGGCTCAGCCTGCGAAATCCTCCAAGCCACCCAAGTCTTCGGCTCCTAGTTCTGAGCTGTCGTTGGGTGAAGCACCACCATTCGCATCGGCTCCGGCTGGAGCCGATGTGCCTCCCTCACATTCTGCTCCAAGACGAACTTCGGAGCCGTCCGTGAGTCGAAAGAGATCTAGGTCTCCCTCCTTGGAGTCGATACGCTCGGCTCCACGGTCACTTCTGCTCCAATCGGAGTGCTGTCATAAGTCCTCTCACTCCTCTCGGTCCTCCAGACTTTCAGATCATGATTTGGAGAGAGTGGTCAGCAGGTTGCTGAAATCGCAGGCCCTAGCAAAAATGTTGTCCAGCCCCCATCAAGTGTTGGCTCCGTCCACTTCGGCAGATATTCCTCCTCCGATTCCTCCCTTGAGTTCGGAGCCGGAGTTCTTTGGGGTTCGAGTCGTGGAACCGTCGGCTCCGATACCTCCTCCTTTGGTTACGTCATCTCCTCCGATCCCATCCTTGGTCCCCTCCTTGGAGGGATCTGGGCGTCGGGACTCCCTCGTCGGCTCTGAGGGGGTGAGTGGCATCGGACCCTTGTCCGACCCCACTCTCCCCCTTGGGGCTTCGGTGCAGGTGAGCTCAGCTCCTACATCGGCTTTGGAGCCATCCCCCTTGGTGCGGAGAGGGATTCTGATTTCTTCGGAACCAGAGTCGTCTTTGCGTCTGGGCAGGGACGCCTTCGAGGTCATGAGGAGTGTACTGGCCCCTGAGCCAGTCCCATGATCAACCCCATCGGTTCCTCCCCCTATGGTGCCTGCGTCTGCCTCTGCCTCTCCTCCTGACTCCAAGCGTGGGGAAACGGTGCTCCAGGGCACCCCTTTGGGTGTTTCTTCCTCTTCCGAGGCCTCCCCTGATCACTCATAGGCGCCACCTCGTAAGAAAAAGCACGTTGACTCCCCTGAGTCTGTCACATCAGATACCGACTTAGAGGATTCGGAAGGGTCCCCGAGATCCCCCTCTGAAGATGTCTCCTTTTCAGAGATCCTTGAAATCCTTAAGCAGAGGGGGAACTGGAATACCCTAGCCCGTTCCGAGGATGAGTCTGTATTTCTGGACGCATTTCATTCCCGACCCTCCACCTCCTGGGTGTCTCTGCCTTTCGACCCACTTATGTCTGTGGTGACTCGGAAGGTGTGGTCAGCTCCAGACACAGTGGAACCAGCCCCCAGGAGTTCTGCTAAATTTATAACTGCACCTCAGGCAAACCGTTTTTAACTAAGGGTGTACCTGTTGATGCCATGGTGGTAGCAGCAGCCACAAAGAAGGAGTTGGCAGAAACTTCGTCATCTGTCCATCCTCCTAACAAGGAGTCTAGGACTATAGACAGATATGGGAAGCAAATGTTTGCTTCAGCGACCTTCTCTATGAGGTCTCTGAATTATTTGTGCCATTTGACCCGCCTTCAGAGGGATCTCCTTAAAGAGCTTGGAGATGCCCTCCAAGATCCATCAGTTGAGGGGGCTCAAGCTAAGGTGGCCTCCCAGCTGGCGACTCTGAATTCAGTTGTTAACTCCGCCATGAGACTCATTTCTTATGTGGCTGATGGTGCGAGTAGAGCCGCAGGCACAGGCATTGCCCTTAGGCACGCATGGATGCGGCTATGTAATTTCACAGAACCCTTCAGAGTTTCTTTCACCAATACCCCCTTTGATGGCTCTGCTCTGTTTGGATCACAGGTGAAGGACACACTAACCAGGTGTGAACAGGAAGGCAAGACTCTCTCTGCCATGGGAGTCCATTTTTCCACTCCTTCCAGACCATACCCGAAGGGTCAGAAGAGTGGAAAAATGTGGTTCCGCAAATCCCAGGGAGCCTTGCCTGACACACGTGGTGAGTTCCCCTCCAGGGGCAGAGGAGGGAACAATAACAGACGCCGCCCTCATGGCAGAGGGGGTCCGCAGAACCAGGGCAGCAGAGAATCCTTCTCTGAGAAGCCCTTTCAGCATCCCTGAAGGGTTGCCCACCTCTGGAGGCAGTTGGGGGAAGACTTTCACTGTACCCCAAAGCCTGGCAGAATCTAACTCAAGACAAGTGGGTACAGTCAATCATATCCAGAGGTTACAGAATTCCCTTTACTCAACCCCCGTTACTGTCAAACAAGTCCCTTCCAGATGTTCCACCCAATCTAAGGGACCAAGCAGCCAAAGAAATTTCAAAGCTGCTACAAAAAAGGGTCATCCAGGAAGTCCCAGCAGACCAGATCGGTTCCGGAACTTACTCAAGGTTCTTTTTGGTACCAAAAAAGACAGGGGACTGGAGACCCATTCTGGATCTCAGCAGACTAAACAGGTCTGTGCAAAGAACAAAGTTTTGGATGGTCATGCTACAGTCCATTCTACCCTTCCTGGGTCAGGACAATTGGATGTGCTCTATAGATCTTCAGGATGCGTACTACCACATCAAAATGCACAGGAGCTCCAGAAGATTCGTTCGCTTCTGGCTGGGGGCCAGTCATTATCAGTTCAGAGCTCTGCCCTTTGGTCTCATCACAGCCCCCAGGGTGTTCACCAAATGCATGGCAGTGGTTACGGCTCACCTGAGACGTCAGGGATTCCAGCTGTTTCCATATCTAGACGACTGGCTCCTCACTGCTTCCACCAGGCATCACCTGCTGCAAGCCAGGGACTACACTATCAAAACTTGCTCCAGGCTAGGTATCACAATAAATTTCGAAAAATCTGCATTGTTGCCCTGTCAGCATATCACTTATATAGGCGCAAATTTAAATACCAGGAACATGTTTGCGAACCTTCCACCAGACAGGGTATCACTAATTCGCCAGCAAGTACAGATTTTATTAACATGCAAAACGATTCAAGTCAGGTTTGTCCTCCGAACACTGGGTTCCATGGCATCAGCAGTTCTTCTTGTCCCCCTGGCCCACTTTCACATGAGAATCCTCCAGTGGCTTCTATTCACACAGTGTTCCTTCCAACAGCTTCCCATGTCTCACAAAGTTATGATCAAAGAAGCATGCAAGAAGTACCTCGCTTGGTGGATGGTCTCCCCATCAGTGTCACAGGGCAGACCATTTGTGCTATCCCCTCCAGTCGCCACAGTGACCACGGATGCCTCCCTGATTGGGTGCGGGGGGGGGGCATTATCAGGGCAGGACAGTCCAAGGCACCTGGCAGCCTCACAAGTACAATTTGCATATACATGTCTTGGAGATGAGAGCTGTGCTTTTAGCATTGCAAGCCCTTCAGGACTCTCTCCCTCCCAGGACCATTGCAATTCAAATGGACAACATGTCAGTGGTGTGGTACATCAACAAGCAGGGCGGAACCAGGTCCTATCCTGTATGTCGAGAAGCACTCAGACTCTGGCAGTTGGCGATCTCTTCCCAATGTTTTCTGATCGCAACGCACATCCCTGGGAGTTCCAACGTCATTGCAGACAGGCTCAGCAGAGCAATTCTCATGCCTCACGGGTGGTCTCTGAATCAGGTAATTGCGGAACAAATCTTTCGCAAATGGGGGCAGCCTTGCTGCGACCTGTTCGCCACACCTTTCAACAGCAAGTGCACCAATTTCTTCTCCCTTCTTCCACTTCCCGGCCACTCCCCCAGAGACGCTCTAGTCCACGACTGGCCTCAGGGACTTCTTTACGATTTCCCTCTGTTTCCCCTATTACCCAAACTCATACAGAGAGCAACTGCATTGGGTTGCAAAATGATCCTCATTGCCCCTTACTGGCCTCAACAGATATGGTTCCCATTCCTGCATCATTACCTTCTCGAGCAGCCTTGGATTCTGGATCCTATTCCAGATCTGCTGATTCATCAATCGGGCAGACTGCATCGATCCCTTCAAACACTCCAGCTCACAGCTTGGTTGCTCCACTTCCAACCGTAGCCAGGCTTCCTAACATTTCCTCCTTTTTGTGGGAAATTATTATCTCATCGCACAAATCCACAACTAGGAAAACTTACGCTAGCAAGTGGAAACGTTTTTCTTGCTGGGCAGAGGCTAAGAATATAAATCCCTTTTCAGCCCCTGTCCATGAGATTTTGGAATTTTTAGCGGAACTCTTTCATTCTGGTTCCGCTTCTGTTACAGTCAGGGTTCAGTTATCTGCCATTTTGAATTTTCACATTGGGTTGTCTTCTAATAACATCATGTCTCTCAAGCTGTGTAAAGCCTTCCTCAAAGGAACCACTCTGCTTAGGCCCCCAGTGAGGGATCCCCCACCTCCGTGGGATCTAAATTTGGTGCTAGCTTCCCTAATCTTGCCACATTTTGAACCTGCAGCATCTTGCTCCATTAAGTTTTTATCCTGGAAGACTCTCTGGTAGCCATTACTTCTGCCAGACGTGTTTCGGAGCTTCAGGCTCTATGTATTCGTCCTCCATACTTCATTTTTCATAACGATAGGGTCGCTCTAAGGACCAATCCTTCCTTCCTTCCTTCCTAAGGTCTGTTCACAAAATAATTTAAATCAGTCCATAGACCTTCCTGTGTTCTTTCCTAATCACACCAATAAGGCAGAATATAAATTGCATCAGCTGGATGTTCACAGACAGCTCCGTTTTTATTTGTATAGGACAAAGGACATCAGGAAGTCGGACCAACTCTTCCTTTCCTATGCTGAGGGCAGACAGGGTCTTCCAGTCTCAAAGGTAACATTATCTAGGTGGTTGTCTCACATTATTTCATTCATTTACCAGCTGAGAAACAAAGAATTATCTATCAAACCTAAAGGCCACTCTACTAGGGCATTGGCCACCTCGGTGGCCTTCCAATCTAGGTTCTTCTTTCTACTTCCTCTTTACCTACTGGGGCTTAACCCCCCCCCCCCCAAGAGGTTTGAAAAAATGAAACCTAAATTAACTCCTAAGGAAAAGGACTCCAGAAAAAGGTCTCTGGATGACTCGCCTACTTCAGCTCTGACCACTATGTCTCTGTCAAAAATCTCAAAAAAAGTCTGATCCTCTCGGATCCTACCTCTTTGAAGTCTGCCACCTTGGATCTGGTCACCCCAGTACACACTGGAGCCATTATCTCTTTGACTTCCTGCTCCTGTTCTCCAGGAGGCTCCAGGGAAGCACTCCAAGCCACCATCTACCATATTCTTTCTTAGGTCCTCCAGAAGCTTGTCTGAAGCAGAGGTGGATAGAATGATGAGGAAGTTTCTTAGATCACAGATCCAGATTGGGGTAATTCTGTCTCCATCTCCCATTAGACCAGTGAGCTTGCCTTCCTTTAGCTTTGAATTGATATCTCCCTTTCAGATCCATCCCATGGTTTCAGAGTGGTCAGATTCAAGATCCTAGAGAGTGTCCTTGTTGGATCCGAAGACGGGTCATTTTTCAACTCGGACCACTTCCCTGAGTCATTCAGCTCAGATCATCTCAGAGCAGGACTGTCTGAGCCAAAGCTTCAGTGCCAGCTCTGAGGGCGGGTCAACTTTGAAATTATCAGTTGCCATCCTTGACTCTAGGTGCTTTGGTTCTGGACAGCTCGGGCCCGACTTGGTCATTGGGAAAGGGGCCGGGGGGATTCAGGGCTTGTCTGCACAGGAAACTTTGACCGTGGTGCTCCTGGCTTCTGTTTCTCCTAGGCCCTCTGCCTTTGAGATAGTGAAGAGGGTGTTCTCTCTGCCTAGAGACAGGACATCCTTGCTCCCCTCGGATCCCATCTCTATTCCACTGTCTAGTCTTAGTTCTGAGCATCTCACTTCTATCCCAACATGACAGCCAACCCTTTAAAGTCTCCAGTCAATTCCTCAGCACTCCCATGTCACTTCTGATACCTTACTAGACCACTCTACGTATGATGTCCCTAAGAAGAGAAAGTGCAAATGGCAACAATAGTTTCCCCTCAGGAGTTTCTCACTGAGGAAATAGACTTCGATGAAGGGGAGTGGTCCCCATAATGACCACCTGAGGACATCTGCTGTGGAGAAATCCTGGAACTTCTAAAAGAGAAAGGTGGTTCATCTTCTTGCACCCCTTTCCAGGAGGAGTTGGTGTTGCTTGATGATTTTGGGTGTGGGCCAGCTACATCTTGGATGACTCCCTACCCCTCGGCTGATGAGCTAATAGACCTTGTCTCATTGTGGAGCTATCCCTAAGCTCCCAGTTAGAATTTTAGTTCTCCTCCAAAGGACAAAGCAGACTGGAGCAAGGAGATCTTGGTAAATGACATGGTTGTGGCAGCAGCCATTAAGAAAGAGCTCACAGAGCAGAACTCTTCTGTCCATTCCCCCTAACAGGGAGTCTAGAGCCTTGGACAGATTTGGAAAGCACGCTTATACTTCGCACCCTTTGCCCTGCATTTGTTGGATTATTTAGTGCACTTCACAAGGTTGCAAAGAGATTTGACTAAAGAGCTGACCAAATCTGTTTCTGGATCATGTCTGTGGAGGACCAGAACAAGGTCTAATCACAACTGGCCACCCTTCAGTCCATATCTAACAAGTCCGTGAGGGTGGTATCTCACACTGCAAAGAGTACCTCACAATCAGTGGGTTTGGGCATAGCCATCAGGAGACTTGCTTGGATGCACCTGTGTGATTTTGCAAAGCCCTTCAAGTCTACATTCATCAATGCTCCTTTGGATGGATCGTCTTTGTTTAGATCTAAAGGTGAAGGAAATGCTCTCCAGAAGTGAGCAAGATGGAAGGACCTTGTCTGCCATTAGGATCTGTTTTTGTAATCTATCAATTAGATGTAATAAAATTGACATTTTTATAACAACCTTATATAAAAAACAAATCAGAACATCCCTGAACACGCACACAAAATCTATGTATGCAAACACTTTACCTAATAAAAATGAAGTAAGTGTTTTTGCATACAAAGATTTTTTGTGTGTGTTCAGGGATGTTCTGATTTGTTTTTTTATATAAGGTTGTTATAAAAATGTCAATTTTATTATGTGTAATTGATTAATTGAATAATGAGCTATGTACATAGTAAAAAAAGGAGTAGCTGATGTGTACATAGTTAAGTCTGAAGAAGCGTCCCTGTTAGACGCAAAAGAGCTTACTGAGATTCATTGTTTTTGTTTAATAAAACTTGACGTAACTGAACCATTTTTAATACCTCCTCATCAAATTTTGGTTTCCCTTCCTCTGGCCTCATCTTCTGTGTCCGCCCTGGATACTGGACCCCAGTCCAGGCCTTCTGTCTCATCCGACAGGGATACCTCATCCAGACATAACAGGCCTTAAGTTGACCACATGGTTTCTCCAGTTCAACTGATGGCTAGACAACCCAGGTTTTCCTCCCCAGTCTAACATATTTTGTTTTCTTAAAAAGCTTCTACTAGTAAAATCTACAAAAGTAAATGGAAGAGATTTTCAGTAAGTCCCTTAAGAGAGATATACACCCCTTTTCTGCCCCTATACCCACTGTCCTTGAATGTTTAGCTCCATTTTTTTTATTGAGGGGCTAGTTTCTCTACTATTTAAGTGTAGTTGGCTGCCACTTCAAAATTCCATTCAGGTGAAAATCATTCTTCCTTGGCTTCTTTTACGTTGTGGAAGGCTTTTTTGAAAGGCACCTTCTTACTTAGGCCCCCAATCACGACCCTACTTCTCCCTGGAATTTAACTTTCTTGTTCAATGTCTGACCCAATGTTCTTTCAATCTTCAGCCAAGACAGACCTAAAAGTTTTGCCCTGGAAAACTGTTTTTCTAGTTGTTATGTCAGCTAGATGAATATCTGAACTCCAGGCTCTTTCCTCCAAATCTCACTAACTGTTTTTTCATAAGGATAGAGTTTCCTTATGTACTAACCTGTCCTTTTTGCCTAAGGTGGCTTCTGATTTTAACATTAATCAAGTCATTAACCTTCCCAGTTTTCTTTCCAAATTTCAAGGCTGAATACATGCTCCATCTTTTGGATCTGTACAGGCAACTTCAATTTCATCTCCATCTTCAATTTCATCTCCATCAAACCAAAGATTTCAGGAAACTGACCAGTTGTTTGGAAACTGCCATGCCCAATCTGTTTAGTAAAAAGGATAGGGTACCAAGTGACCTTAGCCAGATGATTAACTGATTATATATCTTTTGTCTATAGTCAGAGAGGGTTGACTTTGCCTAAGACCCCTAGAACACATTCCTCAAGGTTTATGGCCACTTCTTCAGCCTTTTGGTTAAGAACATCAATAGGTGACATTTGTGCCACTGCCACTTGATCTAATGATCATGCCTTTATTGCTCATTACAAATTGAATTTGATGTCTAGGAAAAGAGCAGCCATGAGGACCACCCACGGTTCATCTAGCTGGGGACTCTGTCCCATCAGTTGAGGAATGAATGAAAATGACACCTTCAGATACAGAAGTTATGTGCTCACCAGAATGATACATCCGTGTTATCCATTTTCATTCTTCTTCAACTTTCCGCCCCTTAACCCCCTTCTCTTTCCTCCCGGAGAGACCCAAGGGGTACTACTTTCTGAACTGTTCTTCCTTGTTTGAGGTTCAGGTTTATCTCTATTATCTTTGCTTTATAGAGTCCCTATAGTATCGGCCATCTATTTTGGGTGGCAGCAAATTCAATCCGAGGTATGTTAGGTTAGTAGGGCATTATGGGTAGAGGGAGGAGCTTGAGAGTTGGATCCTTGAAGCTGGAAAAAGTGGCTGAGCCGGATTCAAGGCTAGATCAGACTCAGTTGAAGAATGACAATGGACCACACAGATGCATTGTTATGATGAGTGCGTAACTTTTGTGTCTCTATGACGAGTATTATGACTAGTAGCAACTGACATGCCTACAGAGGGAGATTTCTTCAGGCCCTAGGAATTGAAAAAAATGGTGCCACTGACACCTAAAAGGATTTCTATAATTAGCAGCTAAGAGTCACAGAATTATTTTGCACATGCTGTTTCCCAGTAATAGGCCTAGAGAAGAGGACTTCCACGTTGATCAGCTGATATGTTAAGTACAATATGGGAGCAGGTTTCCTGGACAATTAAAATTGCCAGAAAGTACATGTAGTCTGAAAAAAATGTGGCAAACAGCAAAACTTTTAAGGGTTTTACCCCATTCTTCTGAGGGCGAGTAACCCCTGTTTGTAATATTAACTAGGGAGGGTGAACATGGCGCAACCTTTGCATGAAAAACTGCTGTGTCCATTTTGCTCCTGTCTGCATTATTTAGTTGTTGTGAATCTTTGGCTTGGTTGTACTCTGCTGACCAACCTAGAACCTTTAATATGTTATAAGTTGTGTGTGAGAGCTTGTGCATTGCTTTAATGTTCTGTATAGCCTTGAAATTATTCTGGCTAGCAAATAGTTTGAGTTTGCTGTACTAGTAAAAATATTATTTATTTTAGGAGTCGTCGGAACTGCATTCAACGTCAAGGCGGCTAATTCGATGCACAGGAATTCTAGTGGCATCACCACAGTGCAACCTCGCAGCTGAGCAGAACTTTTCTCCTACTATTGTTACTCAGAGCCTGGAATTAAAATCAAGGTCTTCGGATTCCTACCAGTAAAATAGTTTTCAGATACTTCTTAAGCAAGGTAATTCAAGTAATGGCTGTGAGTGGAATGTGGATGAGTACTCAACAGAGAATGCATGTTTGCTCAACTGTAATTTTATAGAGGTTATACCATTAATGTTGCATGCTCTGAAATAAGTCTTTCATTTGCTGTTTAGTTTTAGAACATTTTTTACTGTCCATCTCTGTTAAGTGTTTGTTACACAGGTTGCACTTTGAGGCTGTGCTGGATACTGTTAGGAAAGAAGGCCAGGGCATCAGTCAGTGCCCTCTTACTTTCTCAGTACATATATTTAGTCACTTAGTGGTTAGGAAGGTAGTAAGTAGCTTGCTTTTAGTATGAATGTTACATTCAGAAAACGGGTAATGAAAGAGCTAAATAAGGACACAGAGGTGAAATGGATACACTTTAGTAATGTTATAGAGTGGTGGCTATGCTTTCTGGGTGCTCGAGCTCATTTGGCACATCTGGTAATTACAAATGAGCAATTTGCAAATGACAACACCTTGGCCTAGGTTCAGAGTGGACATGGGAAAGGTAGTTCACTGATCACTGACATTATTGACTTACACTACCAGTACATATCTTTGAATGGCTAGGAGACACGTAAGTTCAACAGAGTGGTTATAGGACTTGCAGAAATCCTCCCTGTCACACTACATGTCTGCACTGTGCTATGCTAAAACGATTGCTGTTGTGTTGAGAATGGGATTTTGGCTGATGCAGGATGCCAGGGTTACAACTGCTTTAGAGGCAGCTGATATGTGTTCCTGAAAATCAGAGGCAGAGTAGATTGGGATGGAGTTTGTGAACAGCACAAATTATCTCTTGCAGTGTAATGGTACAAAGAGGATTAGCCAGCTGGTGTTGGCATGGAATATCAAGTGCATCACATGGCAGCTCTGACGATGTACTAAAAGTGTGCAGGGAAGCAGAAAAAGATGGTGCACCCTTTTTCAGTTTAATTATTCTCCATATTTATATCTGTTACTCTTTTCATTGTCTCCTTGTCTTCAATTACATTATAACTTCCTTTCTTAGACATGTTTCTTTTGCCTGTTTTCCACATTTCAACTAACCTTTGTTCTTATTCTACTGCTCCTGGCTCTACTCACTTCCTTCCTTCCTTAAATTTATAAACCATTTTCCTTTATTCAAGTTTCATCTCTCTGCTTACTTCATTATTTACTAACTATCTGCAAACTTCAAACCTTATGCCCAGCTCTGACAGCTTTTCTGCTCTGAGTTCAGAGGCATTGTGTGCATATCTTGCTCGGCTAGCCATTTTCTATTGGCTCTACTTTTAAATCCCACAACACCGAATGTCATATTGCCGAAACGAAAATAATGAATATTTACAATTCCAAAGGACCGATTTTTCTCAGGGCAAGTAAACACTTGCCCAAAAATGCAACATAACCACACCGGACTATGTAAAAACCATCTAGGTGGGGGGGGGGGGGCTATGCCGGCCACACACCCCCAGTGTGGGTGGCTGCGCCCCAACATCCCTAACTATATATAAATATATATATATATATATATATATATATATATATATATATATATATATATATATATACCAACTCAAATATTGCACTACAGTGATGAAAAGGGCATATTTCCCCATGCTGGGCAAGTGTTTACTTGCCCTCAGAAAAATCGGCCCTTCGGGATTGTAAGTATTCGTCATTTTCGTTTCGGCAATATGACATTGGGTGTTGTGGGATACATGATTTAAAAGTAGATCCACTCTGTTTTGTAAATTGCTATTTCCCAAGTGCCAAGCCATTCAGTGCTCAGCCTAACCTGCATTTTGCAAGCTTCATCAAATACTTTGCACTTGTGCACTCAGCTCTATACTGACTTGCCCAGCAATTGAAATACTTTTGCTGCTTCACCTGAGACCCAGACGGTTCTATTCCCAGTTTGGCTGGTAATTCAACTGAGCTGCTGCTAATCTCTGAGGTGGGTGAGCAACACCATCAGGCCTGGAATTCTACTTCTCTTGGAAGCAATCTTGCCATTTGAGTCGCACAGAAGACTAGCTAAAATTTCTGCCTGCCTTCAGTGGGAATTCATGTCAGACAAATGAAGTTTCACCCCCAAGTGAAACTACACATCTTGGGGACGGGGTACTGAAAGCTAACTGAAATGAAAAATGCACAAATTAATGCTCAAATGTATTGAAACCCCAAAGGAAAAAAAGTCACTCATCACCGAAATACTGGTTGAAAATTACAAAACTAGCATTTCATTTTTTCTTACCTCCACGTTAGTGGCTTTCTCCTCCAGAACCCTCACTTGTATACCATTGTGATGATTTATTCAATGTGCAGTCAGCTTGTCCTTCTTTGCAGATAACCAGAACCACACTTGGCTGCATTGTATGCAGTTGAGTGGTTAATAATACCTAGAAGGTTAGTAGCAAGCAACTTGGCAGCAGTGCAAAGCCCTTTGTGGTGTGGAATCTTGCCAGCTGATATAAAATGGAATGTATTGCTCATATATGCAGGGCATCCACGTTTAACGCTGTAAAATGCAGTGGAATTCTGGCAAATGCTTGTTGCTCATCAGTACTCTTCCCTGTATCGAGGCATTACACAATCGTAATACCATTTCTGGTCTCTTTGACTCTGTCTACTTCAACTATAAGACTGTTCCATTTGTTGCCTGTGGATAACTACTGGACTTAAACAACTGTTTGTAAAATGAAGCAGAGCTTACAGCCTGGAGTACATGTGTAACTTTGTAGTAATTTCATTCCTTTAACTACAGTGAGGCTGTTGAATATCAGTGCAGGAAACAAGGTTAGGAAGCTAGAAGGAACTTCTTCACCTCCTTGCAAATCTCTATCTTCCACTCTACTTTGAAAAATTCTAGTTTATTGACAAGTATCTACTGAATGGTATTCACATGCCCACACCAACTCCGACAGTAGTAGTCAAGTCATTGTTTGCACTTTTTACTAAATTACATTTTGCTAAACGTATTTAATCTCCTGGCTTCAACTCTTTGAGCCTTACATTTTTTTAGATTGCATCTCTGTTTTCCTTTTAGGCTGTTTTTTTCATTAATCATACCACTCTCTAAGTTAAGATCTAGTAACCTCAGCAGATGTTCTTCGTGTTTCACTGTTGTAGTCATTACATTTGCGTAATCTGCTGACAGGTTGCCCTCAGTCGGTCTGAATATCAAAGTCTTGCGTCCTGTGTCGGTTGCTGTCTCCTCTTCCATGACGTCAGGGGTATAAAACATGCAGCCAACACTGTTTTATTCAGTCTTTCTTGCAGTGCGGTGCCCGAAGCAGAAGCTGTTCGCAAGTGCCGGTCGGCCGACTCCTGAAATTTTCGCTTTCGAGTTTCGGAACCAAAGTCTTCAGTTAATGCTAAGTACCCCATTGGGGAAACTTTTTCTTGCTCCTTACCGATGTCAGTAAAAGTTAGTAATTGCATTACTTGTGGGAAGCAAATACCTCATAAGGATTTTCATTTGTACTGTATTCCTTGCCTAGGCCCAGATCATAACATGCCTTGCTGTCAGTTTTGTGCTAGATTTAACCAACGCACTATTAAGTGTCGGTATATTTTTGTTTCAAAATATTTTAGATCCAGATTTAATTACCCTGAATTGTCATCGGATAGCAATCAGACTACCGGAGTTCACAAAAAAATGCAAAGAAAAAGACAGAGACAGACCATCGAGGTCCAAAACAGACGATGAAGCTTTTCCTAAGCCAGTAGCCAGTTCACCGGTACTCAGTGAGGTGCTTTCGCAGCCCCTGATACCTACTACTTTTGAGTCACAGGCCTCTACCGAGACCCATGCGGAGTCTGGTATGCCGCAAAATTCTCAGAGTATTGAACCCGTGGATGTCTCTCCTTCGGATGGGTCCAGAGCCACTGAGCAGGCACCGGCTTCTGAGGGTGTTGTCAGGCCTCAACATTTCTATATAAAACCGACGCCAGCTTCAAAAACAACTTCGAAGTCTAAAAAAATGACGCATGAGCCACGTGCTCATGCCCCTATGCCTAAAAAACAGATGATCAAAATGGCTGAGGACTTAATTACCTTGATCAGGGGTTCCCAATCCCCCCCCCCCCTGCTAAGAGGGCCTAGGCAAGACATTGATTATGAATCTTCAGATCCGGTTTCTGTTTCCTCTGATTCCTCTTCTGATCAGGAATTTTCTATACCGCCCTATGAGGATTCAGATACAGAAGAATCCATCCCATCTGCATCTCCTTCTGAGGATTATTCTTTTGGAGAAACCTTGCATACTTTAAGGGAACATTTTCATTGGGAGAGTCAGGATTTCTCTGAATCAAAAAAGAGGCTTAGGGATATCCTTCTTCCTCAGCATAGGCCTTTGGCTATACCTCCTGTATTAGACATTGTTGATGATGTGTTCTCGGAATCAAGCATGGCTCCTGATTCTCTGGCTCTGGCTCCTAGTAAGCCAGACAGATCTTACAGGGTTCCTGACTCCCACAAATTTTTATTCAAAAGTCCTGCTGCTGATTCTGAAACTATCTCACAGGTTCCCAGAGGTGTAAAGGCCTCTAGGTTCATAGATTAGTACTAGGCTAACTGCCCTTGCAAGCCATTTTAAGCCTACCCAATTACCCCTTGTGAGACTCAAACCCTGTACCTTGTGGTTGTAAGGCAAACACCTTAACCATTAGGCCACCCTCCCACAGCCAAAAATCCTACCCCCTCTGATAGAGATTCCAGGGTGCTGGATAGATGGGGGAAAAAAAGGTTTATATGTCTGCAACCTTGGCAATTCGGGCCTTAAACTCCCAGTTTCATATGCTTAAATATCAACAGCATGTTAATGGGCTTATTGAAACAGAAAATGATGTTGATTTCTGATTGTGTGGAAAATAAAGAATAACAGGAATTATTGCATGCAGCAGAACAGGTTGGAAAGCATACTTTGCAATGTGGTTTTGATTCCTTGGAGGCCTCTTGCAGGGCCACAGTTACTGGATCTGTGAGTAGAAGGCATGCCTGGCTCAAGGAGCAAAATCTGCCTGATCATGTTAAAGCTAAATTGTTGGATGCACCTTTACAGCATGATACTCTGGTAATAAGGCAGAAGAGGTTTTAAAGAAAATGGAAGACAAAGCTAAATTTATGCAAACTGTAAAAGATTTCTTACAAGTGCAGCCACCCAGATTCAGTAGGCAATAGCCTACTAAAAATTGGTTCTTTCCGGTGTCCAACAGAGCCTCAAAAGGCAAATCCAGGCGCTCAAAAGGCTCTAGATACCAATCACTGGGTTCTTACAGGTCAAAGCAATGGGGTGCTTCTACCTCCAAATCTGGAGGAAACGAAGCACAACCCTACAGTCAGCAGTCTCAATGACTTCCCTCTACCATCACCAAGCACTTATCTTTTGGCAGCCCCCTTCGGGGGAAAATTAGCACTTCATGCTCAAAATTGGCAGTAATTACCCAGGACAAGTGGGTATTAAACATAGTATCCCAGGGGTACAGATTTCATTTCCATACTAATTCCAAACGGTTGGCCAGATCTGCCACAAAATCAATGGGCAGAGACTCAGAAACAAGTTACGTCTCTCATGGATATGGGGGGCTATTCAACCAGTACCAGAACAGGAAAAAGGGCAAGGTTTTTATTCAAGACTGTTCCTGGTACCCAGAAAAGACGATGCCTGGCGTCCAATACTGGACTTATCGATTTTGAACACATTCTTGGACATTCCAATATTCAAAATGCTGACTTTACAACAGCTACTGCCCATGCTGGGCAAGAATGCTTGGTTAGTGACTCTAGACTTAAGAGGCATACCTGCATATCCCAATAAGGGAATCGTGCAGAAGATACCTCTGCTTCAAGGCAGGTTTTATGCATTACCAATTCTCTACACTGCCCTTTGGCTTATCTACTGCGCCCAGGGTCTTTACAAAGTGCCCGGCACCAGTAATTGCATTTTGCAGACAAAGAAGCATACAAATCTATCCTTACTTGGATGACTGTCTCATTCAAGCAGAAAACAAGGACGTTCTTCTTCAACATCTGGCATTTGTAAAAAGGCTTCTAACATGCCTAGGGTACACAATAAACGAAAAGGAAATCACACCTGGTACCCTCTCAAAAAATTACATTCCTGGGTGCAAGCTTGAATGCAACTGCCCAGATGGCTTACCTTACGCCAGACAAACAAAGGCAACTGATATATACTTCAAACAAATAAAAACCCAGTTATCTGCAAGACAAATTCTGCAGGCTTTGGGGTTCATGGCATCCTGCATTCTACTAATTCCATATGCAAGACTGCATATGAGGAAACTTCATTGGTATCTAAAAAGTTTATGGAGTCAACATTGTCACAGTCTGGAAACAATGATTCCTCTCATTCCCTGCCTACAACAGGAGTTTCTTTGGTGGGCAGAGACATGTCACCAAAACAAGGGACGGTCTTTCACTCTACACCCTGCCGCCCAAACCCTAACTACAGACGCATCAGACTATGCTTGGGGGGCCCACCTGGCGGGGCGATGCATTCAGGGCATATGGACCCCAAAGCAAATGCATCTGCATATCAACCAGAAAGAGATGCTAGCTGTTCAGAATGCCCTGACAGTCTTAAGGACTTATTTCATCCAGGACAACTACTGATAAAGACGGACAACACCACGGTTATGTGGTACATAAGCAGGGGGGTACACATTCCTACCCCATTTGCAGACTAGCCATGGCATTTTGGGGCACAGCCTTGACTTACCAAGTACATCTTCAAGCACAATTCCTGCCAGGAAAATGAAATACTCTGGCAGACGACCTAAGCAGAAATCTTATGGACCATCACGAGTGGAAACTGGATCCACACGTCTTCAGCATGGTAACACAGAAATGGGGGTGCCCAGACATAGATCTATTTGCCTCTCCCCAAAATTATCAACTGGACAAATAATGCACAAGGACTTATTACAGACAAGTATGGAAAGTGGATGCCCTATCAGTCTACGCCTTTCCTCCTCTGCCTCTTCTCCCAAAGGTCTTACTAAAGGTCAGACAGGAAAAACCAAAAATGATCCTAATTGCCCCGGACTGGCCTCGCTAGCACTGGTACCCAATTCTAAGGAATATGTCTCAACTCCCTCCTTGGTACTTGCCTCAAATACTTCATCTACTGTCTCAACAGAGCAATCAAATTCTGCACAATCAGCTCCAAACTCTGAACCTGGCAGCTTTGCTGATCATGTAATTATTCAAACACCTCTCAGCAAATCTGTGATGGATGTCATTTTGGAAGCCAGAAGGCCTAGTACTAGAAAATCTTATGCTGATAAATGGAAGAGATTCTGTGCTTGAAACCAAGCACAAGGAACGGACACAGCAAAACCAAATATTCCTCAGATTTTACAATACTTGACTGAGATGCTTGACAAGGGCCTATCTTTTACTTCAATAAAAATCCATGCATCTGCCATCTCGGCTCATTACAACACAGAGCCTCCAATCTTTTCTCATCCTCTGCTAAAACAGTATCTTAGAGGGGCCAAAAATTTAAGGCCTCCCAGAAGATCACCAACTCCTGCATGGGACCTCAATTTTGTGCTGGAAAAACTCACCCTGCCTCCTTTTGAACCAGCAGCTACTGCAGATATAAAGTTTTTATCTTGGAAAACAGCTTTCCTTTTGGCAATCACTTCAGCAAGAAGAGTTTCAGAACTACAGGCCCTCATGGCTGTGGAGCCTTTTATTACATTTTACCCGAACAGGGTGTCCCTCAGGACCAATCCTTCCTTTATGCCTAAGGTGGTATCCAGTGTGGCTCTTTACCAAACTATTCACCTGCCAAGATTTTACCCAAATCCGCAGAAGAAGGAGGAGCGGATTCTGCATTCATTGGACGCACACAGACAACTAAGATTCTACTTAAACAGGATCAAATCTCTAAGAAAGTCTGAGCAACTACTGGTGGCATTTGCTGCAGGATCATAGGGGAAGGCTATATCAAAGCAGACTTATTTCTAAGTGGATAAGCCACTGCATTCGTTTCTGCTACTTGCATCATGGTAAACCAGTGCCCAAGGAATCAGGTCACATTCCACCAGGGCTGCCTCTACCTCAGCAGCTTTTCTCAGAGGAGTTCCAACCAAAGACATTCTAGAAGCTGCTACTTGGAGCTCTGTTAATACTTTTACAAAGCATTATCATTTGCCTCTCTTCTCTAAGTCCAGGGCAGGCTTCGCCACTGCAGTTTTGCAGGACCTTATAGCCGCTCTTAATGCTATTTAGTTCCATCCTCCCCATGCATAGCTTTGGGATTCTACCCACGTGTAATGACTGCAACAGTGAAACACAAAGAACATAGTACAGTTGTGTACACTTACCATAAATGTAGATGTTCGAATTCACTGTTACAGTCCGGGTTACCCACCCGCCATCCCACTTTTTTCTAGAACTTCTCTTTCCGTCACTATATCCTAATGCCTTTGTGGTGTATTTGCTTTTAGATGAAGGTAAAGTTTATGTTACTAAAAGTGCATTTACTTATATATTGCTGTTTATATATATATATATATATTATGTATGTATATATATATATATATATATATATATATATATATATATTTTTTTTTTATTTTTTTTTTTTTGCTCCCCATTTGGGGGGCACATGACATCTGAAAAACTGAATAAAATGGCATCTGCTGCATGTTTTATACCCCTGATGACCTGACGTCATGGAAGAGGAGACAGCAACCGACGCAGGACCCAAGATTTTGATATTCAGGCTGACTGATGGCAACCTGCCAGCAGATTACCCAAATGTAATGACTGCAGCAGTGAATACACTTGAACATCTACATTTTTATGGTAAGTGTACACAACTGTACTTTTCTACAGCTAGCAGCTTCTGCCATCTCCAAGTCTACCATGTGGTTAATTACAGAGGCCTTACTAAAAGTAAATGTTTCAATAAGCATCAAGTAGTAAGCAATACTACACACTTAAGAGAAATACAAATAAAAGTATACAACTAGGCCTTCATTTAATTTTCTTCTTATGTAGTGAGTTACGTGAAGTCAGTACTAAATCTGCATTATGGGGAGGAGTGAAGCTACGTTGGGTACCTGAGACAGCAGAACAGAAGCTGTTAGTCAAGATAAACTGGAAAGTTATCCACTAAGGACTGAAGCAGGCCTACAGGTCCCTTAGTTGAGGAGTAGCTCTGGTTTTATGACTTACATTTCCAGAATATGAGAACAGTCTTTACAGCATTACCAGGTCTTCGTATGTACCCTCTTTTGCAAACTGTTTATATCATCTTACCCGGTATGTTCAATGGACTACCACTACTTCTGAACTGGGATGATGTTTTTCCATCAAAGAAGTTTGTTGCAACTAGTCAATCAAATGACAGTGTAACCAACTTTACCTTTTTTCAACTGTTTTTGTAAAGAGAAAAATCAAATTAGAGTTTTTTTAAGTTATCAGGTTAGTTTGGTTGTTGTTCTAGCTTGGTTGTAGTTTGTGTATTGCTTGTCACTTGTCTGAACTGCAGATGTAGTTTGATTTCTGTTCAACGCTGCTCATAATGTTGTGGGGAAAGGAGCAGATGCACTAAGATGTCCTTCAAGGATGCATCTGCAGTCCTTACAAATGGGTTGTCCTGTCGTCAGGCAGCCCTTCGGTCGGCCGGATTCCAAAGTCTGGGTCTGGCCTCGGCTGGTGTTGCACTTCACCTGACGTCATAGCTGCAGTTCTTCGGGTATAAAGGCATCAGCCGACGCCATTTTCCTCAGTCTTTCTTGCCGCGTGGCACCCGAAGCAGAAGCTGTTCGCAAGTGCCGGTCGGTCAGATCCAGAGATTACTACTACCGAATACTACTTCGAAGACTTCTAAAAAGCTAAGTACCCCGTTGGGGACTCTTTCTTGCCTCAGCCGATGTCAGAAAAAGTGAATAACTGTTTAACTTGTGGGAAACAAATACCTCATAAAGATTTCCACTCTTACTGCTTACCTTGTTTAGGCCCAGACCACGACGTAGCAGCTTGTTTAGCCTGTGCTTCTTTCAACCGACGGACGCTTAGACGTCGGTCGGAGTTTGCTGAACAGTTTTTCGGCTCAGATTTTGCGTACATAATGCCGTTGGATCCTCCGACTTCACAAGTTGTTAAGAAACGCAAAGAAAAGGACCGACACTCGCGGTCCGCGGTTTCGGCCGAAACCGCGGTTAAGCAAACCGCTAGTGTCTCGGTATCGGCCGAAACCGAGCAAACGGTTCTATCTTCAGCCGAATCCATGACTACTACCGAGGTCCCTTCTAACCTGGTTGAATCGGCCTCTGAAATTCAACCTGCTACTGTGGTTTCACAAGAATTATCGGACACCATCCCTTTGGATGTTTCAACCCCTGCACGTGGTGCTGCTAGGCCTCCTGCAGCCATGTCCATAAAGGCCTTTGCCAGGGCTAAAGCAGCCAAAACTTCTAAGTCTGTGCCTGTTAAGCCTCCCTCTCACAGGCCCAGTTCCAGTTCCCAAATGCTCACTCTGGCAGAGGATCTCATCTCTTTAATAAGGGGATCCCAATCTCATCCAGACAGGGCCTCTCAACCTCCTCCAGAAAAGAGACCTAGAGCAGAGCCCCCTGAGCCAGTGTCCTCAGATGATTCTTCTGATGATACAGACAATACAGACCATCCAGAGGCTCCCTTTTCTACTTATGAAGACTCCGATGCTGAGGAATCGATTCCTTCTGCCTCTCCACCAGAGGAATTTTCCTTTGGGGAAACCTTACATGCCATGAGAGAGCAATTCCAATGGCAGGGACAAGATTTCTCAGATTCAAGGAAAAGGCTTAGGACCTTTTGCATTTACCACAACATAGGCCTTTAGCTATACCTCCAGTTCTTCCTGTTGTAGATGATGCATTTAATGATGCTTGCACTGCTCCTGATACTTTGCCTCCAGCCCCTGCTAAGCCCGATAGGTTTTACAGGGTCCCGGACACACATCACCATTTATACAAGGCTCCTTTTGCAGATCCCGAGACTATCTCCCAGGGGCCTAAGGCAGTAGCCGACCTCAGTTAAAACCCTCTCCCTTCTGAAAGGGAATCCAGGTCCTTAGAGAGATGGGGTAAAAGTATACACCTCTGCTACTCTCTCAGCTAGGGCATTGAACTGTCAGTTTCATATGATCCAATACCAGGAGTTTATGCTTGATCAGTTAACTAAGAAACTGTCCTCTGATGATTCTTTAGATAAGAAATATGTTCTAGAAATGGTGCATAACATTCAGCAGGTTAGTAACCATTCTTTAAAATGTGGCTATGATGCACTGGAGGCTTCCTTTAGATCAGCCATGACTGGCACAGTTATAAGAAGGCATGCATGGTTGAAAGAACAGGTCTTGCGGATCATGTTAAAGCAAAACTATTAGATGCTCCTATGGATAAGGTCAGTTTATTTGGTTCTCCTGCTCAACAGGTACTGAAGAAAATGGAAGAGAAGGCAAAACCTGTACAAACAGTGAAAGATTTCTTACAGGTTCAGCCTCCAAGGTTTAGCAGGAACTGGCCTTCCAAAAATTGGTCCTTTCCAGACTCCTCTAAAACTCAGGGAGGCAGGAATAGGCGTTCAAGAGGCAGAAATCAATCCAGAGGAGGTGCCTACAGGGGACGCCAGTGGCAAGGTAACAACCAGCGAGGCACAGACACAACTACTACCACTGCAACAGGACAATCACAGTGATTTGGCTCTGGCACCGCCTACCAGGGAACAAATAGCAGCACCCTTAGGCGGAAAGTTAGCCTTATTTTCAAAAAACTGGCACTACATCACAAGAGACAAGTGGATTTTGCAAACTATAGACCAAGGCTACAGGTTTCATTTCCATACTTTACCAGGAAAAAGAGGAATGCCAAACCTACCACCAAATCAAAAGACAGAAGCTCTAAAAAAATAGCTCAATTAGCAAAGATGAGAGCTGTGGAAAGGGTACCATCTATGGAACAAGGAAAGGGATTTTACTCCAGACTATTCCTGGTACCAAGAAAAGAGAAAAATTGGAGGCCTATTCTCGACCTGTCCGCTTTAAACACATTCATCATTGTTCCAAAATTCAAAATGCTGACCCTACAGCAACTTCTTCCCATGCTGGGCAAGGAGTATTGGCTGGTGACTCTAGATCTCAAGGAGGCATACCTGCACGTCCCCATACGACCAAATTGCAGAAGATACCTCAGATTTCTTGCAGGATCAGAGCATTATCAATTCTCAGCATTGCCCTTTGGCTTATCTACTGCCCAGAGTGTTCACGAAATGCCTGGCATCAGTAATCGCTCACTGCAGGCTTCAGGGAATCCAAATATATCCATACCTGGACGACTGCCTGATACAAGCGGACAACAAAACAAGCTAACAGAAGACTTTACAAAGAGTCATTTGCTTACTGCAAGCCCTGGGATATACAGTCAATATAAAAAATCAAGACTGATACCATCCCAAAGAATAACCTTTTAAGTGCAGAATTGGACACAGTAAAACAGATGGCATTCCTAACTGCAGAAAACAAGAACAACTTCCTCTCTACTTCTTGGCATTAACAAAGCAGAACAAACTAACAGCAAGGAAAGTACTGCA
This sequence comes from Protopterus annectens, assembly GCF_019279795.1. Classification (NCBI taxonomy): domain Eukaryota; kingdom Metazoa; phylum Chordata; order Ceratodontiformes; family Protopteridae; genus Protopterus; species Protopterus annectens. The sequence continues at coordinate 227,942,515 of NC_056735.1, read as the reverse complement.
GGCCTTGGGCTTCATGGCATCCTGCATAATCCTGGTCCCTCATGCCAGACTGCATATGAGAAAGCTACAGTGGTACCTGAAGAATTTATGGTCTCAACACAGGCACAGCCTAGAAACCAAATACCACTAATCCCATGCCTGAAACAAGAGTTCCTATGGTGGGCTCAGGCATGCCAGTCAAACCCAGGTTTGCCCTTCCACAGCATTCAGCCAAGCCAAACCATCACAACGGACGCCTCAGACCTCGGTTGGGGGGCCCACATGCTGGACAAGTGCATACAAGGCTTATGGACTCCAGATCAGCTGCACCTGCACATAAATCAAAAGGAAATGCTGGCAGTAAAACTAGCAATCCAGAATTTCAGACCATTCCTCCAAGAAGGGCAGTTGATGATAAGGACAGACAACACCACAGTCATGTGGTACATCAACAAACAGGGAGGCACTCATTCATACCCTCTATGCCGGATGGCACTGGATCTATGGAATATGGCTCTGAGCTACAACATTCAGTTACAAGCAATTTTTGTACCGGGAAAAGAAAACATCCTAGCAGACATATTAAGCAGAACTACCTCGGATGCTCATGAATGGATGCTACACCCGGACATCTTCAAGGTCATCACAAGGAAATGGGGACTGCCACAAATAGACCTATTCGTATCCCCACTCAATCACCAGCTCAAGAAATTCTGCACAAGGACGTACCACCCACTTGCTTGGAAGGTGGACTCTCTATCCTTCAGTTGGAAAGGACTGACAGCATATGCATTCCCACCTCTTCCTTTGATGCACAAGGTGCTATTGAAAATCAAAGAGGAACGTCCAAGGATCATTCTGATAGCTCCAGACTGGCCAAGACAACATTGGTACCCATTACTGAGGAGCATGTCTCGGGGGAAAATGTGGACACTACCCCTGATTCCTTTGCTGTTAACTAAGAGCAGCTACAACACCCTGCATCCAAACCTGAAAACTCTGCAGCTGACAGCCTGGAACATTACATAAGAGCAACTAACCCAGATTTATCCCAAAGGGTTAAAGACATTATCCTTGAGGCCCGCAGACCCTCAACAAGAAGGAACTATGCAGGAAAATGGAAAAGGTTTCTCATTTGGAGTACTGAAAGGGGAAAAGATGTGTCAAAGGTAGACATTGCCAACATCCTGGAGTATTTGGCAGAGCTTTTCCATACAGGCCTGTCCTATTCCTCCATCAAGATACATGCATCAGCTATTTCTGCAGAATACAGCTTCGATCCTCCTGTCTTCTCGCATCCTCTACTCAGGCAGTTTCTGAGAGGAATTAAAAATGTAAAACCTCCTAGGAAACCACCATTACCAGCATGGGACTTGAACTTTGTGCTAGAAAAATTGGCACTCCCCCCTTTCGAACCAGCAGCAACAGCAGATCTTCAACACCTATCCTGGAAAACTGCTTTTCTGCTGGCAATTACCTCAGCAAGAAGGGTTTCTGAGCTACAGGCTTTAATGGCAGTACAACCCTTTCTAATCTTCCATCAAGATAGAGTGTCCATGAGAACAAATCCTACATTTATGCCTAAGGTGGTATCCAGAGTGTCTTTAAACCAGGCTATCCACCTACCAACCTTCTTCCCCAATCCACAGAACGGGGGAAAGACTGCTGCATACTTTGGATGTACATAGACAGTTGCTACTACCTGGACAGAACCAAGGGCAATAGAAAACTGACCAGCTTCTGGTAGCATATGCAACAGGAAGGGAAGGAAAAGCAATTTCAAAACAGACAATCTCCAAGTGGATAGGAAATTGCATCAGATTCTGTTACTCCTACCATGGAAAGCAAACTCCACAGAACATAAGGCCTCATTCTACAAGGGCTACAGCCACTACCACAGCTTTCTTACGAGGAGTGGCTACCAAGGACATTATAGAGGCTGCTACTTGGACCTCCGTGCATACATTTGCCAAGCATTATAGCTTACCTTTATACTCTAGATCCCGAGCAGGGTTTGCCACTGCTGTTTTGCAAGGGATCCTAACTACACCATAATTTCTTCTTCCTCCTCCCCTAGTTTGGCTATGGTATTCTACCCATTTGTAAGGACTGCAGATGCATCCTTGAAGGACATAGTACAGTTTTGTACCTACCATAAATGTAGATGTCCGAACAGGAATGCATCTGCAGTCAGGATTACCCACCCTCCTTCCCCTCTGTGGTATTCCTAGGGTATTTGCCCATCTAATAGCTAGCTGGGGGGGGGGGGATTTCTTATGGTGTATTTGTTTGTATATATGTACATACATGATTATTTTTTGTGTTTGCCTTCTAATATTTGGAAACATTGGCATTTATCCAAAATTTAGCTATCCAAGAGGGCAACTGGCATCTGGGGCAAGAAACACTGAGGAAAATGGCGTCGGCTGATGCCTTTATACCCGAAGAACTGCAGCTATGACGTCGGGTGAAGTGCGACACCAGCCGAGGCCAGACCCAGACTTTGGAATCCGGCCGACTGAAGGGCTGCCTGACGACAGGACAACCCATTTGTAAGGACTGCAGATGCATTCCTGTTCGGACATCTACATTTATGGTAGGTACAAAACTGTACTTTTTTTTTTAATCTTTTTATTAAATTAAAAAAAATTGAAAAAATTTAACTTTTAACAAAACATAACCAGCAAATAACTATACACATGGTCCTTAACAAGAGTTTATATTGAACAAAAGCATCAATATTTTTCTAATAAATCACTAAGTTTTTGGCATGATAAATATTGATATGTGGCATTTGACATTCTCATATAAACAGTTTCCAGTTCTTTGTTACATACAGTCTTAGATAAATTCAGTAAAGGAGAGGGTATTTTTACTTTTCCAATTCTTTGTAATAATTTCCCTGGCTATATCCAGTATGGACCAAAGGAGAGGCACCTGTGTTACTGGTATAGAATCTGGGATTGGTGCATTAAATAAAATCAAGGAATTTGTAATAATGCAATTGTCTGACCACAATGCCTTAACAAAGTTTCTAAACAGATGCACTAAGTTTTGATGCAAGTAGTTTTCTCGGTAGTTCAATGACTACAGTTGTTATATTTAAGTAAGAGATGCAACTAACGCATTGTTTTGGGAGGTGCAGGGGATGCTTGCTCCTTGCATAAAAATGTAATTTTAGTGATCATTCATTTATTAACAATAGCTTCTTTTTGCATTGGTTTGTAGTAGTTTGATGCCGTGCTTTAATTTGATTAGATTTTGATGGGATATCTGTCATTTTTTTATGAAAGCTCTGCACTGATAGCAGTAAGAACAGGAGTACCTGAAGGTTCTGAGCTGAGGCCCCTCTTTTTCAATAGATTTGTCAGTGAAATCTGATGTTACTACACAGCCATTAAATTAATCCAGTACATGTATGACTACCTTGCTGTGTTCATCAGCCGAAGTACGAGTCTGTACCAGTCCACATTACAACATGTATTTATTGAACGCCAAACTTGGCCCTGCATCTTCAGACAGCTGTCTTTCATTTGCTGTTTAGCTTTATAACATTTTTTTACTGTCAATATCTAAGTGTTTGTTACACAGGTTGCACTTTGAGGCTATGCTGGATACTGCTAGGAAAGAAGGCCAGGACATCAGTCATTGCCTTCTTACTTTCTCAGTGCATATATTCAGTCACTACTAAGTAACTTGCTTTTAGTATAAATGTTACTTTCAGAAAGTAGGTAATGAGACAGCTAGATAAGGACACTGAGGTGAAACAGATGCACTTTAGTAATGCTGTAGAGAGGGTGTCATGCTTTCTGGACGCTTGGGCTCATTTGGCAAATCTGGTAAACCACAAGGGGCAGTAGCACTGTGATTTTTATGTTATGAATGAACATTTTGCAGATAACATCTTAGCCTAAGTTTAGAGTGGACATGGGAAAGGTAGAGTGATCACTGAAATTATTGACTTACGCTACCAGTACATATCTTTGAATGGCTAGGAGACGCAGGAGTTCAACAGAGTGATTATGGGACTTGAAGAAAGCCTCCCTGCACAAAGTCATACTACATGTCTTTGCATGCATTTATTGAACTCCAGACCTGGCCCTGCATCTCCAGACAGCTGCTTAATACTTTTAAAAGTCATGATGTTCACACATTTGCAAGATAGTGACTGTAACTCTAATAAACTAATTTCTTTAGATGGTCCAGTGGTAGAATCTTTCAGGATTATAAATATCTGTTTCTTTTTATGGACCTACATGCTTCTCTGCAAAAATATAATTCTGGTGTTTGTTGTAAAACTAGTCAACTTCTTGGAAGACACCGTCACCTAAAGGGATAACTTCAACAGATTCTGTATTAAAAGAAAATCACCTCTTGCTTTCTACTGTCACACTTGTGTTTCATAGGTGTGTACTAGGCTAATGGCCCTGGAGCCTTTACAAGTGTAGCCCATAGAAGTGCCCTGGCATTGTGCCACCCGACGTCCGTTCCCAGTGCCGCTATCAAGTAGAGCCACTGGAGTGATCCCTGGGGTGAACTTTCTATTTCCCATTCACTCATCAAGATTTCTCTTGAAGAGGGCCAGTAAGGTGCTCTGCTTGACATGTATGGGAAGTCTGTTCCAGAGCATGGGCAGTCTCTAGGTTATGAACATGTCCCTCCAGCATGTCCTGTTAATTGTAGTAATGAGGTTGAGGTCTCTGGAGCATGTGGTGTGGAGGGATTGGGATTTCTTTAGATGTAGCATTTCTAACAGAGCTGGGTCAGACATGGCTTTGTAAGTCAAGCAGAGATTGCCGCTTAGTAGATGATATGAGACAGAGAATAGCTGGAGTTTTCTGTCTGTGTAGGACATGTGTGATGTTCTTCGTGTTTCACTGTTGCAGTCATTACATTTGGGTTATCCTGCTGGCAGGTTGCCCTCAGTCGGCCTGAATTCCAAAGTCTTGGGTCCTGCGTTGGTTGCTGTCGCCTCTTCGCTGACGTCAGGTTGTCAGGGGTATAAAAGATGCAGTCGACGCCATTTTATTTAGTCTTTCTTGCTGCGCGGTGCCCGAAGCAGAAGCAGTTCGCAAGTGCCGGTCGGCCGACTCCTGAGATTTTCGTGTTCGTGTTTCAGATCCGAAGTCTTCATTAAAAGCTAAGTACCCCATTGGGGAAACTTTTTTCTTGCTCCAGACCGATGTCAGAAAAAGTTAATAATTATATATCTTGTGGGAAGCAAATACCTCATAAGGACTTTAATTCTTACTGTATTCCTTGCCTAGGCCCTGACCACGACGTTGCTAGATGTCGGTTTTGTGCTAGATTTAACCAACGTACTATTAAGCGTCAGTATGATTTTGCATTAAGCTATTTTGGGCGAAGATTTAATTATACAATGTCGTCGGATAGCCATCCGTCTACCGGAGTTCACAATAAACGCAAAGAAAAAGAAAAGGACAGGCAACCGAGGTCCAAAACTGACGAAGAAGCTTCTCCTAAGCAAGTCGCCGGTTCACCAGTTCTCGGTGAGGCGCTTTCACAGCCTTTGACGCCCGCTACTTTACAGTCGCAAGCTGCTACTGACTCCCACGTGGAGTCGGCCAGGCCGCTGGAAACTCAAGGTATTGGAGCCTCGGAAGACTATTCCCTCAGATGGGTCTGGAGCCGCTGAGCAGGCATCGGCTTCTGAGGGTGTATTCAGACCTAAACAATTATATATTAAACCGACTTCAAAGATAAAGACTAAGACACCTTTAAAGGCAAAGAAAAAACTTCACCAGTCACAAGGACAGGCCTCCATGCCCAAAACATAGGTGCTCAAAATGGCCGAAGACTTAATTACCTTGATCAGGGGTTCTCATCCCCCTCCTGATAAGAGGCCTAGGCAAGAGACAGACTATGAATCTTCAGATCAGGTTTCCATTTCTTCTGGTCAGGGATGTTCTCTTCCCCCCTATGAGGATTCTGATGCTGAAGAATCAATTCCTTCAGCTTCTCCTCCTGAGGACTACTCTTTTGGGGAAACCTTGCATACCATGAGGGAGCACTTTCACTGGGAGAGCCAAGACTTTTCAGAATCTAAGAAAAGGCTCAGAGATTTCCTTTTATTACCTCAACACAGGCCTCTAGCTATCCCACCTGTGTTAGACATTGTAGATGATGTGTTCTCGGAGTCTAGTCTGACCCCTGACTCTTTACCTCCAACTCCTGTTAAGCCGGACAGATACTACAGGGTCCCTCACTTTCATAAATTCCTTTTCAAAAACCCTTCTGCAGACCCAGAAACTATTTCTCAGGATCCAAAGGGGGTCAAGGCTTCTACTGCAAAAAATGCTACCCCTTCTGACAGGGATTCCAGGGCTCTGGATAGATGGGGAAAAAAGGTTTACACATCTACTACTTTGGCTATAAGGGCTTTAAATTGCCAGTTTCATATGCTCAAATATCAGCAATATATCATGACACTGCTTAAACAGAAAATGATGGCAAATTCTGAATGTGTAGAAAACAAAGAAATGCAGGATTTATTGCATGCAGCTGAACAAGTTGGAAAGCATACTTTGCAATGTGGGTTTGATTCTCTGGAGGCCTCCTGCAGGGCCGCTGTTACGGGTTCTGTCATTAGGAGGCATGCTTGGTTAAAGGAACAAAATCTACCAGACCATGTTAAAGCAAAATTATTAGATGCTCCTTTACAACATGATACCTTGTTTGGTGTTAAGGCAGAAGAGGTGTTAAAGAAAATGGAGAACAAAGCTAAATCTATGCAAACGGTCAAGCATTTTTTACAGGTACAGCCACCTAGATTTAGCAGACACTGGCCTACAAAGAATTGGTCCTTTCCAGTCTCAGACAGACCTCAAAGGGGCAGATCCAGACGCCCTAGAGGCAGATCATAGCCGCAAGGATCCTACAGGTCTAAGCAGTGGAGTGCTTCTACCTCTAAAGGTGGAGAGGACAAATCACAATCATACAGGAAACAGTCCCAATGACTTCCCCCTGCCTGCGCCAAGCACTTGTCTTCTGGCAGCACCCTTAGGGGGAAAACTAGCACTTTTTTCTCAAAATTGGCACATTATAACCCAGGACAAATGGGTTCTAGACATAGTGTCACAAGGCTACAAGTTTCATTTCCATACTCTGCCAAGGGCAAACGGTTGGCCAGACCTGCCAAAATATCAATGGGCGGAGGCTCAAAAACAAGTCGCAGCTCTCATGGACATGAGGGCTATTCAACAAGTACCACAGCAAGAGCAGGGACAATGATTTTACTCAAGACTGATGTTAATTGTGTTTCACTGTTGCAGTCATTACAATTGGGTTATCCTGCTGGCAGGCTACCCGCAGTCGGCCTGAATTCCAAAATCTAGGTCCGGTGTCAGTTGCTGTCGCCTCCTCCCTGACTTCAGTGTGCCAGGGGTATAAAAGATACAGCCGACGCCATTTTCTTCAGTCTTTCTTGCCACGCGGTGCCCGAAGCAAAAGCAGCAAGTGCCGGTCGGCCGACTCCTGAAGTTTTCAAATTCGAATTTCAGATCCGAAGTCTTCATTAAAGCTAAGTACCCCGTTGGGGAAACTTTTTTCTTGCTCCAGACCAATGTCAGAAAAAGTTAATAACTGTATTTCTTGTGGGAAGCAAATAACTCATAAGGATTTTTACTCTTACTGTATTCCTTGCCTAGGCCCTGACCATAACGTTGCTAGTTGTCGGTTTTGTGCCAGATTTAACCAACACACTATTAAGTGTCTGCACGATTTTGCATTTCATTATTTTGGCAGAAGATTTAATTATATAATGCCGTCGGATCAGCCAACTACCGGAGTTTACAAAAAAACGAAAAGAAAAAGAAAAGGACAGGTATCCGAGATCAAAAACCGACGACGAGGCTTCTTCTAGGCCTGTCGCCAGTTCTAAGTCAGGCACTTTCGCAGCCCCTGACACCCGCTACCTCAGAGCCACAGGCCGTTTCCGACTCCCACGTGGAGCCGACTGGGCCTCTGGAAACTCAAGGTATTGGACACTCGGAAATCATACCCTCGGATGGGTCCGGAGCCGCTGAGCAGGCATCAGCTTCTGAGGGTGATTTCAGGCCTACACAGTTATATGTAAAACCTACTTCAGCTATAAAGGCAAAGACTAAAGCATCTCTAAAGACAAAGAAACAAGTGCAGCATTCACCTGGACAGGCCTCCATGCCTAAAAAACAGATGCTTAAAATGGCCGAAGACCTTATTACTTTGATCAGGGGTTCCCATCCCCCTCCTGAAAAGAGGCCTAGGCAAGAGTTAGAATATGAATCTTCAGACCAGGTTTCCATTTCCTCTGACTCCTCCTCTGAACAAGATTACTCTATTCCTCCCTATGAGGATTCTGATGCTGAAGAATCTATTCCTTCAGCCTGTCCTCCTGAGGATTATTCTTTTGGGGAAACACTGCATACTATGAGGGAGCATTTTCACTGGGAGAGCTAAAATTACTCAGAATCCAAGAAAAGGCTCGGAGATTTCCTTTTATTGCCATAGGACAGGCCCCTGGCTATTCCACCTGTTTTAGACATTGTAAATGATGTATTTACAGAGTCCAGTTTTTCTCTAGACTCTCTACCACCAGCTCCGGTTAAGCCAGACAGATACTACAGGGTTCCTGATTCACATAAATTTCTCTATACGAACCCTGCAACAGACCCTGAAACCATCTCTCAGGGTCCCAAAGGGGTCAAGGCTTCTACTGCAAAAAATCCTATCCCCTCTAATAGGGATTCTAGAGCCCTAGACAGATGGGGCAAAAAGATTTATACCTCTGCTATCTTGGCTGTAAGAGCCTTAAATTGCCAATTTCATATGCTTAAGTATCAGCAGTATCTTATGTCTTTGCTTAAACAGAAAATGTGTGCAAGTACAGAATGTGCAGACAATAAATAAATGCAGGATTTATTGCATGCAGCTGAACAAGTTGGAAAGCATACTTTGCAATGTGGTTTTGATTCTCTTGAGGCCTCCTGCAGGGCCGCTGTTACACGTGTTTCACTGTTGCAGTCATTACTCTTGGGTTGTGCTGCTGGCAGGCTACCCTCAGTCAGCCAGAATTCCAATGTCTAGGTCCGGCGTCGGTTGCTGTCGCCTCTTCCCTAACGTCAGTGCACCAGGGGTATGAAAGATGCAGCCGACACCATTTTCTTCAGTCTTTCTTGCTGTGCGCTGCCCGAAGCAAAAGCAGTTCGCAAGTGCCGGTCAGCAGACTCCTGAGATTTTCAAATCTGAATTTCAGAACCGAAGTCTTCATTAAAGCTAAGTACCCCATTGGGGAAACTTTTTTCTTGCTCCAGACCGATGTCAGAAAAAGTTAACAATTGTATTTCTTGTGGGAAGCAAATACCTCATAAGGATTTTCACTCTTAGTGTATTCCTTGCCCTAGGCCCTGATCGCAACGTAGCTAGCTGTCGGTTTTGTGCTAGATTTAACCAATGCACTATTAAGCGTTGGTTCGATTTTGCATTTCATTACTTTGGCCGAAGATTTAATTATATAATGCCGTCGGAACAGCCGACAACTGGAGTTTACAAAAAACGCAAGGACAAGGAAAAGGATAGGCATCCGAGGTCCAAAACAGACGACGAGGCCTCTGCTAGGCCAGTCGCTGGTTCGCCGGTTCTCGGTGAGGCGCTTTTGAAGCCCCTGGCGCCTGCTACCTCAGAGCCACAGGCCACTTCCGACTCCCACATGGAGCCGACTGGGCCTCGGGATACTCAAGGTATTGGACACTCGGAAATCATCCCCTCAAATGGGTCCGGAGCCGCTGAGCAGGCATCTGCTTCTGAGGGTGTCTTCAGACCTACACAACTATATATTAATCCATCTTCAGCTTCAAAGACTAAAGCAGCTCTAAAGACAAAGAAACAAGTACAGCATTCTCTTACTCAGACCTCCATGCCTAAAAAACAGATGCTCAAAATGGCGGCAGACCTAATTACTTTGATCAAGGGCTCCCATCCCCCTCCTGATAAGAGGCCTAGGCAAGAGACAAGAGTATGATTCTTCTGATCAGGTTTCTATTTCCTGTGATTCTTCTTCTGAACAGGATTATTCCATGCTTCCCTATGAGGATTCTGATGCTGAAGAATCCATTCCTTCAGCCTCTCCTCCTGAGGATTATTCTTTTGGGGAAACCCTGCATACCTTGAGGGAGCATTTCCACTGGGAGAGCCAAGATTATTCTGAATCTAAGAAAAGGGTCTGAGACTTTGCTACTTTCTCAGCACAGACCCCTTGCTATTCCACCTGTTCTAGACATTTTAGATGATGTATTTTCTGAGTCCAGCCTGTCCCCTGACTCTTTACCCCCTGCACCTGCTAAGCCAGACAAATACTACAGGGTCCCGGATTCTCATAAATTCCTATATAAAAACCCCACAGCTGACCCAGAAACTATATCTCAGGGTCCCAAAGGGGTTAAAGCTTCCACTGCTAAAAACCCTGCCCCCTCTGATAGGGATTCTAGGGCTCTAGACAGATGGGGGGAAAAAAGTCTACACTTCTGCTGCTTTGACTGTAAGGGCTTTAAATTGTCAGTTTCATATGCTTAAATATCAGCAATATTTAATGTCACTGCTTAAACAGAAATTGTTGACAAATACTGAATGTTCAGAGAACAAGGAAATGCAGGATTTATTGCATGCAGCTGAATGGGAAAGCATACTTTGCAATGTGGTTATGATTCACTGGAGGCCTCTTTCAGGGCCGCTGTTACAGGTTCTGTTATTAGAAGGCATGCTTGGTTAAAGAAACAGAATCTGCCTGATCATGTTAAAGCAAAAGTATTAGATGCACCATTACAGCATGATACTTTGTTTGGTACTAAAGCAGAAGAGGTGTTGAAAAAAATGGAGGATAAAGCAAAATCCATGCAGACAGTCAAGGATTTCTTACAGGTACAGCCACCCAGGTTTAGCAGGAACTGGCCTTCAAAAAATTGGTCCTTTCCAGTGTCAGACAGACCACAAAGAGGCAGATACAGGCATCCCTGAGGCAGATCTCAGCCCCAAGGCTGATACAGGCCTAAACAATGGGGTGCTCCTACCTCCAAAAGCGGAGAAGACAAATCACAACCTTACAGGAAACGGTCCCAATGACTTTCCTCTGCCAGATCCAAGCACTTTTCTTTTGGCAGCCCCCTTAGGGGGAAAACTAGCACTTTTTTCATCAAATTGGCAAATGGTTACCCTAGACAAATGGGTCCTGAACATAGTGCCCCAAGGCTACAGGTTCCATTTTCACACTCTACCAAGGTCAAAAGGTATGCCAGACCTGCCACACAATCAATGGGCAGAGGCACAAAAACAAATTACAGCCCATATGGACATGAGGGCCATTCAGCAAGTACCACAGCAAGAGCAGGGGCAAGGATTTTACTCCAGACTTTTCCTAGTACCCAGAATGGACAAAACCTGGAGACCAATACTGGACCTGTCTATTCTAAATACTTTTCTGGAAGTTCCAAAATTCAAGATGTTGACTATACAGCAGCTACTGCCCATGCTGGGCAAGAAGGCTTGGCTCGTAACTTTGGACCTAAAAGAGGCATACCTGCATGTCCCAATCAGACAGTCTTGCAGAAGATACCTCAGATTCATAGCTGGCTCAATGCCTTACCAATTCTCTGCACTGCCCTTTGGCTTATCTACTGCGCCCAGGGTCTTCACAAAATGCCTGGCACCAGTAATTACGTTTTGCAGACAAAGAGGAATTCAGATATATCCCTACTTGGACGACTGCCTAATTCAAGCAGAGAACAAAGACATTCCTCTAAAGCATCTGGCGTTTGTAAAAAGATTACTAATTGGCCTAGGGTACACAGTAAACGAAAAGAAATCAAAACTAGTGCCCTCTCAAGAGATAATATTCCTGGGTGCAAGCTTAAATACAACTGCCCAGATGGCTTATCTCACGCCAGACAAACAAAAGCAACTGACTTCTTACTTCAGGAAATTGGCAACAAAAACCCACTTATCTGCAAGGAAAATCCTGCAGGCCTTGGGTTTCATGGCATCCTGCATTCTACTAATTCCAAATGCCAGACTGCATATGAGGAAACTACAGTGGTATCTAAAAAGTGTTTGGACTCAGCATTGCCACAGCCTGGAGACAGTAATTGCACTCATTCCCTGCCTGCAACAGGAGTTTCGATGGTGTGCAGAAGCCTGTCACCACAACAAGGGTCTGCCATTCAGTCTACCCACTGCCAGACAGACACTGACAACGGATGCATCAGATTATGCCTGGGGAGCCCATATGTCAGGAAAATGTATTCAGGGCACATGGCCTGCAAACCAGATGCATCTTCACATCAATCAAAAAGAGGTGCTAGCTGTTCAAAATGCTCTGACAGCTTTCAAGGACCTGCTTCATCCAGGACAGCTACTGATAAAGACAGAAAATACTATGGTCATGTGGTACATAAACAAGCAGGGAGGTACACATTCCTACCCCCTCTGCAGACAAGCAATGACCTTATGGGACACAGCATTGGCTTTTCAAGTTTACCTGCAAACACAATTCCTGCCAGGAAAAACAAATACTCTGGCAGACGAACTAAGCAGAAACCTCATGGATCCTCACAAATGGAAACTGGATCCACAAGTCTTCAGCATGATAATAAGGAAATGAGGATGCCCAGACATACATCTTTTTGCCTCCCCTCACAACTGCCAATTGCAGAGATTTTGCACAAGGATTTATCATAAGCAAGCATGGAAAGTGGACGCCCTATCCTTCAGCTGGAAAAATCTAATGGTATATGCCTTTCCTCCACTGGCTCTCCTTCCCAGGGTACTCCTAAAGGTCAGACAAGAGAAGCCAAAAATGATACTGATTGCACCAGACTGGCCATGCCAGCACTGGTACCCAATCCTAAAGAGCTTGTCTCAAGGTCCAGCAGGGATATTGCCTCAAACTTCTCACTTGCTGACCCAACAAAACAATCAGATCCTGCACAGCCAACTCAGGATCTTAAATCTAGCAGCATGGCGGATAATGTAGCCATTCAGAACACTCCTCTTTCAGAAGCTGTTATGGATGTCATCTTGGAGGCCAGGAGGCCCAGTACCAGAAAATCTTATGCAGAAAAATGGCAGAGATTCTGGGCTTGGAACCAGGAACAAGGCATTGACACGTGTGTACCAAATATCCCACAGATTTTACAATACCTAACTGAGATGCTGAACAAAGGCCTTTATTTCTAATCACTTAAGATTCATGCCTCTGCCATTTCAGCCCATTACAATATGGAACCACCTATTTTTTCTCATCCTTTAATAAGGCAGTACCTCAGAGGGGCCAAAAACATAAGGCCTCCAAGGAGAGGACCAATTCCGGCTTGGGACCTCAATTATGTTTTGGAAAACCTCACACTGCCTCCTTTCGAGCCAGCATCAACAGCAGATATAAAATTCTTATCCTGGAAAACAGCTCTGCTCCTAGCAATAACCTCTGCAAGGCGAGTCTCGGAGTTACAAGCACTCATGGCTGTGGAACCTTTTATCATTTTTCATCCAGACAGGGTTTCTCTGAGGACAAACCCTACATTTATACCTAAGGTGGTGTCCAGTGTGGCCCTCAACCAAACCATTCACTTGCCTACCTTTTATCCAAATCCACAGAACAAGGGTGAGAAAATTCTGCATTCTTTGGACATACACAGGCAGTTACGCTTCTACTTGGACGGAACTAAAGCTTTCAGAAAGACTGAGCAACTTTTAGTGTCATATGCTCCAGGATCAGAAAGACTGAGCAACTTTTAGTGTCATATGCTCCAGGATCACAAGCAAAGACTATCTCAAAACAGACTATTTCTAAATGGATAGGCCATTGCATCTGTTTCTGCTATTTTCAACGTGGCAAGTCAGTGCCTAAGGACATTAGGCCTCATTCCACCAGAGCAGCAGCCACTTCAGCAGCCTTCCTCAGAGGAGTACCAACCAAAGATATCTTAGAGGCTGCAACTTGGAGTTCAGTGCACACTTTCACAAAGCACTACCACGTTTCTTTACTCTAAGTCCAGAGCAGGCTTTGCCACTGCAGTTCTGCAGGGCCTCATAGTTTCTAATCCTATTTAGCCCAGCCACCCATCCTCTGCTTTGGGATTCAACCCAAGAGTAATGACTGCAACAGTGAAACACGATGAACATAGTACAGTTGTGTACCTACCATAAATGTAGATGTTCGAGTGTCGTCGCTGTTGCAGTCCAGGTTACCCACCCACCATCCCCCTTTTCTTTGCTGGGACTTATCTGCACTTCTCTATCCTATACAACCTTTTTGGTGTATTTGCTTGTAGATAAAGGAAATGTTATTTTTGTGTATGCATTTTTATTGCCATATTTTTCAGCCTACCAACTTGGGGGTACCTGACATCTGGGGCAAGAAAAAACTGAAGAAGATGGTGTCGGCTGCATCTTTTATACCCCTGGCACACTGACGTCAGGGAAGAGGTGACAGCAACTGACGCCGGACCTAGACTTTGGAATTCTGGCCGACTGAGGGTAGCCTGCCAGCAGGATGACCCAAGAGTAATGACTGCAACAGTGAATACACTCGAACATCTACATTTATGGTAGGTACACAACTGTACTTTCTGTCATTAGGAGGCATGCTTGTTTAAATGAACAGAATTTGCCGGATCATGTTAAAGCAAAACTATTAGATGCTCCTTTACAGCATGATACTTTGGTGCTAAAGCAGAAGAGGTGTTGAAGAAAATGGAGGACAAAGCTAAATCTATGCAAACGGTCAAGGATTTCTTGCAGGTACAGGCTCCCAGATTTAGCAGGAATTGGCCTACAAAGAATTGGTCCTTTCCAGTATCAGATAGACCACAATGGGTCAGATACAGATGTCCCAGAGGCAGATCACAGCCCCAAGGCTCATACAGGCCTAAACAATGGGGTGCTTCTACCTCCAAAAGCGGAGAGGAAAAATCACAGCCATACAGAAAACAGTCTGAATGACTTCTCATTTCCAGCACCAAGCACTTATCTCTTGGCAGCCCCTTTGGGAGGAAAACTAGCACTTTTTTCACAAAATTGGCACATAATCACCCAGGACAAATGGGTTCTAAATATAGTTACACAAGGCTACAGGTTCCACTTTCACACCCTGCTAAGGCAAAACGTTATGCCAGATCTGCCACGCAATCAATGGGCAGAGGCACAAAAACAAGTTTCATCCCTCATGGGCATGAGGGTCATTCAACAAGTACCAAAACAAGACCAGGGTCAAGGATTCTATTCAAGACTGTTCTTGGTACGCAAAAAAGACAAAGCCTGGAGACCTGTACTGGACCTATCCACTCTAAATACATATCTGGATATTCTAAAATTCAAGATGTTGACTCTACAGCAGTTTCTGCCCATGTTGGGCAAGAAGGCTTGGCTTGTGACTTTAGATCTAAAAGAGGCATACCTGCATGTCCCAATCCGACACACGTGCAGAAGATACCTCAGATTCAAAGCTGGCTCAATACACTATCAATTCTCTGCACTGCCCTTTGGCTTATCTACTGCGCCCAGGGTCTTCACAAAGTGCCTGGCACCAGTAATTGCATTTTGCAGACAGAGGAATACAAATGTATCCCTACTTGGATGACTGCCTTATTCAAGCGGAGAGCAAGGACATTCTACTACAGCATCTGGCGTTTGTAAAAAGATTACTGACAAGTCCAGGGTACACAGTAAACGAAAAGAAATCAAAACTCGTACCCTCTCAAGAGATAATATTCCTGGGTGCAAGCTTAAATACAACTGCCCAGATGGCTTATCTCATGCCAGACAAACACAGACAACTGACTACTTATTTCAAAATGTTGGCAACAAAGACCCAGTTATCTGCAAGAAAAATTGTGCAGGCCTTGGGTTTCATGGCATCCTGCATTCTGCTAATTCCATATGCACGACTGCATATGAGGAAACTTCAGTGGTATCTAAAAAGTGTTTGGACTCAACATTGCCACAGCCTGGAAACAGTAATTACCCTCATTCCCTGCCTGCAACAGGAGTTTCGAGGGTGGGCAATAGCCTGTCACCGCAACACGGGACAGCCATTCACCTTACCCACAGCCAGGCAGACTTTGACAACAGATGCATCAGATTATGCCTGGGGGGCCCATATGGCAGGAAAATGTATTCAGGGCACATGGTCCGCAAGTCAAATGCATCTACATATCAATCAAAAAGATATGCTAGCTGTTCAGAATACCCTAACAGCCTCCAAGGATCAACTTCACCCAAGACAATTACTAATAAGGACGGACAATACTACAGTCATGTGGTACATAAACAAGCAGGGAGGCACATATTCCTACCTCCTCTGCCGGCTAGTCATGAACTTGTGGCACACAGCATTGACTTACCAAGTACATCTGCAAGCACAGTTCCTGCCAGGAAGGAAAAATACTCTGGCAGACAAACTAAGCAGAAACCTCATGGATCCCCACGAGTGGAAACTGGATTCACAAGTATTCAGCATAACAAGGACCTGGGGACGTCCGGACATAGACCTATTTGCCTCCCCTCACAACTACCAACTACAAAAATTCTGCACAAGGACTTATCACAAGCAAGCATGGAAAGTGGATGCACTCTCTTTCAGTTGGAAAAATCTAACAGTATATGCCTTTCCTCCTCTGCCTCTCCTCCCCAAAGTACTCCTCAAGGTCAGACAAGAGAAACCAAAAATTATACCAATTGCCCCAGACTGGCCCCGCCAGCACTGGTACCCAATCCTAAAGAGCTTGTCTCGCTGCCCAGCCTGGACATTACCTCAAATGCCTCACTTATTGACCCAACAAGACAGTCAGATACTGCACAGCCAACTCAAAACCTTAAACCTGGCGGCATGGCAGATAATATAGCCTCTCAAGACTCGCCTCTCTCTAAAGCAGTGATCGATGTTATTTTGGAGGCCAGGAGGCCTAGCACCAGAAATTCTTATGCAGACAAATGGAAGAGATTCTGTGCTTGGAACTAAGCACAAGGTATTGACACTATTGTTCCAAATATTCCTCAGATTTTACAATGCTTAACTGAGATGCTGGATAAAGGCCTTTCTTTTTCATCAATTAAAATTCATGCTTCTGCCATTTCAGCTCATTACAATACAGAACCACCTATTTTTTCACACCCCTTACTAAGGCAGTACCTCAGTGCGGCCAAAAACTTAAGACCTTCAAGGAGAGCACCAATACCTGCATGGGACCTCAACTATGTCTTGGAAAACTCACACTACCTCCGTTTGAGCCAGCCTCTGCAGCTGACATAAAATATTTATCCTGGAAAACAGCTCTGCTCCTAGCAATAACCTCTGCTAGAAGAGTCTCGGAGTTACAGGCACTCATGGCTGTGGAACCGTTTATCATTTTCCATCCAGATAGTTTCGCTGAGGACAAACCCTACATTTATGCCTAAGGTAGTGTCCATTGTGGCCCTTAACCAAACAATTCATTTGCCCACTTTTTATCCAAACCCACAGAATAAGGGTGAGAGAATTCTGCATTACTTGGACATTCACAGACAGCTACGCTTCTACTTGGACAGAACTAAAGCTTTCAGAAAGACTGATCAACTCCTAGTGGCATATGCTGCAGCATCACAAGGAAAACCTATCTCTAAACAGACTATTTCTAAGTGGGTAGGCCATTGCATTCATTTCTGCTATTCACAGCATGGCAAAACAGTGCCTAAGGACATTAGGCCACACTCAACCAGAGCAGCAGCCACGTCAGCAGCCTTTCTCAGAGGAGTACCAACCAAAGACATCTTAGAGGCTGCAACCTGGAGTTGAGTGCATACCTTTAGAAAGCACTACCACTTACCTCTCTACTCTAAATCCAGGGCAGGCTTTGCCACTGCAGTTCTGCAGGTCTTTGTAGCCTCTCCTAATCCTATTTATCTCCAGCCTTCCAACCTTAGCTTTGGGATTCAACCCAATTGTAATGACTGCAACAGTGAAACACGATGAACATAGTACAGTTGTGTATCTACCATAAATGTAGATGTTCGAGTGTATTCACTGTTGCAGTCCAGGTTACCCTCCCTCCATGCCCCCTTTTCTTTGCTGGAATTTATCTGTACTTCTCTATCCTATACAACCTATGTGGTGTATTTGCTTGTAGATGAAGGAAAAGTTGTTTTATTTGCATGCATGCTTATTAGCATAAATTAGCCTACCAGTTTTGGGGCACCTGACATCTGGGGCAAGAAAAACTGAAGAAAATGGTGTCGGCTGCATCTTTTATACCCCTGGCGCACTGACGTCAGGGAGGAGGCAACAGCAAATGACACCGGACCTAGACTTTGGAATTCAGGCCGACTACGGGTAGCCTGCCAGCAGGATAACCCAATTGTAATGACCGCAACAGTGAATACACTCTAACATCTACATTTATGGTAGATACACAACTGTACTTTCTTGGTACCCAGAAAGGACAAAGCATGGAGACCAATACTGGACCTATCTATTCTAAACACTTTCCTGAATATACCAAAATTCAAGATGTTGACCTTACAGCAGCTTCTGTCCATGCTGGGCAGCAAGGCTTGGATCGTGACTTTAGACCTAAAAGAGGCATACCTGCATGTCCCAATCAGACAATCATGCAGAAGATACCTCCGGTTCAAGGTTGGCTCAAAGCATTACCAATTCTCTGCACCTCCCTTTGGCTTGTCTACTGCGCCCAGGGTCTTCACAAAGTGCCTCCACCAGTAATTCCTTACTGCAGACAAAGAGGAATACAAATATATCCTTACTTGGACGACTGCCTCATACAAGCAGAGAACAAGGACATTCTACTACAGCGTCTGACTTTTGTGATAAAACTCTTAACAGGCCTAGGGTACACAGTCAACAAAAATAAATCAAAACTAGTACTCTCTCGAGATAATATTCCTGGGTGCAAGCAAGCTTAAATACAACTGCCCAGATGGCTTATCTCACTCCAGACAAACAAAGGCAACTGACTACCTATTTCAAGGAAATTGCAACAAAGGCCCAGTTAACTGTAAGAAAATTCCTACAGGCTTTGGGCTTCATGGCATCCTGCATCTTACTAATTCCATATGCAAGACTGCATATGAGGAAAATTCAATGTTACCTAAAAAGTGTCTGGACACAACATTGCCACAGCTTGGAAACAATGATTACTCTAATTCCCTGCCTGCAACAGGAATTTTGATGGTGGGCCAAGGCTTGTCACCAAAACAAGGGACAGCCATTCTCACTACCCCCAGCCAGGCAGAGCCTAACGATGGATGCATCAGATTATGCCTGGGGGGCACACATGGCAGGAAGAGGCCTTCAGGGATGGATCTCCACAAGTGGCACCTGGATCCACAAGTCTTCAACATAATAAAAATGAAATGGCGGTGCCCGGACATAGATCTATTTGCCTCTCCTCAAAACAATCAACTAAAAAGATTCTGCACAAGGACTTATCACAGACAAGCTTGGAAAGTGGACGCCTTATCTTTTAACTGGACAAACCTATCAGTATATGCCTTTCCTCCACTTCCTCTCCTCCCCAAGGTACTCCTAAAGGTCAGGCAGGAGAAACCAAAAATGATTCTAATTGCCCCAGACTGGCGACGCCAGTACTGGTATCCGATCTTAAGGAACTTGTCCCAATGTCCGGCCTGGACCTTACCTCAAATACCTCATCTACTGTCCCAGCAAAACAATCAGATTCTGCACAGCCAACTCAGGACCCTAAACCTGGCAGCATGACGGATAATGTAGCCATACAAACCGCACCTCTCAGTAAAGCTGTGATGGATGTCATTTTAGAAGCAAGAAGGCCTAGTACTAGAAAATCCTATGCTGGGAAATGGAAGAGATTTTGCGCTTGGAACCAAACTCAAGGAACTGATACAGCTGTCCCAAATATTCCTCAGATTTTGCAATATTTAACTGAGATGCTGGACAAAGGCCTATCTTTTTCATCAATTAAAATCCATGCCCCTGCCATTTCGGCTCATTACAATACAGAGCCACCACTCTTTTCTCATCCTTTATTAAGGCAGTACCTCATTGGAGCCAAAAACTTAAGGCCTCCAAGGAGAACGCCAATACCTACATGGGACCTCAATTATGTCTTGGAAAAACTCACCTTACTGCCTTTTGAGCCAGCTGCTACTGCGGACATAAAGTTCTTATCTTGGAAAACAGCTCTGCTCCTAGCAATAACTTCTTTAAGACGAGTTTCAGAGCTACAGGCTCTCATGGCTGTGGAACCCTTTATCATTTTCTATCCAGACAGGGTCTCTCTGAGAACAAACCCTACATTTATGCCTAAGGTGGTATCCAGCATAGCCCTTAACCAAACAATTAATTTGCTAACTTTTTATCCAAATCCACAGAACAATGGGGAGAAAATTCTGCATTCTTTTGACGTACACAGACAACTTAGATGCTCTTTGGACAAAACTAAAGTTTTCAGAAAGACAGAGCAATTACTAGTGGCATATGCCACAGCATCACAAGGAAAGGCCATCTCCAAGCGGACTATTTCAAAGTGGATAGGTCACTGCATTCGTTTCTGCTACTCGCAGCATGGCAAACTAGTGACTAAGGGCATTAGGCTACATTCAGCCAGAGCTGCAGCCACTTCTGCAGCCTTTCTCAGAGGAGTACCAACCAAGGACATTTTGGAGGCTGCTACTTGGAGTTCAGTGCATACCTTTACAAGTCATTACAATCTGCCTCTTTACTCTAAATCCAGGGCAGGCTTTGCCACTGCAGTTCTGCAGGGCCTCATAGCCGCTCCTAATGCTATTTAGCTCCAGCCCCCCAACCATAGCTTTGGGACTCAACCCAAATGTAATGACTGCAACAATGAAACAAGAAGAACATAGTACAGTTGTGTACACTTACCATAAATGTAGATGTTCGACTGTATTCACTGTTGCAGTCCAGGTTACCCACCCGCCATCCCCCTTATTTTTACTGGAACTTATCTTTACTTCTCTAATCTATGCAACCTAGGTGGTGTATTTGCTTATAGATGAAGGTAAAGCTTATTTTGGTGCATGTATGTTTTATTTACATATTTTTAGCCTACCTTTTTGGGGGCACCTGACATCCGGGGCAAGAAAAACTAAATAAATGGCATTGGCTGCATCTTTTATACCCCTGACAACCTGACGTCAGGGAAGAGGTGACAGCAACCGATGCAGGACCCAAGACTTTGGAATTCAGGCCGACTGAGGGCAACCTGCCAGCAGGATAACCCAAATGTAATGACTGCAACAGTGAATACACTCGAACATGTACATTTATTGTAAGTGTATACAACTGTACTTAAGGCCTAGGATCCTCTTCATGAGGTACTTTTGTGGCCTCTCCAGCTGTTGCAGGTGTCTAGTGAGGTACATGCCAGATGGGCATTATACTCTGATTGGTCTAATGAGGGAAGAGTAGAGAAAAATGATAACCTCTTTCTTCCTGGATGCAAAACCCCTTGGAATGAGATGTGCCACATAGAAGGACTTTCTGACCACAGTGGCAATGAGAAAGGAGAGGTTGCTGTCAACCTGTGTCCCCAGATGTCTTATAGCTCCTTCAGTGTTCAGTGGGCTGCTATTGATGTGGTAATTGGGGGAACTGAGTTTTTCCCAAAGGGGATGATGATGCATTTTTTGGCATTAAGCTTAAGGCCATGGTTTTGACACCAGTGGTGTCAGTGAGACCTTTCTCTAGGATGTTTGCATCACTTGGGGAGTTAATAATTGCTCCCAGCTTGCAGTCGTGTGCGAACTTGGTCAGCCAGAGTCCCTCCATGTTGGCCTGGACTTCTGAGAAGTAGATGCCGAACAGGAGAGGATCCAGGACCGATCCCTGTGGAAATCAACTCGTGACTGGTCGGCAGCCTGACTTGGAGTCTGCTGCTTTCACACTCTGGGTTCTGTCTGTGAGCCAATTTGCAACCCACCTAATGATATAGGGGTTGATGCCTAGTTTTGTGAGTTTATCAATAATTCCTGAGTGAGGAATGGTATCAAAGGCCTTGGCCAGATCGAAGTAGGCTGAATGAACTGCCTTACCCTCATCCACAGCTCTGGTGACTGACTCGAAGTCAACCAAGTTGAGCAGGCATGATCTACGTTTCACAAAACCAAATTGCGTGGGATCTAGAGTTTGGAGATTCCCTATATCCTTGTTAATTAGCTCCACCATGAAGCGCTCCATAGCCTTACATATCAGACTCGTCAGACTAATGGGGCGATAATTTCCAGTTAGTAGTTCTTTACTAAGGTACCTGTCTTCTTAGTGGCTAAACAACTTAGCCAGTTTTACAGCTATATTTTCAGTGGAGAAACAACATTTATGTCTCACACTTGGCTTAAGATGTGAATTTATTAGTGTTCCACGTACTCTGAGAATAAAGCTTAGTTTGCGGTTATAGACCAAAAACTATGTAAATACCATCAAATTCTGTGACAGATGAGCAATCTTTTCAAGCTACCTTCTCTTCGATTGTTTAATCCTCACATCACTCTGTTTATACTACACTCTGTTCAGTCTCAATCCCTACGTATTAACTGTACATAGTTTCTTATCCTCCTCCATTTTATCCTTCAGCTATATTTTTGGCACACTGCCAGAAAGTCATCTGGCCCCTCCCAGTCCATCTTCTATTTGTTCCCCATCATCAGGACAACAATCAACCAGAAAGTGTCATTATTAAGGCAACCTTCTGACTTCATAATACTTTCAGCATTTTATTTTTTTATCTGACGTCAAATATTTAATAGAACATTGGATAAGTTGTTAGTTCTAATAAGGAAAGTATAGCATGTTTCCAGTGATGGATGGCTCAATCTTTATCCCCTTCCCACTCTTTTTTTTTTTTCACTAACGATATTCTTATACAGTTAAGTTTTGGTTTGCTTAAAGATATTATATACTCTTTCTGGTGTGTCTGTTTCATTTCTTTTCTTCTCCCCATTCTTTGTTTCCCTTCCCGTGTATACTCTTCTTGTATATTACCCAACCTTCTACTTTCAGCTCCCATAGTAGTTCCACCTGAGAAGGCTCTGTCTAGCCATTTCAGTTCTTTACAATCTGTACTACTAAACTTCTGTATAAACCAGTTTGCTGATAGTTTTTTCTGGTATTCACGATCCCAGTGCAACTTATGTATGTCTATTTGAATGCTTGTTGCTGTATACTTTAAAAAAGCTCCCATCACCCTTTGCGCTATTTAAAACTGCCCAATCTCCTGTTTGACGCCATGTTCTGCCTGTCCAGTCACTATATGTACTGTCCTCATCTCTTCTGGATTGTTATGCCTCCCCTGTAAGTAATCGCTATATTGTGTAGTGTCCCTTATTTTTTACCGGATATGTGTTTACATTATATACATTTAAAAAAACTGTGTATATGTCAGCATATAGTATGTGCACTGCTGTTTTTTTGTTTCATTTCCATGGTTTCATGTTTAATTGTAACAGTCAACCATTGCCTGTGTAGCAGTATATGTTAAATTTTTGTAAAAGTATTTTTATTCTACTCACCTAATTTCAAGCTGGTGATATAGTTTAAAGTTGCCGTTATCACTGGCTGTGTAGTGTAGTATTACTTGTTCAATATCTGTTGTCTGTAAGGGTTAACTGCAGACTACCCGCTCACTGTATTCGCTCTCTGCTTCCCCTCATTCTCTTTCTGTTCTGATATTACTGTTCTCTGCTTTTTGTCTGTGCTGTAGGTTATATGACTGTTTCCTCTCTCCTTTTAAGTAGTTTCATATACATACATGACCTTTTACTGCAATAATATAATGTCTGTGTGCCTCAAACCATACCTGTGTTCTAGTTTAGCCAACCTTTGATTAACTCCCACTGTTTCAGGGTAAGCTGTGGACTTCACACGCATTACCATCTTATTTCCAAACCACTGTTCCTTCTTCTCTGAACCTTTTTTCTGTATTCCACCTAAACTCTGCCTAATATTCTTCTCATTTTGTTACTTTTGTCTTCCTTCTCGGTCTTCTCCCTTTTTTTGTGGCTCACCTCCCTTCTTATATTCTCCTGTTATATTGCAGCCTGCTAATCCACTTCTTGCGTCGGTGTTAATTTTCCTCATATGTTTTTATGTATGTGCTGTTAGATAATTCGCTAGTCAGCTGTATTCATAACTCCTATCCGTCCTTGTAGTTAATTTTTTCACAATTATGTAGCGTACTATATGTAATATTAGTTGTATGCTTTAGTTCTATATTCTTTCTTAATCGCATCTGGTTTTCTTCCACTTAACCCTTCAACTACTTCTGTTTTTAATTATTTCTGATCACATTTTCTGTTTCTCTCTTTTTTAGCAGGAAAATGATTGTCTGTGGGACCTGTGTATTCAAGCTCCTATGCTGAGGAGGAAAAATGTTCACGAATAAAATACCCTAGGGAAGCCAAAAATAAATGGATGACCAGGTAGGCTGCCTTAATAAAGGTACGGTGGGATGTCGGTGAAGAAGCTGGGCTACCGGTAAAGCCTTGAGAGGAAATCCACTGACACATCACCAGGTACTCATAAAAGGAAATCCTCAGAATCACTCTTTCCATTAAGAAACTACGCTTCAATGGTGATTGTACCTCTGGTACTTTTTACTTCAATAAAGTACGACCTTCTAGAATCTGAATTTCGACTACGTTGATTTTTTTGCCACCGCGGCGAGCAAAGCTCCTTAGCCGAGCCACATTTACATTGTTTTGCCTGTTTTTTCTGTGTGTTTCATCTTTGATTTCTAGCTGCCACACTAGCGGTTCCTCTCAAGAGGTGACCTGACCAGCAGGAACTACGACCTGTGTACAAAGCTTTTCTAAAGGCTTTACTCAGCCTTCAACCACAAGCGCTCAGGTATGCACAGCCTTTCTCAAGGCTTTACTGGTAGCCCAGCATCTTCGCCGACATCCCACCGTACCTTTATTAAGGCAGCCTACCTGGTTATCCATTTATTCTTGGCTTCCCTAGGGTATTTTATTCGTGGACATTGTTTCTCTTCTTTTTAGGAAGCAATTCAGCTTCCCTGTAAAGGTCAGCCATTGTTTGCCTATACACTGCTGTTGTGGCAACTTACCTTTGCCTTCAGAGTGAACTACCGCATTTACTGCTTAAAGGGCATTGGGAGCAAGACAAAACTAAACTGAGTTTATATTCCTCAAGTGACTTCATAATACTTTCTGCATTTTATTTTTTTATCTGACATAACATGTTTAATAGAACATTGGGTAAGTTGTTAGTTTTAATAAGGAAAGGTATAGTATGTTTCTAGTGACTGATGACTCGCTCTTAATCCTCCTCCCACTCTTTTGTTTCACTAAAGATATTGTTATACAGTTAGATAAGCTTTTGTTTGCTTAAATATATTATATACTCTTTCTGCTGTGTATATTTCCTTTCTTTTCTTCTCCCCATTGTTTGTTTCCCTTCCTGTGTATATTCTTGTATATTACCCAACCTTCTACTTTCAACTCCCAAAGTAGTTCCACCTGAGAAGGGTAGCGTTGTTGCCTCGCAGCAAGAGGTTCTCCTGTTCGATTCTCAGCTGGAGTGCCTTCTGTGTGGAGTCTGCATGTCCTCCCCGTGGTCGAGTGGCCTCCGAAAGACATCCGTGAATGGGTGTCCTTCGCTGAAGGTTGGGCGTTGGGCTGGCAACTTGGCACCATAAAAAAAAAGTCTACTGCCAATCATTAGCGGACCGGAGTTCCACTGTGGTGACCCCTACCTGGGAAAAGCCGAAAAGACAAACCATTTGTACTACTAAACCTTTATCTAAACCAGCTTACTGATGTTTTTTTTCCTGGTACTCATGAACCTGGTGCAACCCGCTTCTTTTGACTTCACTACACTCGGGCTTACTCCGCTCATCTACACTCGGGCTCACTCCGCTCGTCTACCCTACTCCCATTTTTCACCCACCCCCACTATCTCTACTTTTATCTGTAGATCTAACCACACCCCCAGTACACCATCCAGTCACCATATATCTCAAACCTGTCAAACATTTCACATAATTAATCCATACCCCGTAACACTTTTCTAACACTTAATCCTTCATTACTTGAGCTTATTCTATCTTCTGTCTTACTTAGCACTCATCATAAAATAAATTATTGCATTCCCTATAATCTGTCTCTTCTTTTTATTGTACCTTTTATTATTCTTAGCATTCCACCTCACTTGTTATAATCATGAACATGTAAACTACTTATACTCTCCTACCAGATTTGTCATAACACATTTCCCATCTACAGACTACAACATCTCGCCATACCTACTCAATAACGCAACTGTCTACTTTTACTCATTTAAATTAACATCTCATTTATTACATAGACATGTCAAACTCCTTGTTAGACTTTCAATCCTACACCAAATGTATTTATCCCAAATTAAAGTAACTAATGATATAATTCCCAGTCCAGGCCCTAATAACATACAAAACACAATTCTCCTTTCTAACATCTCTAATCTCTGACTTAATAATGCAGATCTACTTATTCTAAATATGAACTTAAGAAGTATACTCAACAAAATTCCTGACTTTCGTGTTACTCTTTATAAATATTCCTCAAATATTGTCATAGTAACGGAAAAAACTTCACTCAAGATACTGAAATACTAATACAAGGATATAACATATGTAGAATCGACAGACTGTACAAAAGGGGTGGTGGCATAGGTATTCTATTTAAAGATAATATTTACCTAGAACGTCTAACAAATTACATAGCCAACAAAAATCTAGAAATACTTGTAACCCGCCTGAAAATTAATCCTAACAAATCTATTGCCCTCATAACAACTTACATACCCCCTGGAAGAGATCTAAACAATTTGGAAGACTTTCTTAGCTGGGTAGACTCTAGATATACCCAGGAATGTGTAATTAGGGGGGACATTAACCTTGACTGCTCCTCTTTCACCTCCAAAACCCAAAACAATTTTATCAACCTCCATGGCTTTTACCAGTTAATACAATTTCCAACCAGAGTGGATATGTATAGCAATAAAATATCTGTACTGGATTGGACCTTAACAAATAAACCTTTCCTCAGCTACCATACTGGTTGTCTTCCAGACAACCTAAGTGATCATACTCCCACCTTCCTAATCAAAAAAACAGATGCACCAACTTAAAAACACTGTTTATAAACTTATACATAGCAAAAGAAACTTCTCAGCTGAAATGTTTAATTCTCTACTTCATAACTGTGGTTGGTCACCCCTTAAGTACCTTTACCTTGATCAAGCTGTAGAGTATTTTAATAACAAATTTCCAGACATTTTATATAATTTAGCCCCCTTGAGAAAATGCCGCACCAAAGCAAAACCGATACCCTGACTGACCAAGGATACTAAAAACCTCCTTAAACTAAGGGGCAAAACATGGTACCACTACCAGAAGACAAAAAATGAAATGAGACTGCTCAAATATCGGCAATTACATAACCTAGCCAAAACACAAATCAAAAATGACAAAAAAATACTATACAAATATACAGAATAACTACCAAAATAATCCTCGAAAGTTTTAGCAAGCCATCAAAAACCTTACATACCCTGGTCAGATCATAACTCTTGACCCCACCACTTCCAGTCATATAGACAGTATTTCCTCTCAGTTCATTTCCCACTTTACATAACAATAACTCTCACTTAGTATTACCTATCCAAAATGACAATAAATCTTTTCCATCTTAAACCTGTACCTACTAGTTTCATTAAGAAACATCTGTCCAGATTCAAACCCTCCTCTCTTGCTGCAGATCAACTTCCAAATGAATTCCTTAAATTAGCATCAGACACCATCTCTTATCCAATCTCTATCTTAAACAATCGGTCTATCTCTGAACAATACATCTCAAAACTATGGAAAATTTCATACATTATCCCTTTACACAAAGGGGGATCATCCTTGGACCTTAATAATTATAGACCTATTGCTATCTTCTCCCCCATGCTAAGATCTTGGAAAATATAGTCATACACAGCTTCATCAATACCTTATTGACAGTAATTTACTATCTTCCTCACAACATGGGTTTAGGCCAAAGCACAGTACTACCACAGCTCTCATTAGTTTCACTAACACTATTACTCTGCTTCCAAGTATCTTCTGTCTGTCTTGATTTGTCAAAAGCTTTTGACACAGTTTTCTATCAGAAACTTCTGCATGAGCTAGCATCATTAATTCTATCCTGCTTCACACACTCCCAGTTTCAAAGTTACATATCTGATCGCCAACAGGCAGTAAAATGGCACAATCAAGTATCTTCTCTTTTACCTGTCTCAGTGGGAGTACCTCAAGGTTTCATACTTGGACCACTACTTTTCTCTGTTCTTACAAATAAACTCTCCTTTGCCACAAAAAATGCTACAGTTATACAATATGCTGATGACATCACCCTCATTTGTCCAGCTAACTCCTTATCTTCACTTAATCATACAACCCAGGTGAAACTGAAAAGTTTTTATCTTTCTCAGTTTGTTCTTAGTCCCAGTAAGACCAAACTTATTCTCTCTGTCAGTAACAAACCGAAAGCATAGTCATCTCCTTTCTCCATCTATTCCTCAATAACACAATAGTAGAACCTATGGCATAGGGGTGACCATAGATAACCTTAGATATGATACACACCTTGCAATCACAATCAAAAAAGTACACATAAAACTAGGATCCCTCTATAGACTCATGCCCTTCCGTACAGACACCACTAGAAAATCAATAGCCATTTCATACCTTCTTTCCTCTCTACTTTATTAATCTCCACTCTTCATCAACCTAAAAAATGATTTAAATAAACTTGAAACCTGTTATCAAGATTTGCCTCAAACCTTCCTTACAGGTCACATCATTGTACTGCACTGAAACATCTAAAATGGCTTAAACTCCCTAAACTAATTTCCTTTAATCAACTCTGTCGCTTGTCTAGTCAGGATGAAATAGACTAGTCTTTGTGGACTTAATAACTTTAACTTAGATAAACTTATAAACAAACTAGCTGTTACACTCATACATGCTCACTCTCTGGCTGCAGTCTCAAAATAGCACTGAAGCTAGCATGTGCTTGCTATTTATATGCACATGTTGTCCTTGAAATTCTTCTTAAAGATACAGCACACACACACACACACACACACACACACACACACACACACACACACACACACACACACACACACACACACACTATTTTACATCCTCTCTCTTTGAGAAATAAGTCATGCAATACTGATAACATCAGTTGACATGCAATCAGTACAAATATTTTTTTGTCCTACAATTATACAGAACTACATACATATATAAAATTATATCCAGGTTGCTGTGTATTTCACACAAGGTCTGGAAATGCGCCCAAATCGTGTGACATAAAAATTAGAATTACGTCTAGCAACTGGGATTGTCTCTGCTGATTGTTCAACCTTAGGGACATCAGAAACATCATCCGGTGTGGAAGTAGAAGTCAAGACACGTTCTGCAACAGGAACATGGTCTAGATTGCTCTGAGATCTAGAGTCTATATCACAGGAACAATGCTGCAATATCGATTCTGGTTCAGGAAGATAATGTCTGTGATTTCTCCTGTACCCCACACCCTCCGATTCTACATAGTAGGATCTCAGCTCAGTACATATACCTGTTACTTGACCAATCCGGTTGAAATCTTTCGCCGTTTGTATCCTCACTGTCTCTCCTTCTTTCAACAGACGAAGATCTGATCGAGTTATCGTAGCTGGACTTCTAGAAAGAACGCTTTCTGAATAATTGGGCTGTAATTGTCTGTTGTTGTTAACTTTAAGCCTCAGCAAACGAACTAATAAGCGATATTGTTCTGGTTTGCTAGATAGAAGTCTCTAAGCAGGTGAGCCAAGTATATCGTCATGGGGTATGTTTCTGAGATTGAGTAAATTCAAAAAGACGTAAGTATTGTCATGCTTTGACCTCTCAAGTAATTGCTTTGTACGCTACTGCATGTTCAACTAGTCCATTTGACTGTGGATATTCTGGACTACTAGTAACATGTACACAGTCCCATTCTCTTGCAAATTTCTGAAACAACTGACTAGTAAATACCATTGTCAGAAATAACTGTGTGTGGACTACTGTGGACTGAAAAATGTTTCAACTTGGTGATAGCAGTGGATGTTAGATTAGGTAGTAAACCAATCTCAAATAAGTTCAAATAAGAGCCTACCAACACTAAATAATGCTGATTGTTTCACTCAAATATGTCAATGGCTACTGTTGACCAAGGTAGTTCAGGAACTTGACTTAGATGAAGTGGTTCTTTTTGCAAATGCGGTTTAGTACTATTGCATACTGAACAAGAAGAAAGTACTTTGTCAATGTTTTTTACTAGAGAAGGCCAAAAAAATAGTTCTCTCACTCGCCCTTCTTTTGGTAGATTAGGAACCTGGGTGACCAGGATGCAAAATCTTGGATATATTCATGTTGTAAGGAAGCAAGAACAACAATTTTAGGACCTTTGAAAATAATACCATCTTCCATCAACATCTCATCTGTGTAAGGAAAATAAGTTTGCACTTCAGGTGGTACACTAGATTGCTTTGATGGCCATCCAGCATTAATGTAGTTGCTGAGCATTTGCAAAGTTGGATCGATCTTTGTATGATTGCTCAGCTCAAATCTAATGGTAGAAAAGTTAGGCACATCCATGATGTCAAAGTCAAAATTCTCTGCATGAAGCTGTTCCATTATATTTCTGGGCGATCTGGATAAGGTATCAGCCAGATAAAAAAGTTTGCCTTTTTTATAGACCATTTTGAAGTTGTACTTTTGCAATTTGAGCATCATTCTTTGTAATCTCGCTGGAGCTGAATGCATAGGCTTCTTTAAAAAGTAACTAGAGTTGGTGATCAGTTTCAATCTGAATAGCTCAACCATAGATATAATTATGAAACTTTGAACATGGAAATACTATTGGCAAAAGTTATTTCTCAATTTGAGCATATTGCATTTCAGTTTGGGAAAGAATTCTAGATGTACTGGGTGCTGGTCTGCCCTCTTGAAGAATAACTGCACCAAGACCAAATTTTGAAGCATCACAGGAAATTGTTACTGGTTTATTGACATCATAGTATCTTAATGTAGGTTGGGTGGCAATTTTCTGCTTAAGGTCTTCAAATGCTTTCTGGTGCTGTTCCAGTCAAGACAATGCAACATTTTTGCATGTCATCTCTCTCAAAGGTGCTATCAACTCACTGAAATCTGGTATAAACTTGCCTAAATAGTTGACCATGCTAAGAAAACTTTGTAGAGCTTGAAAAGTATGTGGTGCTGGCAACTCAAGAATGGCTGCTTGCTTGAATGGTTCTGGTCTCAAGCCAGTGCTGGTAAATAAATGACCTATATATGTAACTTCTGGTAGTCTGAATTTGCACTTTAAAGGATTGACCTTTAAGTTCACTTCATGTGCTCTGTCTAGAACCTTTTTGTTGGTTTCTGTCGTGCTCTGCTTCACCATTGCCACAAACTGTAGATCATCTACTATTATGGCACAAGGATAACCTGAAAAAAAATGCTTCATTGCATTTGGAAAGACTTCACTTGCAGAATTTAGTTCACATGGCATCCTGAGGAATCTATGGATACTGAAAGTAGTCAGTAATGAGCCATTTGCGCTCAAGGATCATTTGCCAAAATGAACATTTTGCATCCAAGACAGAAAAGTGTCATTCGGTATTAGGGCTGTGACTTCCTCGACTGTACGCATTGGATGATGCTGTCTTTTTAATGCTTTATTCAAATCTCTTGGGTTAATACATAATTCTGATTTCGTCTGAGCCTTTCTTGTGGGCTGCTACCATGGACGATTCCCATTCAGTTGTTTCTGTAACAGGACAAATTACAGCTTGCTGCACCATTTTATCCAACTGAGCTTTGACTTTATCCTGCATAGCTATCAGAACTTTCTTGCTGGTCTAACCTCTGGGTCTAACTTCATAGAATACACAACTGGAAGTTTGCCCAACTTGTCATCGAAAACATCAGCATACTCTGAGAAAATGGCTTCAGAAAAATTGGAACTAGGATATGTGCTTATATGATGAACTTCTGTGGTAAAAGAAAGCAGATTCATTCTCAAACTTTCTCTGAGATCCAATGATAGCTGCACAGGTCTTCGAACTACATAGAATAACAAGTTGGAACAGTTCCTAGCTACATAACATGAAAGCACTACCGAGCCTTCAGTCTGAATTTCTTCTCTTCCATAAGCAGCAAGTTTCACACAACTAGCTACATTGAGTTGTTCACCAGTTCTCACTCATAGCCAGCCTTAGGGTATAGGCTAACTAGGCGACTGCCTAGGGCTCCACTTTAGCAGGGGCGTTTTTCCAGTAATCTGGATGGTGTAGGTAGACCAGGATGGTGTTTGGGCGTGGGCGCTGTGGAGACCCTTTGCCTAGGGCACCAGTTGACCAAAGGTCGTCCTTGTTCTCACCTTAGCAAATGTGTCTGCTGACATAAACATTGCACTTTGAACCAGTGTTTTGAGCTTGGTGGATTTACCATTGGTCTAGACAGTACAAAATACTTTGTTCTTTACCAACAAATTCACTGCATCAACCTTTTCACCAATTAGTGATGCACCATCTACACAGAAAATAGA
Organism: Protopterus annectens; assembly: GCF_019279795.1. Lineage (NCBI taxonomy): Eukaryota > Metazoa > Chordata > Ceratodontiformes > Protopteridae > Protopterus > Protopterus annectens. The sequence continues at coordinate 227,909,875 of NC_056735.1, read as the reverse complement.
ATTGCAGCACTCTATATGATCAGCTTGCTTTTTTGAGTGACGCGTCTTTATAACTGTATGAGGTTTATTGATTTTCAAAACTTTTGAAAATGGTTCCATTTTTTACACATCACATTGCTGGCCAAGTGCTAAGCATTTGTCTCTTTTAGACTCATGACTGCCACCACGACTGCGACAGTTAACAGTAAAGCTGAATTTGTTGTTTTGCTTACTAACCCTTGTACTGTACTGAGCATGCTCTTTTCTTAGAAATTGCTGGAAAACTACATGGTTTCAAGGGAGAACCGGCAGGGGCTGTTGCTGCCATGAGTTTAGGTCTGTTGTGTGCATTTGCTCTGGAGCCTACTGAAACCATGCTTTTAGCACTTGCAAGCATACTTTGTGTCTTTCTATAACTTCATGGATTTGACAAATCTCAGTAGATTTACTCAACATTAAATTACTGTCACGAAGCAAAATCTTTCTCACAGCAGCACTATTTATACCACACACAAGCCTGCCCTTTATCAAGTCATCTTTTAAGTCACCAAATCGACACATTTTAGCTTTGTTTCTCAGGTCCATTATATAAACTGCAAAAGTTTCTTCTGGTTTCTTATCTCTTGTGTAAAACCAATGCCTCTCTAATGTAATATTTGTTTGGGGGTTACACATTTCTCTGAATTTGCGCTTCAAACACTCTGGGTCTTTCATTGATTCAGCTTGTACAACAATATGACTGTTTTCACCTTCTCAATCATATAGTGCTGGTACATACACAAATGAATGGTCTCTTTCAGTGGCCTCTGATCCAGCTAGGTTTAGCAGAGTGAATGCCCTGGTGTGTGTATCTTTGTCAGAATAAGCTACTTGTATAAAAATATTGTACTTTTGCTCAAATATTTTCCAGTTCTCTGCAATATTCTGATCAAATACAAGTGGTGAAGGTTTTCGAAATCCATCTGCAGTCTTAATAGGGTTACCTCCTGTCCCTCTTTGTGAGGGACAGTCCCACGTTGGGCAGTTGTGTCCTGTGTTAAAACCTAAAAAATGGCAAATGTCCTGAGATTTTTAAGACAAAATATATTTCTTAATTTTTCCTTAATAGTTGCATAACACACGCACTCAGGTCACTCCAAAGCAAGTACAAATATGACTCCGTCATTGTCCATGCTGGCATGAATGACCTGAGACGTACCTCCCTGGACTACATGAAAAGAGATATAGAGGAGCTCTCTGATTATGTAGCCCAGGCTGGTATGACTCTGACCCTGAGCAGCATCTTGCCCTCACCAAGAATGATGCCACAATACAAAGACAAGATGATCAGCTTTAATAACTGGCTCAAGTACTGGTGTCATTCTAAGGGGATCCAATGTCTGTCTGCCTGGGATGACATGTTGGACAAGCCACGCTGCTTCGCAAGGGATGGCTTGCACCTGTCACCACTGGGCTTCCGGATATTGGCTAAGGCTCTTGCCACCCCCATAATGCCTTTTTTAGGCAAGGCTCAAAAGACAAACCCACCTCCTTAGAAAACAAAAATGGAAAAAAACTAAGGGTAATGCTGCTCAACGCCAGAAGTCTAAATCTCAAGATGCAGGCTCTCGATGCACTCCTCAGTATGGAGAACATTGACGTCTGTGCAGTAACTGAAACCTGGTTCACGGCTCCTGAGAGTACCCCAGCGCTACCAGGCTATACCTCGTATCATGCTTTTCGGCCCCAAAACCCGGGCCGAACCACAAAGGGAGGGGAGTGTCCATATTCATCAAGGACACCCACACCTCCAGGTTAGTAGCAACACATGAAGCATCGGAGACCATACAGGTGCAACTAACCATAGGCAAAACTGCTATACAACTGGTAGCATGTTACAGACCACCCTCCCAATCTCAGGAACCCCACTCAGCCTTCCTGAAGACATTGGAGGATATGAATGTATCACAAAATACCATCATACTGGGAGACTTCAACTACCCTAACATAGATTGGGTACATTATTCTAGCCCTAACACCCTAGCCCAAAGGTTCCTGGAATTCATAAATTCAAATGCACTGGAACAACTAGTCACCTCTCCCACTAGGGGAGATAATATACTAGACCTGATCATCACAAACATGGGGACAAAATGCTCCACACCGGAGGTATACCCCTCACTAGTGAGATCTGACCACAAACTAATCACCATGGATATACATATCCCACCTCCACCCCAGCACAAAAGACCACAGTGAAAAACTTCTCAAAAGCAGACTTCACTCTTCTTAAGACTGAGATGGCATCCTTTAAGCCCACTGGGCCAGTGGATACCACGTCCCACAATACCGAATCCTTCACAAATGCTTTCTATGGACATCTCCAGGAATGCATGGATCATGCAATCCCAAATAAATCCAAGTCCCTCTCCACCAAAGGCAGGCATCCTGTCTGGTGGACCTCAGCCATTAACAAATTGTATAACAAAAGAAGGAAGCTACTGCACGACAGAGCAAAATCCCATAAAGGGAAGACATCTCTGATCAACACTAGCAGAAAACTACGTTCTCTCATAAAAACTTCCAAGGCCAACTTTGAGAGAAAAATCACTAAGGACACTAAAGATAACCACAAAGCCTTCTTCAGCTATGTTAGAAACCTGGCCGGAAACCCTCAGATATGCTCAGAGTTAGTTCATAACAACAAAAAATACACTGAACCCACAGATATTGCCAACATTCTGGCTGACAGGTTCAGTGCAAATTTCTCCCCTCCCTCACCCCCAAAAGAAGAAATACTTATCCCAGCTGAATGTAATCTCCATGTCATCTCAGATGTCCAAGTGAGAGCCGCCCTCAACAAAGCTAAAAACACAGCATCAATGGGACCTGACGGTATCCCGGGTTGCATGCTACGTGAACTCCAAGAGGAGCTAAACCCGCACATAAAAATGCTATTTAACCTTAGCCTTACTACAGGATATGTACCTGAACACTGGCGTACAGCAACAGTGGTCCCACTCCACAAAGGGGGTACCTCTACAGACCCTGGGAACTACCGCCCCATAAGCTTAACCAGCCTGGTCTGCAAAGCTATGGAAAGAATCATTATGGAACTCATAAACAGAGACATTGGGGACCTACAGACACTTGACTCCACCCAGTTCGGCTTTGTATAGGGCAGATCCTGCCTTTTGAACCTGGTTGACTTTTTTGAAACAGTCACTAGAGCCATTGATGAGGGCAAAGCAATCCATACAGCCTACCTGAACTTGGCTAAGGCCTTCGATACAATACCCCACTCAGGCATCATAGATAAGCTCAACAGCTTAAATGTAAACCTTTGTCACTAGATGGGTTGCAAACTGGCTAAAGGACAGAACCCATAAAGTTAAAATTGCTGGAGCAATGTCTGACTCAAAGCCAGTCACAAGTGGTGTCCCACAGGGATCTGTCCTGGGACCCCTCTTGTTCGGCATTTATTTCTCAGATGTTAAAGCAAACATGGGAGGGTTGTGGCTGACAACGTTCGCAGATGACTGCAAACTAGGCACCATAGTCGATACACCAGCGGACACATACATCCTACAAAAAGGCCTCTCAGAAACGGACAACTGGTGCCGGACTCATGGCCTTAAACTAAATGCCAAAAAATGTATAATCATCCCCTTTGGGAAAAACAAAGTACCCACAAATTATCACATAGACATCAACCCACTGAGTACGGAAAAAGTAATCAGAGACCTAGGGACCCAAGTCGAGAGCGACCTCTCATTTGACACCCACGTTGCCAAAGTGGTTAGAAAAACATTCTACCTTGCACACCTTATCATGAAGATATTCACATCCAGATCCAAGGATGTCATTGTACCCCTATACTCCTCCCTCATCAGACCCATGATTGAGTACAATGCCCCATTTGGTATGTACCTCACCCGGCATTTGCAACAGCTGGAGAGACCACAAAACTACCTCACCAAGAGGATCAAGGGTCTCCAACATATGTCTTATTCTGCCAGACTAAAGAAACTCCAGCTCTATTCAGTAGCATACCGCCTGCTCAGAGATGATCTCTGCCTGACGTACAAGGCCATGTCCAATCAGGAACTGATGGACATGCTCCACCTCAAAAAATCCAAATCCATCAGAACCACGAGACCTAAAGACTTGAACCTCGGCACAAGTATGAATAAGACATGCTGGAGGGATAGATTCATAACCCAGAGGCTTCCCATGCTCTGGAACAAGATCCCAGTTCATGTTAGGCAGAGCCCCTCACTGACTCTCTTCAAGAGAAATCTTGATGAGTGGATGGGAGATTGTAAGTTTACCCCAGGGGTCACATCTGTGTCACTACTAGACAGGGGCACAGTAAACTAATTATTTTATATAAGGGGACCTTCACTGTGTCACTACTAGTCAGAGGCACAGTATTCTAAATCTATTCTGTGCATTATTTGTACCATTTCATGGGGTGGCGAAAGCCACATCACTATGGCTAGGCTTACAAATGCCCCAGGGCAGATAGCCTAGTACTAAACTATGAAACTATGTATATCTGGGACACATAAATATTACATGAAATAGCATAAGCAACTCAAATGCTACAAAATTAAGCTTTTATTTTGGCAAAAAAGTGAAGTTATGTCCTTTGTACAGGCCGTGGGTATGTTTTGTCCGGCAAAATCTCACATTTCTCCAAAAAATGTCCCATTTTGGGCATTTGAAAAGGTGGCAACCCTACATGTTAACACATACTAGTGAAGGCTTTTGCAAGTATGCATGAACATGCACACACATACATGTGCCAGAAATTTGTCAGTTTTCGTAACTTTGCCCAATAGCCCAAAAAGCCTCTGAATAACTGAACTCAGGCATTGTGATGCTCTTGAAATTACTGTACTGTAAGAAATCATCTCTTGGCAGTGTAGGAAACATTTCAGAATAACTGCACTTTGTGAATAAACTGTACGAAGGACAATGAAACTTCCCAAAATGGCGGTACTTTTAGATAACTACAGTGCAAGAAACACACTGTAATAGTGGCACTTTGCGAATAGACACACCCAGCACAATAAACTTTTCGAAATGGCTGTATTTTGACTGTACTTTACAAAATAGTTGCACTTTGCACACAGATAAACTCTTCGAAATAAATGCACAGTAATAAGCACGCACTGTAAGCACTTTACACACTTTGAGATACTTTGAGTAACTCTAGTTATGCCCTTAATACAATGCAAAGTAGTAGTTATGCCAAAACGCAATACTTTGCCAAAAAACATGGTCTACTTGCTTTATTTATGCTTAATGTGCCCTTTTTTGCCCTTATTATATTTGTTTTGTTCGTTTAATCTGTTTTCATGCCCATTGTACTTTTCTTGTGCTCGCTTCACTCTAAATATGCCCGTTTTGCTTTAAATATGCTCGTTTTGCAATTAAAATTCAAAGCCCCTTATGTACTTTTCTGATAATCATTTCATCAGATATCTTAATTTTAAACATTTCGTTTAATTAATAAACCTTTTGTGCCTCTCGCTTGTTTAATAATGTGGTTTGTGCCCTTGTAATGCTCCAGTTTATCTTTTTTATAAAATAAATTGTTCGTGCAAGTTTTCATTACCTTTGGTTCATTTCTGGCTTCTTTTTGTGCTTGTTTCTCTTAGTTTACCTTCGCTGTTAACTCTGCACCTCGTAGCTCTGAAAAGCAATCTCTGGAATCCTGGTTCTGACTCCATGTCGCTTGTCCAGTCAGGATGAAGCAGACAAGTCTTTGTGGGTTCTGTTCAAGCAGCTTTATTATGTACAAACATCAGGACTGAGGCTTAATAACTTTAACTTAGATAAACTTATAAACAAACTAGCTATTACACTCATACATGCTCACTCTTTGGCTGCACTCTCAAAGTGGCACTGAAGCTAACACGTGCTTGCTATTTATATGCATGTGCCATCCTTGAAACGCTTCTTAAAGATACAGCACAAGCACCATATTCTACAAACTCAACTTCACTCATTCCTTATTCTACCATCCTAACTGGTTCAAACCTACTCCTGTCCTAGATCGCTTAGGTCTTCCGACAAAAACCTACTAAAAGTTATCAAATCCAATAACAGCTTTGGTGATTCTGTTTTCTCAAACCATATAGCCAATCTATGGAATTCACTACCTCAAGAAATCCTAAACACTACCGATCATTCCAAATTCAAATATCTTCTAAAAATACATGTTAACAAAATGTGGAAAAGCAAACTTGATCACAAAATATGAAGAGCAGTGAATCCGTGTTGCATTCAGGTAGTGCACACACTGCTTACTAAGTTACTTTCTGAATGTTCCATGCTCTAGCAGTTTCAGCCAACACCTGGAAAATCAGAACTTTAGAAGAAGTGTTCCCCCTCTTTGTACCTCAGCATTTAGGATGTCTGTTGTATGTACTTTAGTAGAGTTGTAGTCAGGGTTGCCAGACATCCCTATTTGAGTGGGACTGTCCTAGGAGCAGCAGCCCGATCCCAGGTTCTGCACTGCTGGTTAAAATCCCAGTGAAACAACCTCCGCTTTGATTTTTTTTTGATTGGCCAGTATACCGACATACGGACCAGTCAAAAATCGCTAAACACGGAGCTACTTGTGTTTAATGCGGAACATCAGGCAGTTCCACATTAAACAGAAGTAGCTCTGTTTTGCGATTTTTTGATTGGCTCAAATGGGCCAATCAAAAATCTCTAAACACGGAGTTACTTGTGTTTAATGCAGAACTGTGACCTTATTTTTTTTGCCCCTACCTGGCCCGTCGGACGTCCGGCAACCCTGGTTGTAGTCATGCTGTTCTAAACAAGTTGATGATTGAATGTTATACCATGCAATTTCATAATACATGCTCATCAAAGAAATGAGCACTTATAGGAGTATGCAGGAAACTTGGCAGAGCAGCCTTGTATGATTCAGTACATTATCACCAGCAACCTACTTAATTCAGTACTAAATTAAACTGTAGGTTGAGTACAGCTACATTTCACCCAGACTGACACGAGTTGTGTAAGTCTTGAAATACAAACAGTGACTGAAAGAGCAGATTCATTAACTATACGTGCAACACAAACTCTGCAAGTCATGTAGAATGTTTAACTTGTTATCTGAGTACTTCACCTGAAACTGCCTTTAATGAGAAGACTGCAAACATGAAAACGAAACATTGTTCACTAGTATATTAAAGCTGATCTCTTATAGGACATTAGGTAACAAATTGTGCTTACTTTTTGAATTAGCAAATCAAACACATCAAGTAATCTTGTCACTTGAACAAACTGTTCCTTGGGGAAAAAAAAATCCATTTTAGCTGGGGGGAGGGGCATAACTCCCTTGGTTACTGGTGTGTGTGTGTGGGGGGGGGGGGGGGGGCGTTTTTGTCTACATCCCTTATTTTTAAATTTACCAACTCCATGGTTGCATAGCAGTGAAGAAAAGGTGAAATTCTTGCTTTTTATAGTATGAAGCCACACCGCAGAAATAGTGATCCCTCTGTGTGTGTCCAAGATAATACAAAGATTTAAAAGAAAGTGAACCTACAAAACATGATTGACTTAAAACAAATGCAAAAATACCCCCTTGACAGTATGCAGGAAGTGATAAACTGTTGAGCAGTCACACCTTTTGTACTGTACAGCTTTAACACTTGTGTAACTTAGTTGGCCCTTTTATGCCTCTCTATTCATAGGTTAGTACTAGGCTAGCACCTAATTTGGGCCATTTTAAGCCTAGATAGTTTCCCTTGTTCTCAAAATAACCAATCCCATTTTGGTTGTAGACTGGCCTTACCCATCCCATGGTCAATAATTATATATTACCCTAATGAGAATAACTGAGAATCATACTGTAGATAATTTCAGGAGAACCATGCACTGGGTAAAGCATTTAGGAGGTGCCTCTATGCATTAGTAGGACAGGGGCTAGTCTGGGTTTAATTTTCTGTTTCCCATCCATAGATCTACGTTGCCCTTGAAAATAGACAGGGATGCCCTTTGTTTAATGTGGATGGGGAGTCTATCCCATTAGTAGCAGAATCCAGTGCGGTGTATATCTGCCCCACCAAATCATTCTGATGTTGCGGAAGAGGTTTAGATCCCTAGAGTGAGTATTTCTTATACCATTTGTTTTGCCGATGTGCAGTAAATCCATCAGTAATGGGTCAGAGGATGCCTTGTTCTTAGTTAACTGAGCACTGACAAGAGCAGTGCTGTAGACACTGGTATAAGTGAAGTCAGTAAATGCTGCATCAGCAAAACTGTAGTTAGAAAACTGGGTGAAGGATAGCAGTGCACAGTTTCTTAAAAAGCACAATTATTTGCATCAGTGAAACAAGTGTAATCTGATCCTCTAACAGCATCTATTAATCCAGTGTTTACAGATCATCATTTCATCCAGACTTGGTTGAAGCTTGCATTGACCTACATGAAGTTGTTGCACACTTTAATTTAAAAAAAAAAAAGTTTTCCGTGCAGTCTGTGACAGAATTGCTTTGCTCAAGACTCAATTTAAAAAAAGAGTGAAACAAAAAGAGGAGATGATGTAATTTTGGGTTCCCTTTGTGTTTGAGTACTGTAAATGTGAACCTCTGAACCTTAAGTGCGAGTACAGAAAAATGGTATAATTCTAACATAGCTGTATACGAGTATACCTTTTGTCTGTGGTGCAGAGATCTTGAAGTTGCAAACATTGGTGTAGGGGTGAAGATCACACAACAGGGGGATGTAGGGGAGAGCTTTCTCCCTGCTAGAACACATTTTAAGTGTTGCAAGTTTATCACCTCACTTTTGTGTTCCTAGGATGACACTTTGAGTTTTGGAACGTGCAGGGTGGCCACGGTGGTGCAGCAGTTAGCATTGCTGCCTCACAGCAAGAGGTTCTCTGGTTCGATCCTGTGCTGGGATGCCTTCTGTGTTGAGTCTGCATGTCCTCCCTGTGGTCGTGTGGGTTTCCTCTGGGTGCTCCAGTTTCTTCCCACATCCGAAAGACATGCTGTAGGTGGATTGGACACTCTAAATTGGCCCTAGCCATGAGTGTGTGCATGTGTGGGCCTTCTGTGGAAAGTTGTGGTGCTGGACTGGCAACTCGACACCTTAAAACTCCACTGCCAATCATAAGTGGACAGTTGATCCGCTGTGGCGACCCTGACTGGGAAAAGCCGAAAGAAGAAGAAGTGAAGAGTCTCAAAATTCCAGTGGGATGTTGTAATTTCTAATTGGGATCATAAGAAATTACTAGGCTAATGTTCCTAGGGCCCTTACAAACCTAGTCAAGTTCTACACTTATTTTCATGATCAACACCAATTGCCCCTGTCCAAGAGGGACACAGGTGGAACTACCCATCAAATTGTCTGGATTGCAATTGAAGAGGGCCAATGAGGTGCTCTGTTTGACATGAAGTGGGAATCCATTCCAAAGGTATGGTAACCTCCGGGAGACAGATCTCTCCCTCCAGCAGGTTCTATTTATGTCACATACCAGGTTAAGATCTTTAGAGTGAGAAACCTGTGTACCATTTTACACAGTATTTTACACATAAGAGTGTTATCTTTTATTTTTATTTTTATATGTTTTTACTTGCTAACTCTATTACTAACTCTTAGATGTTCATTATTATTAGTACTGTTAGTACATTTTGTATAACAATTTGTGTGTGTGTAAAAAAAAAAAAAAAAAAAAACATTTTTACTTCTTCTCAGAATGTATCTCACTCTGTGGAGCTTTTCTCCCCGGGCCTCTACTGAAAATGGAAATTCATCCAGCTAGACTACCCCGGTCAACAAATGTAAAATAAAAATAAAATAAACATTTGACTTGCGGATATGCAGCATTTCCAATAAAGCCGGGTCAAAGATTGCCTTGAATGCAAGATATAGATTGTGTCTGAGTAGTCTGTATGAAACAGAATAAAGTGACCGTGATTTTAGATGATTCACAATAGGACAGATGCAGAATATCTTTGAATTTTCTTTGTGAGGAACCTCTGTGGTCTTTCCAGTTGCTGCAGGTGCTTGGAAAGGTATATACCAAAAGGGGAGTTGTACTGAATTATTGGCCTGAAGAGGGAAGTGTACAGAGAGGTTATAAATTTTTTTTTTTTTTTTTTTTTTTGAATCTGTGCCTTTGCTTATGAGATGAGCAATGTAGAATGCCCTTCTTACCACTGTGGAGACATGGTGATCAAAGGTAAGATCGCTGTCAGCCAGTGCGCCCAGGTCTGTCACCAATGAGTGCATATTTAGTGTTGTTATTGATATGGTACTTAGCAGGAACATCACACTTACCGAAAGGGATGATAAAACTTTTTTTTTTTGCATTGAGTTTAAGGGCATGACTGTGGTACCAATCATTTGTTTGTGTAAGACCCTCTTGTAGGATGTTGACATTGTTTGGAGAGTCTATGACCGCTCCCAGTTTGCAGTCATCAGCAAACTTTGTCAGCCACAGACCTTTAGTTTTAGCTTGTAATTCGGAGAAATAGATTCCAAATAGTAGAGGTCCCAGGACTGATACTGTAGAACACCACTGGTTATAGTTCTGCTGTTGGAGGTGGAGTCCCCTATTTTGACTATGGGTTCTATGAGTGAGCCAGTTGGCGACCCATCTAACGATATAAGGGTTGATACCTAGCTGGGTGAGTTTGTCAAGGATTCCTGAGTGGGGGACAGTGTCAAAAGCCTTGGCTAAGTCTAGGTTGGCAGTATGCACAGATTTACCTTCATCCAGGGCCTTGGTGACTGACTGGAAGAAGTCCACCAGGTTTAATAGGCGTGATCTCCCTTTGACAAATCCAAACTGAGTTAGGGTTAAGTGTTTGGAGATTACCTATATCATTGTTGAATTTCTTTTGAAGTAAGTAGGGTTAACCACTTATGATATATGCAACTGTAGTGTGTCTATGAACAATCTACATATGATAAAATGTATTATTTATTTATTTACATTTGTTGACCGGGACAGTCCGACTGGACACAGGTCCGTTTTCAGTGGAGGCCCGGGGAGAAAATCTCCACATTAAGTATTATTTGCATTATACTGTTAAAAAACATAGCATTTAAATATATACATTAGTTCAGTTAAGGAAGCAAGACAAGAAGAAAACAGATGTAAAACAGCTGTAGAACATAGTACAATTTTAAAATATGGTGACTTATACTAAACATGGTTACAAATGTAGTTGAGATTCATCAGTTAACAATTGATGCATTCTGTTTTTGAGGTACATAACAACCATTAGCAGTTGTTGCTACAAGAAGTTAGTATTATGTGGTAGGTAGCTGGGAACATGAGTAGCCAAGCTTGCTAAGAGTAGGATGTTCTTCATCTCACATTGCTGCAGTCCTTACACTTGGGTAGTCCGCTGTCCTCGGTCGGCCCGAATATCAAAGTATAAGGCTGACGTCGGTCAAGGCGCATTTGACTGACATCAGGACGTCAGGGTACAAATGCGCATGACCGACGTCATATCCTCAGTCTTTTTTGCCGCATGGTCCGATGCAGAAGCAGTATTGCAAGTGCCGGTTGGCGTTCTGAAATTTTTCGATTCCGGAGTTTCAGACCGAGTCAAAGTTGGCTAAGTACCCCGTTGGGGAATATTTTGGTTTTTTCTTGCCTCAGTGGTTTAACGGATGTCAGAAAAAGTGAATAATTGTATTTCTTGTGGGAAACAGATACCGCATAGAGATTATCATACTTTGTGTATTCCTTGTTTAGGGCCTGAGCACGACGTTGTTGGGTGTCGCTCTTGTGCTAGATTCAATAAGCGCACTATAAAGAGGAGATTAGATTGTGCCAGGTTAGTCTTCGAAGCGGTGCAATTATAAAATGCCGTCGGATGCTCCGGCCGCTTCTTCAAGAAGCGCAAGGACAAAGCAGTTAAGCCTAGGCTAAAGAACCGTCCGTGCGGACGCCGGTTCTTTAGAGGTGTCGGTGGAGCCGGTGGTTCCACCGGAGGTTTCTTTGGGATCCCAGGGAGAGACTTTGCTATTGCAGGATGTGGCCTCTCAGGAGGCAGGTCAGGGTGATGGGGCTTCTCAGGTTACTATACTCCCCTCCCTGCCTAGGGTGGTTAGGCCCTCTCCTTCTGTTTCCAAGGCTTCTCCCAGAGGCAGGCCAGATTTAGCTTCAGTTGGTGTCACCCCTAGTTCTTCTGGAACTGTGCCCAAGAAGCATATGCTTAAAATGGCAGAAGATTTGATTACTTGGATTAGGGTTCTTTGCCCCTCCTGATAAGAGACCTAGGGTGGAGCCTGAACTAGGGAGTTTTGAGCAGGCTTGGATGTTTCAGAGTCTTCGGCTGAAGACTTGCAGGAGTACTCTCCTTATTCTGATTCTGATGTGGATGATTCTACTCCTTCTGCTTCTCCTCCTGAGGATTTTTCTTTTCAGAAACTCTTCATTCCATGAGGGAGCATTTTAAGTGGGAAGGTCAGGACTTCTCTGATTCCAGGAAAAGGCTTAGGAATTTTTGTTTTACCCCAGCATAGGCCTTTGGCTATACCTCCTGTTTTGGATGTAGTGGAAGATGTTTTACAGAGGCTTCTCTTAATCCTGATTCTTTGCCTCCTGCTCCTGTTAAACCGGATAGGTATTACAGGGTGCCTGAAGCTCATAAGTATCTTTTAAGAGTCCTAGGGCAGACCCAGAAACTGTTAGCCAGGGGCCTAAAGGTGTTAAGGCTTCTGTTGTCAAGAATCCGGTTCCTGCAGATAAAGAGGCCAGGGCCTTGGATAGATGGGGAAAGAAAGTTTATACTTCTTCCACTCTAGCTATGAGGGCTTTGAATTGCCAGTTTCACATGTTGAAATACCAAAACTATCTCCTTTCACAATTGAAGTCTAAGGTTGATGCTCTGGCGGAAGGTATTGATTGTAAAGAGTTACAAGATTTAGTACATGTTTCTGAACAGGTGGGTAAGCATTCTTTGCAATGTGGTTTTGATGCTGTACAGGCCTCGTCTAGGGTGGCTGCCACTGGATCAGTTCTTCGCAGGCATGCCTGGCTGAGGGATCAAAATTTATCTGATCATGTTAAAACAAGGATTTTAGATGCTCCTTTACAATCTGATGTGTTGTTTGGTTCTCCTGTTGAGGCAGTTTTAAAGAAGATGGAGGACAAGGCTAAGTCTATGCAGACTGTTAAAGATTTTTTGCAGGTTCAGCCTCCAAAGTTTAGTAGAAATTGGCCTACTAAGGGGTGGACGTATCCTTCTTATGATTCCCAGTCTAGGGGTAGATCTAGACGTGGTAGGGGCAGAGCTCAGGGCTCTTTCAGGCCTAGAACAGGGAGTTCTCCTGCACAGTCTTCAAGGTGAGGGCAGGGGTCAGTCCTTTCGTAAACAGACCCAATGACCTACCTTTTCCGCTGCCAGAGCCTTCTCGTCTGGCAGCACCTTTGGGAGGAAGGTTGGCACTTTTCAAAGAATATTGGAGTTTAATTACCCAAGACAGATGGGTATTGGATATCATACACCACGGTTACAGGTTTTATTTTCATACCTTGCCTCCTTTCAGAGGCATGCCAGACGTTCCTCAACAAAGAATAGAGGCTCACAAGCAAATTTCTCTGTTACTCCAACTAGGGGCCATACAGCCGGTCCCTATGCCAGAAGTGGGCCTAGGATTTTATTCTCGCCTGTTCCTAGTACCAAAGAAGGGGAACACGTGGAGACCAATTTTGGATTTATCTGTCCTCAACACTTATCTGGACATTCCCAAGTTCAAAATGTTGACGTTACAACAGCTTTTACCTCTGCTGGGCAAAGATCATTGGATGGTAACTTTGGATCTCAAGGAGGCTTACCTTCATGTTCCTATCAGACTAAGTTGCAGGAAGTATCTGCGTTTTCGAGCTGGGACTTCTCACTGTCAGTTCTCTGCATTGCCCTTTGGCTTATCTACTGCGCCCAGAGTGTTCACGAAAGTTCTGGCTCCAGTGATAGCTTTCTTCAGGCTAAAAGGAATACAGATCTATCCTTATTTGGACGATTGCCTGATTCTGGCTCAAGGAAGGGAAGAGCTTCTTCATCATTTGGAATATGTGATAGCAGTGCTAAGATGCCTGGGGTATTCTGTGAGCGAAATAAAGTGCAGTCTAGTAGCCTCTCAGGAAATGTGCTTTCTGGGTGTAAGACTGAATACAGCATCCCAGATGGCCTGTTTGACCCCGGACAAACAAAAGAATCTTTCCCTTTACTTCCATCAACTATCTCATCAGTCCGGGCTGACTGCAAGGACAGTCCTTCAAGCCTTAGGGTTCATGGCATCTTGTATTCTGGTGCTTCCCAATGCCAAACTGCATATGAGGAAGCTGCAATGGTATCTCAAAATGTATGGACACAGCACTGCCAGGATCTGGACACTGTCATTCAAATAATACCTTGCATTCAAAAGGAATTTTTGTGGTGGGCTCAGGAATGTCACCTAAACAAGGGACTCTCTGTGACCCGGCCAGAGGCGAGTCAGATTTTAACGACAGATGCCTCAGACAAAGCTTGTGAGCTCATCTAAATGGAAAGTGGATACAAGACAAGTGGCCTGCCAGACTACAACATCTACATATCAACCTGAAGGAGATGTTAGCAGTCCAGTTTGCATTAATAGCTTTCAAGGATTTACTTCTTCCAGAGCAGGTGTTGATTCTAACAGACAACACAACTGTCATGTGGTACATCAACAAGCAAGGGGGAACACATTCTTTTCCTCTATGCAGGCAAGCAATGATTTTGTGGGAGACTGCTCTCAGTTTACAGCTCAATCTTCAGGCAAGGTTTCTGCCGGGAGCACAGAACTCCTTAGCAGATGTGTTGAGCAGAAGGATTATGGATCCCCACGAGTGGAAATTGGATCCTCATGTATTTCAGAAATTGACAGTGTCATGGGGAACTCCAGACATAGATCTGTTCGCTTCTCCACTAAACCATCAGCTGCCAAAGTTTTGCACAAAAAGGTTTCATCCCACAGCTTGGAAAGTGGATGCTCTTTCTTTCAATTGGAGCAATCTTCATGTGTATGCCTTTCCACCTCTGCCTCTCCTCCCAAAGGTACTTCTAAAGGTCAGACAGGACAAGCCAAGGATGATTTTAATAGCTCCAGATTGGCCTTGACAGCACTGGTACCCATTACTGAGAAGTCTGGTACGGAAGCCTCCATGGCCTTTGCCTTCGATTCCACACCTGTTGTCCCAGGAGGACAGTCATTTGCTCAATGTCAAACTTCACTCCCTTCACCTAACAGCCTGGCATATTCTGTTTTGAACCATAGAGGGTCTCAACTTCCACAACAAGTTTTGAATGTGATTTTGGAAGCTAGAAGGCCCAGTACAAGGAAAGTGTACGCAGATAAATGGAAGAGATTTTTATTTTGGAGTGCAGCAAAGGATTTTGATGTTTCTGAGCCTAATTTAAGTGTGGCTCTTCAATATCTTACTGAGTTACTGGGCAAAGGTTTGTCCTTCTCTTCTATTAAGGTTCATGCTGCAGCAATTTCAGCTCACTATGACTGTGACCCACCATTGTTTTCTCATCCTTTGTTCAAGCAATTTCTTAGAGGGGCAAAGAATATAAGACCCCCACGTAGAGCTCCTACTCCTGCTTGGGATCTCAATTTTGTGTTGGAGAAACTCACTCTACAACCTTTTGAGCCTGCAGCTACTACTGAGTTGAAATATTTATCATGGAAGACTGCCTTTTGTTGGCCATTACCTCTGCAAGAAGGGTTTCTGAATTACAGGCCCTTATGGCGGTTGAGCCTTTCTTAATTTTCCATAAGGATAGGGTATCTTTACGTACTAATCCTTCCTTTATGCCTAAAGTGGTTTCTAGTGTGGCTTTAAACCAAACTATTCATTTGCCTACTTTTTATGCAAATCCCGAAATAAAGGGGAAAAGATTTTGCACACTTTAGATGTACACAGGCAGTTGCGATATTATTTGGACAGAACTAAAGGGTTCAGGCAGTCTCAGCAGTTATTTGTTTCTTTTGCTTTGAGTTCTCAGGGCAAGCCTGTGTCAAAACAAACTATTTCTAAGTGGATTGGGTTTTGCATTGCTTTCTGTTATTCCCATCATGGCAAGGAGATTCCAGCTGGGATTAGGCCTCATTCCACTAGGGCTACTGCCACTTGACAGCTTTTGAGGGGGGTGGCAACCAAGGATATTCTGCAGGCAGCTACTTGGAGTTCAGTGCATACTTTCTCTAGGCATTATCACCTACCACTTTACTCTAAATCCAGGGCTGGTTTTGCCACTGCTGTTTTGCAGGGCATTTTGGCAGCTCCTGCTTCCTTATAGTTTGGCCATCCTCCCTTACCTCTGCTTTGGGATTCTACCCAAGTGTAAGGACTGCAGCAATGTGAGATGAAGAACATAGTACAGTTTTGTACCTACCATAAATGTAGATGTTGAAGATCCACATTGCTGCAGTCCAATTACCCTCCCTCCTTCCCTCTGTAGTTAGAGGTGGTTGTGTGGGTTGGGTTGTAAATATTGTGTATATTGTATATATTGTACATATAATTAGTGCAAGGGTGGTTGGTTGTTTGTTTGCTGTCTTTTGGTTTTGACCTTTATTTTTAGGGTCTTCTGACATCTGGGGCAAGAAAAGACTGAGGATATGACGTCGGTCATGCGCATTTGTACCCTGACGTCCTGATGTCAGTCAAATGCGCCTTGACCGACGTCAGCCTTATACTTTGATATTCGGGCCGACCGAGGACAGCGGACTACCCAAGTGTAAGGACTGCAGCAATGTGGATCTTCGAACATCTACATTTATGGTAGGTACAAAACTGTACTTTGTTGATAGGGGGCTGAGAGAGTAGTGGGTGGGGGGAGTGGATGGCATTAGACAGGGGGCCGCAAGGGCATATCTGGCAAGTTTTGAAGTGTGATTTTAGTAAGGATTTAAAGTGGGTGCAAGAAGTTACAGAGGTAGTTGAGGATGGGAGGGAGTTCCAGAGTTTGGCTATAGTGCAGGAGAATAATGCTTCTCCAGCAGAGTTAATTGCTCTTGTGACCTGTAGGAGGTTTTTGTGGCTGGATCTTAGTGGTCTTGTGGTTATGTAGGGTTGGAGTAGATTCTGGAGGGATGGGACTTTTAGTGGTTGGTTTATTAGTTTGTGGGCGAGTATGAGTCATTCTGTAAGTAGCACGTTTTATTACAGTGCATTTCACACAATATATTAATTGACTTACTGGTAAAGACAGTGGGCTGCACCCAGTTCCTTGAATTGTGCTTTTTTGACATTAGTTACATGAGAGTGAAAATAAATCCTTTTCAGTTTCAAAATCTAGGACTTCCTACACTTAGTCATGTCCTCATGTTCACTAAATGTTGCAGTCCTGCTGTGTCACAAGTGAATAGAGAAGTAATGTGCATTTTTTTAAAGTACAGTTGTGGGTAAGTGAACAAAATGGAAAAGGTCCTAAGCATTCTGGATGAGCTCATGGTTAAAGATTCAAAAAACTCTAAAGCAAAGCCACATAACTGAAAGCTTAGCGGGTGCAACAAGGTTCAGTACTAGGCTGTTCATTTTCATTGTCTTAGTAATGACACTGTTGTAGACTTTTAATTGGCCTGATATATAGAAAGGCAAATAAAAGAATTATATATAATTATGAGAATGGTCTACAACATGTTTGAAAAAAAAAACAGGATAATGCATCTAGGATGCAAAAACACAATTACTATAATTGGTTTTTGACCTTTGATGTATTTCACATCCTTTTCCTACTTTTCTTTTCTATTCCTGTACTCGTAATTACCTTATCTGTCCCTGAATAACTGACCTACTCACCATCCTACTTAATATTTTCTCACCTTCTTCTTTTCCTTAGATGTAGTCATGTCCTTTCTCTCCCATAAATACGCCGTACATATCTGTTTTGTATCTTGCCCTTCCTGTCTTGTAAATACCTGGCATGTATCTGTTTTTTATCGTTTGTCAAGAGTTATCTAGTGAAATCTGCTACAACTGCTGTTTATTGGTTGTAATTTTGAGAATGCATGATTCATTGCATTTGCCCTGGATCCCATTCAAAAATTAGCACTGTCCGATTGGACAAACCGGGATAATAAAATGGTGATAAATAGATAAAAGTAAAACATCTGCAGAAGAAACAATAGCAGAAAGGCACGAAGAAAGAACCCATGGAGGATCATATCTTGTACCATAAAGGGAAGCATGTGGCACAAGAGGTCAAAAGACAAGGCTTGTGGAATAATGAAATGCAGAGAAGGAAGCATGAAGATTTTTGTTTACCATCATAGTGACCTTGTTATCAGATAGATGCATTTCAGCAGAGGGTAATAAAGATGGTAATGTAGTCTGCATCAGAACTCCTGTAATGAGAAAGACTAAACAAACTTAACATAATGTAGTACTGAAGAAAGAGGGGAAAGGTGAAAGAACACATGGTGATGTGTACGTGCCTTAACTTGAATCTAAGTGAGTACCACCTTTCAGAAAAGAAATGTAAGAAATAAGAGTTTGCAGCCATGTAAGGCACAAATTATTACCTCACATAAGAGGTGGCTGATGATTGAAGAAGGCTTTCTAAAGGGGTAGTTCATTCACAAACAGCAGTAGAGCTAAAGAATGCATGAGACAAACTTGAGGCAGGTCTTAGAAGCATGGAAAGAAAAGGAAATTTACATCAGATTTTTTTTAAATATCCATTGTCTTCATTAAGCTGGGATAACAGTCTAGGTGGGACAAGATTGTCTTTACCTTTGTTTCTGAGTTTTTATGATATCAGATTTTCTCAAGAAAGTGGACACAGTGTCGGGTGCTAAACTTTTAAGAAGCAAGTCAAAAACATACATATGTGGATGGATTTCATTAATAAAGTTTGATCCCCATCAGATTATCAACATGGAAATAGAATCAGTGTTTCTTTAATTATTCAGAATGTATAATGATGGTTATTTATAGCAATGAATAACATTTGCTAGTTCATAGGTTCATAGATTAGTACTAAGCTAACTGCCCTTGCGAGCCATTTTAAGCCTAGCCAATAATCCCTTGTGAGACTCAAACCCTGCACCTTGTGTTTGCAAGGCAAACACCTTAACCATTAGGCCACCCTCCCAACCCAGTGGCACCATGAGTGCAGGAGAACTGAACTTGTGTCTTGTCTTGTGCTCGCATATGTAGGCATCCACAGCAAATGAGATGTAGATATACCTGATAAACTTTTATTTATTTTTATACTTTATGACCATGGAGTTCCGTGTACCTTACTGCCGGAATGTTGTTTTTCTTTCCTACTACAATGTTAGCTTTGTGCTGTAAGGTTTGTTTTGAGGCCTGAAACTGTTAATGGGAGGGAAGGTAGGAGAATAGTTTAAAAACAGTGTTGTATCGGGAGCTTTTCTTCTTTGAAACTATGACCTGTAACTGCTCCTCCGTGGCCAGAGTGCTGAAATTTTACTTTAATTCTGCACATAAAGGTGAGGAGGTCAATATATGTTTGATGTGTAAGTACATTAAAAGTATGAACATAGTAGTTACTGTAGTAGTGTTTGACACTTAAATTTACAAACACAAGACCGGTGACACGTTCTGCTTCGTGTTTATAAATATCAGTGTATTTTCAAAACGTTGTGACAAGCTTTTATCTTTTTTTTTTTTCACTCTACACAGTGCACTTTTATTTGCATCACTCTGATGCAGCTTTTAAAAAACAACAAACCAAACGTCAGCCTCTTTGCTAATTCCGTTTATTCAAAAAGTAAGTAAAATAAACACGGTTACAACTGCTAAACCTGCCAATGGAAACAAAACAAACTGCAAGGAAAATCTTCGGCAGACCACCACGGCACCACGATGCAACTGTTAAAAACCACAAATTTAATGAATAAAACTGTAAAATGCAGGAATACAAATCGGTCCAATAAGCGCGTTCGGCTGATATAGCCTTCTTCAGATCATATGTGAATCCTGCTACAGATTCTATTTAAAACCCAAATGCCAATCACAAATGTGGGGTGGACCATATATGTAAATGCAGATTCATAGTCTTAGTACTGATTGGAAGCATAGTGGCCAACTGCAGTTGTAGAAATTAGTCAACAGCCAGTAGGAAGCATTCAGTGGTAGCTTTCCTATTGGATAAGTTTCTTAGTTTTAACCAATTTTTTTCTTGGACATGTATCCCTGTGGTGATAGGTTGCTCTAGGACTCGCTGAGTCCAGTCATCCTCTTGTGGCTCATTGCCATGACAATAGAAGGTGGGTGTGGCAGTTGGTATTAGCAGAGGCAGCAAATACGGCTGCTGGAAGCTTTGTAGCAGCAGTAAGTAAGGAACACTGCATCATATTAAATAAACTTTCTAAGTTACGTAGCCTCCTCAGGGCCCAATCCTTAGCTTCCTTGCTTTTAAGATAGGTCTTAATGGCACTACACTGTTTAAGCCTGGAGGACAATGTGCTGTTAAATTAATAATCCAGTTAATTTCTCTAATTTCTGTCCGATTTTTTATATCACCTTCTCTTAGACTAGGTTGAACACATTTCAGGACTTTAAATTTAAACACGTGTTGGATTATGAACAATGTGCATAGCAAGCACATTGTTTAAGTCCGCATTCCTTATGTCTCTCATATGACGTGGAATCCGATCCTTAAGGTGCTGATCAGTTTTTCCTACATAGAAAGCTCTACATGAGCAGCAAGATGTCATATAGACAAGATGTTGAGTAGTACAATTTGCAAATGCATCAAAAACATAGGTATTATTAGAGGTAGGGTGAATAAAAGTATTGCTGCTGTCAATATGAGTACAAGCTTTACAACGATGGCATCTGAAAGTGCCTTTTCTTACCGAGGGTGTCTGGTAACCAAAGCCATCTTTATTACATAAAAGGCTTTTTATGTTCCATTTGTTCTTGTATGCAAACCTGGGTTTATCTCCTACGATGTTTTTAATCCAATCATCAGCAGTCGATATAGGCCAGTATTTTCTAATGGTGTCACACACTTGTTTATTATCAGTACTATACGTCAAAAGACAAGTTGTGAATTACTATTCTTATGTTCACCAGAGGTTGGAGTGGTCAATTGTTCAGTGTAGTAGGGATGGCCCTTGGGGCTTCTCATATTCTTAAGGTCAATGGTCAACTTGAGATCCGACTGTTTGTAGCCCCTTGCACGTAAATTACGGTGCAGTTTGTCGCATTCTGTTGCATGGAAAGAAAAGGAAATATACATTAGATTTTTTTTTAATATCCATTGCCTTCATTAAGCTGGGATAATAGTCTAGGTGGGACAAGATTGTCTTTACCTTAGTTTCTGAGTTTTTGTGACATCAGATTTTCTCAAGAAAATGAACACTGTTGGGTGTTAAACTTTTAAGAAGCAGGTCAAAAACATACATATGTGGATGGATTTCATTAATAAAGTTTTATCCCCATCAGATTGATAACATGGAAATAGAATCAGTGTTTCCTTAATTATTCAAAATATATAATGATGGTTATTTGTAGCACTGAATAACATTTGCTGGTAAATTACACTTTTTAAAAACAGCAAACCAAACGTCAGCCTCTTCACTTATTCTATTTATTCAAAAAAATAGGTAAAACATAAGCAAATTAACTGTTTGAATAAACAGAATAAGTGAAGAGACTGATGTTCGGTTTGTTGTTTTTAATAAGTTTTCATAGTTTTATGCAGTAAATGCCACTTTCAAAAGGAAAATGAGTCACACAGTAGGGAGGAAATGTAGTAGTCTACTGTAAAGGCTGTCAGAAGTATGTTTATTTATAAAATGGCCTTAAGTAACCAAATGTGTTAATTGGGGAAAAGTGAAAGTAGCTAGAATTTGCATTTAATTACTGGCAGATAGTTAAGGTTTTGGAAGTAAAGAACACAGTGAATAAACATAGTAAATAAAAAGGCTACACATTAGGAACAGTACTACAGTATGTCATTCAGAGAAGCGGCCTTGGGTCAGGATTATGTTGCTAGTATAATTGCTGTAGGGTTTGCAAGAAGAAAAGTATAATCGATTTTCAGTTTTATTAGACATCTCCTATGTATTGGTAATGTCTGTCCCAATGAATCATTGACTGCTTTCAACTTTCGCTTCTTACTTTAATTTTCCATGGATGAGTCATCTGGGGAAAAAGGTCCTGTTCTGTTTCCTTATTTGTAAATTTTAACATTTGCTTTCTTACTTCGGGACATTCCTACAATTTTAACAAGATGTTATTCATCCTGTCCATACTGCCTAGTATAGCTAAACTGTTGCATCATCTGCAAATAGATGTACTTGTGCCCGTGGCTCCTTTGCAGTATTACTTGTATGTTTTTATGTCAGGGTGTGGACTTTTTATTGCCATACTCCTAGCATTGTCCTCTCAAGGCTTTAGCCTCCTTGTCTTTGTTGGCATGAAAGATCTGAAGGGCTTGGTGCCCATACTTGAGTTTTCGTCACCTTAGCTTATGCTGACTTAATGGTTTGGGTACATGTAAGGTGTCTTGAAAGCTTTAGAATCTGATTGGCTCTTGTATCCTGTATAGGATACAACCCGTGCAGCTAGGGCTACTGCAGCAGTGATCATCCAAATATCTACTATTATGGTAATATTACTTCCACAACTGTACTTTTCCAGTCCTGGTACTACAGGGTATTTGTTTTATTTTATCTGCATTTGTTTGCCTGGAAAGTCTCACTGAACAGGAAGCCCCTTTTCAGCCGAGACCTTGAGAGAAAAGCTCCACAGAAAAATGAACAGGAAAAACGCTTGAGGTTCATAAAGTAAAATTATAAACAATTAATACATTAAACATTTAAGAATTGCTGTATTATATTAGCTGAGTACAATGTATACTTACCTAGGAGTTAAGGTAGCTGAACTGTGACTGAGAGAAGAATAATTTTACAATAAGGGTATATAATATATAAAATCTTTTTTGGCACTCTTTCTGCGACTCTAGTAGCATTTTGGTGTATTTACAATAAGGGTACTGAAGACAAGTCAGCTTTGGTGCAATTTTAGTTTTGCAATATATTAAAAATATGGAAGGAGGATGAAAGGAGAGAAGCTGGAGTTGATAGAAGTTGAAGTGTGCCAGAGATGTACATGAGTGGTACAGGAAAAGGATATGTAGAGAAGTGAAAATGAAATGCAAATTAAAGATGAAGAGCGAGAGAGAAATAGATCTGGAAGTAGGAAACGGAAAAAAGACAAGAGACAACATGTTAAAGTAGTATGTGATAGAAGGCGAGTGAGAATAAGAAAAAAAATATTGAACAAAACTGAGGTAGTCATTATTTTTAAAAGCTTTACAAGTGGTTCTATAGAGGTGGTATCATCATAATTAATCTTGATAGAGTTAGCTTTGTATAAAAAAAAAAGAATTGTACTGATTTGCCATCAGATCAACACAGTTACTACCCTGCTGTATTTCCCAAGTAAAAGAAAAAGATAATCCGAGTTGCAGGTTCTGAGAATTCTACAGCTTTTTGAATCATCAGATTCTCCTAAGCCTAATCAATATCCAGTATATTTTAGGTTTGATGGGAATAATTGCTTATAACAACTACTCACTGTTTTATCAAAAAGAATTTTGTACTTGGCATTTGAAGAAAAAAAATCCTATTCATTCAGTCCATCTGATATGACATGCAAGTTCCTTGAGCTGTTTGATCTAGTTTGGCAGTTATAGTGCTCCGGCCTCAAGCTCATTCAAAAATTCCCTTCCCATAATGCACCCATCCCCTAGTTACCTCAAATCTCATTTGCTGCCTTCATAACTAAGTGTGATCCCTAACAGCTAAGTGTTCCACCTCATTTCTGACATTAATAGTATTTATGGTAAAAATTTGTAGATGTTAGTTGTAGCTGTTCTGGCCTTCTAGTGCAGCTGATGATGTTCTTTATAATTTTCTTTATACCGTTCCTCTTATAATAGCTTCTTTGGCTTTTCCCACCATTTTCCCCCTTCTCCTAATATGTTTCTTCAGTGTTGTAGTTAAATTAGTATTTAGTTTTCAGGTTTCATCAGAGTTTGTTTCATGGCATCGTTAGTCTTTCAGTACTTAATAACAAGTGCACTGTGTTTTCATAGAATTCTTTCAGAGTAGAAGTTTGTTAGATTGTTAAGGTGTAGTTCTGTATTGTTCTTTACATATCTTTTTACACTTGAGTGTCTGGTTTCTTTAAGGGTCAAATGGAGTTTGAAGTGTTTCCATTTTTGCATTATTTGCTAGTTGTTTTTCAGGTTTGTTTACTTAAAGAAGCATATAAGCTTTAAGGAATGATCTGAAGTTGTTAATCTTCTTCCTATTCATCACTGATGGGTTCGGTTCCGAGCCCTCGGAACAGAGTCGTCCTAATACCAAGCTCGCGTATATCAAAAACTCTCGAGCTAAGCTGCTACCCACAGTGCCCTTCTTCCAGTTTCCTCAGATCTCGTTTGCCGCACAGCCATATAGCAGCGTTTCACCGAGCTCTCCAGTATTTTGTAAGTTTTTCTCTCAAAACTCCTATATTTCTTGTTTTCTTAACGGGTATTCTCTTTCTTACCATTGTTGGTAAATGCCCCTCCTTACCCTTGTGGTATTCCTAATACCGTTGCTGATATTTTCTTCTCTTTTCTTTCCTCCTCAATACCTCTTTTTGGATTAGTTACTCGCTTTTTTGGTATGTCTGAACAGAAAGGGACTTCGGGGTTTAAGCATTGCTCT
This sequence comes from Protopterus annectens, assembly GCF_019279795.1. NCBI lineage: Eukaryota > Metazoa > Chordata > Ceratodontiformes > Protopteridae > Protopterus > Protopterus annectens. Next base: position 227,885,200 of record NC_056735.1, on the reverse strand, counting down.
TCCTGCAATGGTAAACTCCCAAACAGCGATCTACGTGAGGAATGTGTTTATTGTCTGGGCGTTCCACACCTATCTATGAAACTTCCCTGTCAGATTTGTGTGAGTTTCAGTCAGCGGACGCTGAATGAAAGAAAGAATAAACTTATTCTGAAGGCCTGCTTCCTTCTCCATTTTCTGTTTCTGTGTTGGAGGTCTCAACCCCTCCATCTATGGACAAAAAACGTCCTCATTCAGACCCTTCTTCACCGGCTGGTGAGAAGGGCAAGCCTCATAAGCACAAGGCCCATAAAACACTGGGCACAAGATCGCCTCCTCGGTTTCGATAACCTCGGCTCCGAGTTCTGCTCCACTGGTTTCTTCTGATATTGTGATGACTTCCCCATTGGCGCCGCCCTTGGCATCGACTACTGCTACGGTTCCGACTGTGGTTTCGGACCCTGCCTTATTGCCTGCCATTAGCTCAGCACTGTTGTCCTCTATCTCCGACTCCATCGGAGTCTATAATGACCCTCCACCCCAGGTATCACTTCGGCTCCAAGCCCTTTTTCGGCATCGATAGTTCTCCTTTTGCCTGTCTCGAAACTGGAATCCTCGGTGCCGACTTTTAGTACACCTCGGACCCGGTATTCCCTGTCCTTGGATCCTTTTGCTGGACAAGTCTTTAGACCCTTTTTGGACCGACCTGACTCCCTCCTCAGGCATGTCAGTAAGGTCCACCAGGAGCCTATCTGAATCAAATGTGGTGTGCCTGTTTGATCAGCTGCTGACAACCAGGGGGATTACAAATTTTCCTCGAACCCACCCCACTCCGGGCTTTGTCTTCATTGCAGACCTCCCAACCATCCCGAATTACTCGTTTTTTACCGAGTTTTGGGGTCCCAATGAAGGGGTGCTACGATTCCCGAATGGCACCCCTTCATTTCCGATTTTTTAAGCTATGTTTTAAATTCCACGCTGTTGGAGCTGATGTCATCACATGCGAGATGACGTCAGCTCCATCAGCCTGTCGGAATTAAGCTCAGACGTGCCTGACTCATTTTGCGCGCGTCTGTTTGAATATGGAGTTGTCTGTTTGAATACTCATTTCGTTCGGACTCAGAGTAGGATTTTAAGCCATGCTGCTTTCATTTAATGCTGTGCCTCTGTTTAAATGCTGCTTTCAAATGCCGTGCTCTGTTTGAATATGGAGTACTCGTTGGGCAGATTTAACCATGCCATGAATACTTATCTCTGCATCTGCTGAGTGAATACTTGGGGACTGCTGTGCCATTTTGCTGAGAGGTACTGCTGCAGTTTCTTTCTCTTAAGAGTGTGTGTGTGTGTGTGTGTGTGTGTGTGTGTGTGTGTGTGTGTGTACACGAGTGTTCAGCCGTTCCCGTTCTTACTGCTACAGTGCCGCTGCTTATTTAATTTTACATTTTATTTAATTTATTTTGTGTGTGCTGCAAGGGTTAAACTTCTTATTGCTTCTGTGTGTGTGAATGAACGAGTTACATTGCTGAAAGGGCTGAAGCTGAACAGTCTGCTGAACTTCTTATTTAATTTATTTACATTGTCATTGCCATTCTTATTGCTGCAGCAAGGTACTTCTTATATAGGGTGTGTGTTCTTATTGTCGTAGTAAGGTACTTATTTAGCTTCTGATTGCCTCTGCAAGGTCAGGAAAAAAAAGACACAACTATCGCGCTGCTGGTAAATAAAATTGATAAATATGTATTCGACAACATTGTTCTGCTGTTCAGCAACCCTCATGATCCGTGAAATACAAACTGCTCCATTTGATATATTTATTAAGAAAGATGGTTGGTAATTAAACAGATTGGTTAGTTTAATGTTTTTTTTTCTTAACTTTCGTTTTAATATTGTCCCATTAAAGACTGGAAACTGGTCGATGCATTCATAATATCTGGTTACATATATTCCAGACTCTGACTAGAGAAAACTAATCACTAGTTTTGATATTTAAGATATTTAGAAATCTGCATACTGTACTATTTACTCGGTGAAGACAGAATTTGAAATATGTTGTGACTGTTATTGGATTCATATGAGACTCTGTAGTTTATGATGCACTAATGATTTCTGATTATGAAGGTGCTTGTATATCACTCATATTCTCCTTTACAAGTTAAGACAGTTAAGAAAGAATACTTACACTGGAAGTGTGGATGCAAAATGATGAACAAAAAAGTGGAACTGCAGTCTTTACCATTAGTAACTCTGAGGGGCCATATTTTGGTAGTCTGTTCTTCAGTTAGTATTTGAAAGTTGGCATCCCACAATTCCATTGGAGTGGGTGTGGTTAGATAATTATGTATGCAAATTTTATGTTAATCAGTGTACAGATTTGTACATATTTTGCATGGGCCTTTGTCCAGATTTTTGATATTTCCAGGTTGAGAGTCATTGTCCATTGCCCCTGCGACTCCCACTTATTCTTCTCCCTTGGACCCTTCGGTTCCGAGGCCCATAGCTACGTCTGCGGGAGGAATCCACTCCTCTGTGCTGACAGTGACCACCTCTGAGGCTCCAAGGCCCCTTTGGGCTTTGGTTCCTTTGGAGCCATCTCGTCCTTAATCTCATGCGTAGGGGGGGGGCCCTCGGCTTCGGGAACGGTTCCGGTTGTTTCATCGGCTCCATGTCCGGGTCTGAGGGTGACTTCTGCCTCGGTTTTGATTGAGGCTCTGTCCCCGGGAGCGGGCCGTGACCCCGGTTCCGAGATTGTCTTCCTCCATTTTGGGCTCCCATTCCTCTTCGGGTGGGCCTGCTTCTGGGTGATGGAGAGGGCGCTTGCTTTGGGAAGTGCTCCTCCTACATTGGACCTTCATCCCGCTCCTTCTGAGCTGCAGCTATCACAGGCCACCTCCCCCCCAGGACACAGAGAGCGCAAGCCTTATGGAAACCCCTGTACAGGGTAACCTCCTTTCTGAGTCCTCTTCAGATGCTCCCACTGAACCTCCTCAGAAACGGACGTGTAAGAGGAAACATATGGACTCCCCGGAGGAGTCTCTCACTGAAGATGCGGATTACGACGATGGGGAGGAGTCCCCACAGTCACCCCTGATGATGTCTCCTTTGGAGACATTCTGGAAATTTTGAGGCAGAGGGGGACTGGAAGCCCTCCAACCCTTCCTCGGAGGAATCCATATTCCTGCAGGCCTTCCGCTCTTGGCCCTTTACTTCTTGGGTGACCACCCCCCCCCCCGCCTATGACCTAGTCAAGCTCATCATGCAGCGGGCATGGAAGAACCCTGATACCGTTGAGGCCATTCCCCGAAGACCAGAAAAGATACTTTCCCCTCCAGAGGAACAGCCCCATTGGTCAAGAGGCTTAACAGTAGATGCTATGGTGGTGGCGGCTGCCACGAAAAAGGACCTTGCGGAGGAAAGTCCTGCTGTCCACCCGCCCAACAGAGAGTCCCGGGCGGTGGACAGATTAGGGAAGTAAGTTTTTGCTTCAGTGTCCTTTGCTGTTAGGTCTCTGAATTACTTGGCACATTTTACGAGGCTCCAAAGTGATCTCATATCTGAACTCTCTGGGACCCTCGCGGGTCAGGTTTCGAACGGGGCACGTGATAAAGTTGCTTCCCAACTTGATACTCTAGAGTCTATTTCCAACTCGTCAATGAGGTTGCTGTCCCACGCAACTGAAGGGGCAGCTAGAGCTGTAGGTGCAGGTGTAGTTATGAGACGCCACGCCTGGATGCGCATTTGTGACCTCGCGGACTCCTTCAAGTCATCCTTTTTAAACGCTCCTATCAAACAGTCCGCTTTAAGTTCTAATGTGAAGGACACATTAGCCAGGTGTGAGCAGGATGGAAAAACCTTGTCTGCCGTTGACCTATGTTTTTCCAAGCCTCAGCACTCTTTCTCCAGGAACCAGAGGAGTGGAAAGATGTGGCACAAAACATCTCGAGGCCCTTTCCATAGTGCACATGGCGAGGACTCCCCCAAAGGCAGAGGGGGTTCCAATAATGGAAGACGTCCTTTTTGGGGCAGAGGGGGGTCCCTGAAATCAGGGCTCCAGGGATTCTTTCTCTGGACAACCTTTTCAGTGCTCCTGAAGCGCTGCCCGATTCCTTTCCTCTGAAAGCAGTTGGGGGGGGGTCATTTCTCTCTGCACCAAGCTGCCTGGCGCTCTATTACAAACGATCAGTGGGTGCAGAGAATCATTTCCAGAGGTTATTTCATTCCCCTAATCTCTTAACCAAGACCTCCGAAATCCCTTCCCGATGTTCCACCCTGTCAAAGGGAAGAGGCAGCTTCAGAAATAAGAAAACTCGATCAAAAACGAGTCATCCAACAAGTCCCCACAGACCAGTGCAGATCCAGTTTTTACTCAAGATTCTTTTTGGTGCCAAAAAAGACCGGGGACTGAAGGCCCATTTTGGATCTCAGCCAGCTAAACAAATCAATAATTCAGATCAAGTTCCGCATGGTCACGATTCAATCCATTCTCCCATTTCTTCGGGAGGGTGTGTGGATGTGCGCAGTAGACCTGCAGGATGCATATTATCACATCAAAGTGGACAAACACTCCAGGAATCTCCTTCACTTCTGGCTGGGAGCCAATCATTACCAATTCAGAGCCCTGCCATTTGGTCTCTCGATGCCGCCAGAGTGTTCACGAAATGCCTAGCAGTGGTGACAGCTCATCTGAGACTTAAGGGATTCCAGGTGTTTCTGTATTTAGATGATTGGCTCCTCTCCTCCCCCATCAAGCGCCTACTGGTCAGGGCCCTCCGCTACACCCTGGCACTGGCAGAGTTCCTAGGCATCACAATTCAGTGTGAAAAATCCAACCTTCATAGGTAGGTACTAGGCTATCGGCCCAAGGGCCTACGTAAGCCTAGCCAACAAGATTCCCTGGCTTACGCCATCCAAGAAAGTTATCTTCCTGTGCCACTGTCGAGCAGAGACATAGGAATGATCCCCGAGGTGTATTTCCTATTTCCCATCCACTCATCAAGATTTTTCTTGGAGTGCTAAAGAAGAACTTTGCTTGACATAGATGGGGTAGCCTGTTCCAGAATATGGGAAGTCTCTGGGACAGGAATCTATCCCTCTAGCTTGTCCTGTTTATTGTGGTGACAAGGTTTAGGTCCCTAGAGCGTGTAGCTCGGAGAGATTGGAATTTCTTTAGGTGTAGCATGTCCAACAGCTCTGGGTTTGACATAGCTTTATATGTTAGGCAGAGATCACCTCGGAGTAGGTGATATGCTACGGAGTAAAGCTGAAGTTTTTTGAGGTGGTCAGTATAAGGCATTTGTTTGAGGCCAGTAATCCTCTTTGTGAGGTACTTCTGTGGCCTTTCCAGCTGCTGCAGATGTCTTGTGAGGTACATTCCAAAAAAGGCGTTGTACTCTATAATGGGTCTAATGAGTGCCGAGTAGAGGGAAACAATAACCTCATTTTTCTTGGATGAGAACCCTTTTATGATGAGGTGTGCCATGTAGAAGGACTTCCTGACTACTGTGGCGATGTGACTATCAAAGGAGAGACTACTGTCCACCTGGGTCCCAAGGTCTCTTATCACACATTCGGTGTAAAGTAGATTGCTGCCTATGTGGTAGTTCATGGGTACAGAGTTTTTACCAAAGGGGATGACACTGCACTTTTTGGCATTGAGCTTGAGGCCTTGGCTCTGACACCAGGCATCTGTCTCAGCGAGGCCCTTCTGTAGGATGTCCACATCATTTGGGGACTTGACTAAGGCTCCTAGTTTGTCTGCAAACTTCGTAAGCCAGAGGCCTTCTGTGTTGGCCTCTACTTCAGAGATGTCGATACCAAACAGGAGAGGTCCCAGGACGAAACCCTGTGGTACTCCACTTGTCACTGCTTTGAGGTCATATTTGGAGTCTGCAAATTTTACAGTGTGGGTTCTGTCAGTGAGCCAGTTGGCAACCCATCTTGTGACGTAGGGATTTATACCTAGTTTAGTGAGTTTAGCTATAATTCCAGAATGGGGGATGGTGTTGAAAGCCTTGGTAAGGTCAAGATAGGTTGTGTGAACCACCTTACCCTCATCTATGGCTTTGGTGACTGCCTCAAAGAAGTCGATCATATTCAGGAGGCATGATCTGCCTTTCACAAACCCGAACTGGGTGGGATCCAGAGTTTGGAGGTTACCAATGTCTTTGTTTATGAGTTCCATGATGATACGTTCCACGGCCTTGCAGACCAGGCTCATCAGGCTAGTAGGTCGATAGTTCCCGGGATCAGTGGTTGCACTCTTTGTGGAGTGGGATAACTGTTGCTGTGCACCATTCAGTGGACACAAAGCCTGATGCAAGGCTCATATTGAACATGGTGCTTAAGTGGGGAGCTAGTTTGTTTGGAAGTTTCATGTAAAACGCAGCCTGGGATGTTGTCCGGTCCCATGGATGCTGTGTGTTTGGTTTTAGAGAGTGCAGCATTTACCTGCGTAGTTGTGATTACTGGGACTCTGCATTCTTCCTGTATAGATATGGGCCCTTTAGGGGGTGAGGGGGGTGAAGTTAGCACCGAACCTATCTGCCAGGATGTTGGCAATATCAGTTGATTCTGTAATTTTCGTGCCTTTGTGCTGTAACTCAGAGCAGATTTGGGTGTTGCCACCGATATTCTTGACATGGTTATAGAATGCTTTGTGGTTGTCCTTAGAATTAGTGGTGATTTTGTTTCCGTAGCTAGCTTTGGAGGATCTTATAAGAGATCTCAGCTTCTTACTGAGGCTGACCAGGGAGCTCCTCCACTCATGGGATTTTACTCTTTTGCAACAGTTCCTTCCTTCTGTTGCACAGTTTGTTTATGGCAGGGGACCACCAGATTGGCTTCCTTTTTTTGGAGGATAGCGTCTTGGTTCTGTTTGGGATAGCACAAGCCATGCACTTGTGGAAGTGCTTATAGAGTGCATTTGTGTAGGATTCAGCAGTTGTAACTGTATTGTCCATCTGCATGGGTGTCCTGAAGTTCAACACTTCTGTCTTAAGAAGCATGAAGTTGGCTTTGGAGAAATTTTTTACCGTGATTTCCTTAATGGGGGGCGGGGGCAGGATGTGGATATCAAGGGTGATTAGTTTATGGTCGGATCGGACCAACGAGGAGTTGACTTCAGGTGTGGAATACAGGTCACTCATGTTGGTAATGACTAGGTCTAGGATATTGTTGCCCCTGGTGGGGGTGTGGATAAGTTGATCCAGGGCATTGGAGTTTATGAATTCCAGAAAGCGTTGAGCTAAAGAGTTGGTACACGAGTAGTTTTCCCAGTTAATGGTGAAGTAGTTGAAGTCGCCCATTATTAGGGTGTTTGGTTGAACCCTAATATTTTCCAGTACATCATGAAAAGAGGAGTGGAAATCCTGGGGCATGGTGGGGGATCTATAGCAAGCTACAATTTGGATTGTAATTTTCCCAGAGTTAGTTGCACTTGGATAACCTCGGATGCATTATGCTGAGCAACTAGCCTGGAGGTGTGGATATCCTTAATGAATGTGGACACACCTCCACCTTTGGTGTTTCGGTCCAGGTTACATCGCCGAAAAGTATGGTATGAGTTATAGCCCGGTAGTGCAGGGGTGCTCTCTGGAACCTTGAACCAGGTCTCGGTCACTGCACAGATATCGATGTTCCCCATTTTAAGGAGTGCCTCGAGTGAGTGCATTTTGAGATTTAGACTTCTAGCATTGAATAGCATTACCTTCAGTTTTTGCTTGCCTGTTCCTGTTACGGTGGTGAATTTGTTATTTGAACCTTGCCTAAAAAAGGCACTCTAGGGGCAGCAAAGAGCCTTAGCCAGTATCTGGAATCCCAGGGGTGACAGGTGCAGGCCATCTGTGGCAAAGCCTCGTGGTCTGTCGACCATGTCATCCCAAGCAGACAGATACTGGATCCCCTTAGAATGAAACCAGAAGCTTAGCCAATTGTTGAAGTCGAGCATTTTGTCCTTGTACTGCGGTATCATTCGGGGCGATGGCAGAATGCTACTCAGGGCTAGGGTCATACCTGCCTGGGCTACAAGATCGGAGAGCTCTTCCATGTCTCTTTTCATGTAGTCCAGAGAGGTACATCTCAGGTCATTCACACCAACATGGACAATGACAGAGTCATATTTGTACTTGTTGTGGAGTGACCTGAGTGCGTGTGTTTTGTGGCGGATCCTGGCACCCGACAAGCAGCTGAGAGTAGCCTTCTCCTTGTTTAGCCTGGTGAGTGGGACATCAGTGTGCCTGACTATAGAGTCACCTATGACTAGTGTGTTGGGTACGTTGTTTTGCCTTATTGGCTGTGGTTGAGTGGCACACTGAGTCTGTGGGTTGTGTCATTTGGGTTGTGTTGGGGGATGGAAGTTGCTTGCGTTTCTGCTTTGGAGGTCTCTGTTGCTTAGGCAGATTATTATTGAGAGCCTCCGCGAATGTTTTTGTGATGTTCTTCGTGTTTCACTGTTGCAGTCATTACATTTGGGTAATCTGCTGGCAGGTTGCGCTCAGTCGGCCTGAATTCCAAAGTCTTGGGTCCTGCATCAGTTGCTGTCTTCTCTTCCATGACGTCAGGTCGTCAGGGGTATAAAAGATGCAGCCGACGCCATTTTCTTCAGTCTTTCTTGCCGCGCGTTGTCCGAAGCAGAAGCATTTCACAAGTGCCGGTCGGCCGAATACTGAAATATTTGAATTTGAGTTTCAGAACCAAAGTCTTCACTAAAGCTAAGTACCCCGTCAGGGAAACTTTTTTCTTGCTTTTTACCGATGTCAGAGAAAGTTAATAATTGTATTGCTTGTGGGAAGCAAATACTTCATAAGGATTTCCATTTATACTGTATTCCTTGCCTAGGCCCTGATCACAACGTGCCTGGCTGTCAGTTTTGTGCTAGATTTAACCAACGCACTATTAAGCGTCAGTATATTTTTGCATCAAAGTATTTTGGAAACAGATTTCACTACCCAGAAATGTCATTGGATAGCAATTCGACTACCGGAGTACATGAAAAACACAAAGAAAAGGACAGAGAAAGGCAGTCGTGATCCAAAGCCGACGATGAAGCTTCTCCTAAGCCAGTCACCGGTTCCCCGTTACTCATTGAGGTGCTTTCGCAGCCCCTGATACCCGCTACCTTCGAGTCGCAGCCCTCTACCGACACCCATGTGGAGTCCGGCATGCCGCAAGATACTCAAGGTATTGGACCGACGGATGTATCTCCCTCGGGTGGGTCCGAAGCCGCTGAGCAGGCACCGGCTTCTGAGGGTGTATTTAGACCTCAACATTTATATGTCAAACTGACGACAACTGCAAAACCAAAGACAAAGACAACTTCTAAAACTAAAAAAACGATGCCTGAACCACATGCACAGGCCTCTATGCCTAAACAGATGATCAAAACCTCCAGATAAGAGGCCTAGGCAAGACACTGATTATGCATCTTCAGATCAGGTTTCTATTTCTTCTAATTCCTCCTCTGATCAGGAATTATCTATTCCTCCCTATGAGGATTCTGATGCTGAGGAGTCTATTCCATCTGCATCTCCTCCAGAGGATTATTCATTTGGAGAAACCTTGCATACCTTGAGGGAGCATTTTCACTGGGAGAGTCCAGACTTCTCAGAATCAAAAAAGAGGCTCAGGGATTTCCATCTTCTCCCTCAGCACAAGCCTTTAGCCATTCCCCCTGTTTTAGACATTGTGGATGATGTGTTTTCGGAGTCGGGCTTGACCCCTGACTCCTTACCTCCGGCTCCCAGTAAGCCTGACAGATATTACAGGGTCCCTGACTCTCATAAATTTTTATTTAGAAACCCGGCTGCTGACCCTGAAACTATTTCACAGGGTCCAAAGGGAATTAAGGCCTCAACAGCAAAAAACCCTACTCCCTCTGACAGAGATTCAAGAACACTAGACAGATGGGGTGCTGCGGTAGCGTTGTCGCCTCACAGTAAGACGCTCTCTGGTTCGATTCTCAGCTAGAGCGTCTTCTGCGTGGAGACATGCGTGAATGGGCGTACCTTCGTTGAAGGTTGTGTGTCAGGGCTGGTAACTTGGCACGTAAAAATCAACTACCAATCATTAGCGGACCGGAGTTTCCGCTGTGACGACCCCTAACCGAGAAAAGCCGAAAGAAACACCACCACCACCACATCTGCAACCTTGACAGTCAGGGCCATAAACTGTCAATTTCACATGCTTAAGTACCAACAACATGTTATGGGATTGCTGAAACAGAAAATTATGTTGATTTCAGAATGTGCAGAAAATAAAGAATTGCAGGAATTATTGCATGCAGCTGAACAAGTTGAAAAGCATACTTTGCAATGTGGGTTTGATTCCTTAGAGGCCTCCTGCAGGGCCGCAGTTGCTGGATCTGTGATTAGGAGGCATGCCTGGTTAAAGGATCAAAATTTGCCTGATCATGTTAAAGCTAAATTGCTAGATCCACCTTTACAGCATGATTCTTTGTTTGGTTTTAAGGCAGAAGAGGTTTTAAAGAAAATGGAAGACAAAGCTAAGCCTATGCAAACTGTTAAAGACTTCCTACAAGTGCAGCCACCAAGATTCAGTAGACACTGGCCTACAAAAAAATTGGTCCTTTTCTGTGTCAGACAGAGCTCAAAGGGGCAAATCCAGACACCCAAAGGGTTCCATATACCAGGCGCAAGATTCATATAGGTTAAAGCAATGGGGCGCATCTACCACCAAATCAAGGGGAGATAAAGTGCAAACCTACAGAAAACAGTCCCAATGACTTCCCTCTGCCTACACCAAGCACTTAACTTTTGACAGCACTCTTAGGGGAAAAATTGGCACTTTTGCTCAAAATTGGCAGATAACCCAGGACAAGTCGGTACTAAACATAGTATCACAGGGATACAGATTCCATTTCCACACTCTGCCAGTGGCAAACTGTTGGCCAGATCTGCCCAAAAATCAATGGGCAGAGGCACAGAAACAGGTTACATCCCTCATGGATATGGGGGCCATTCAGCCAGTACCAGAACAGGAAAAAGGACAAGGTTTTTACTCAAGACTGTTCTTGGTACCCAGAAAGGACAAGGCTTGGTGGCCAATACTGGATTTATCAATTCTGAACACATACCTGGACATTCCAAAATTCAAAATGCTGACTTTGCAGCAGCTTCTGCCCATGCTGGGCAAGAATGCTTGGCTGGTGACATTAGACCTAAAAGAGGCATACCTGCATGTCCCAATACGACAGTCGTGCAGAAGATACCTCAGATTCAAGGCTGGCTTAATGCACTACCAATTCTCTACACTGCCCTTTGGCTTATCTACTGCGCCCAGGGTCTTTACAAAGTGTCTGGCACCAGTAATTGCATTTTGTAGACAAAGTAGTATACAAATATATCCTTACTTGGACATCTGTCTCATTCAAGCAGAGAACAAGGACACACTTCTTCGACACCTGGCGTTTGTGAAAAGGCTTCTAACATGCCTAGGCTACACTATAAATGAAAAGAAATCACAACTGGTACCCTCTCAGAAGATAACATTCCTGGGTGCAAGCTTGAATACAACAGCCCAGATGGCTTACCTTACGGCAGAAAAACAAACACAACTGACTACTTACTTCAAACTGATGGCAACAAAAACCCAGTCTTCTGCAAGACAAATTCTGCAGGCTCTGGGCTTCATGGCATCCTGCATCCTATTAATTCCATATGCAAGACTGCATATGAGGAAACTTCAATGGTACCTAAAAAGTTTATGGAGTCAACATTCACACAGTCTGGAAACAATGATTCCTCTTATTCCCTGCCTGTAACAGGAGTTGCAACAGGATGACATGAACTACAATATGAACTGGCACCTCACCTAAGTGTCATGTTTAATCATAGCCTCACCTCAGGTTTCGTGCCCATTGAGTGGCGCAGAGCTACAGTTATCCCACTCCATAAGGGGGGATCCACCTTGGATCCCGGAAACTACCATCCCATCAGTCTGATGAGCCTTATCTGCAAGGCCATAGAGCGTATTATCATGGAACTTATAAACAAAGACATTGGCAACCTTCAAACACTGGACCCCACCCAGTTTGGGTTCGTGAAGGGCCGATCTTGTCTCCTGAACCTGATTGACTTCTTCGAATCAGTCTCCAGAGCCATGGACAAGGGTAAGGTGGTCCACACAGCCTATCTAGACCTTGCCAAGGCCTTTGACACCATCCCCCACTCTGGAATCATAGATAAACTTACTAAACTGGGCATTGATCCCTACGTCACCCAATGGGTTGCTAACTGGCTTACTGATAGAACCCACACTGTAAAAGTAGCCGACTCCAAATCCAGCTCCAGACAAGTGACAAGTGGAGTACCTCAGGGTTCAGTCCTGGGACCGCTCTTGTTTTGCATCTACTTCTCTGAAGTACAGGCCAACACTAAGGGACTCTGGCTAACAAAGTTCGCAGATGACTGCAAACTGGGAGCCATTATTGAATCCCCAAATGATGTGGATACTCTACAAAAGGGCCTTACAGAAACAGATGCTTGGTGCCAGAGCCATGGGCTCAAGCTCAATGCCAAGAAATGTCTAGTTATCCCCTTTGGGGAAAAAACATGTACCTGTGAATTACCATATAGGTGGCAGTACACTAAACACCGAAAGTGTGACAAGAGACTTAGGACACAGGTGGACAGTGGTCTCACCTTCGATAACCACATCGCCACAACAGTCAGGAAATCCTTCTATGTGGCACACCTCATCACTAATGTTTTTTCATCCAGAAAAAAGGAGGTCATTGTCCCACTGTACTCATCCCTCATTATACCCATTATAGAATACAACGCCCCGTTTGGTATGTACCTCTCAAGACATCTGCAACAACTGTAAAGGCCACAGAAATACCTCACTAAAAGAATCACAGGCCTAAAGCAGATGCCGTACGCTGACCGCCTTAAAAAACTCTAGCTATACTCTGTCACATATTGTCTACTCTGAGGCGATCTCTGCTTAACATACAAGACCATGTCAAACCCAGAGCTGTTGGACATGCTACACTTAAAGAAATCCCAATCCCTCAAAGCCACACGTTCCAGGGATCTAAACCTTGTCATCACAATAAACAAAACATGCTGGAGGGATATGTTCCTGACCTAGAGACTCCCCAAACTCTGGAATAGATTGCCCATACATGTCAAGCAGAGTGCCTCTTTGGCCCTCTTCAAAAGGAACCTTGACGATTGGATGGGAGAAAGGAAATTCACCCCGGGGATCACGTCAGTTGCTGCTAGACAGGGGTCCAGGGAAGTAAATAGTGTGGGAAGAAATAGCCAGGGAATTGTTATGGCTAGGCTTGTATAGGCCCTAGGGCTGATAGCCTAATACCAACCTATGAACCTATGAGTTTCTATGGTGGGCAAAGGCCCGTTACCAAAACATGGGATGGCCCTTAACTCTACCCCCTCCCGCCAGACCTTAACAACAGATGCATCAGATTATGCCTGGGGGGCCCACATGGCAGGAAGATGCATTCAGGGCATATGGCTACCAAAACAAATGCATCTACATATCAACCAGAAAGAGATGCTAGCTGTTCAAAATGCCCTAACAGCCTTCAAGGACTTACTTCATCCAGGACAAGTACTGATAAAGACTGACAACACCACAGTCATATGGTATATAAACAAGCAAGGGGGCACACACTCATTCCCCCTTTGTAGATGGCACTGTGGGTCACAGCTTTGACCTACCAAATACATCTTCAAGATCAATTCCTGCTAGGAAAACAAAACACTCTGGCTGATGATTTAAGCAGAAACTTTATGGATCCTCATGAGTGGAAACTAAATCCACAAGTCTTCAGCATGATAACAGAGAAATTGGGGAGCCCAGACATAGATTTATTTGCCTCTCCCGAAAATTAGCAACTGAAAAGATTCTGCACAAGGACTTATCACAGGCAAGCATGGAAAGTGGACGCCCTATCCTTCAGTTGGAAAAACCTATCAGTTTACGCCTTTCCTCCTCTGCCCCTTCTACCCAAGGTTCTCCTAAAAGTCAGCCAAGAGAAGCTAAAGATGATATTAATTGTCCCGGACTGACCCTGCCAATACTGGTACCCAATCCTAAGGAACTTGTCTCACTACACAGCTTGTACCTTGTCTCAAACACCGCAACTCCTGTCCCAGCAAAACAATCAGATCCTGCACAATCAACTACAGACTCTAAACCTGGCAGCATGGCTAATCAGGTAATCATACAAACAACACCTCTCAGTAAAGCTGTGATGGATGTCGTTTTGGAAGCCAGAAGGCCTAGTACTCGAAAATCTTATGCTGACAAATGGAAGAGATTCTGTGCTTGGAATCAAGCACAAGGAACTGATACAGCAGAACCAAATATTCCTCAGATATTACAATACTTAACTGAGATGCTTGACAAGGGCCTAACTTTTCTCATCAATCACAATCCATGCCTCTGCCATTTCAGCTCATTACAACACAGAGCCACCAATCTTTTCTCATCCCTTACTAAAGCAGTATCTTAGAGGAGCCAAAAATGTAAGGCCCCCTAGAAGATCACCATTACCTGCATGGGACCTCAGTTATGTGTTGGAAAAACTCACCCTGCCTACATTTGAACCAGCAGCTACCGCTGATGTAAAGTTCTTATCATGGAAGACAGCTCTGCTACTAGCAATTACTTCAGCAAGAAGAGTTTCAGAGCTACAGGCCGTCATGGCTGTAGAGCCTTTTATCATATTTTACCAGGACAGGGTGTCTCTGAGAACAAATCCTATTTTTATGCCTAAGGTGGTTTCCAGTGTGGCTCTTAACGAAACAATTCATCTGCCAACTTTTTATCCAAATCCGCAGAACAAAGGGGAGAGAATCCTGCATTCCTTGGACGTTCACAGACAGCTTAGATTCTACTTGAGCAGGACTAAAGCTCTAAGAAAAACTGAGCAATTACTAGTGGCATATGCTGCAGGATCAGAAGGAAAGGCTATTTCAAAGCAGACAATTTCAAAGTGGATAAGCCACTGCATCTGTTTCTGCTACTTACACCATGGTAAACCTGTGCCCAAGGGCATTAGGTCTCATTCCACCAGAGCTGCAGCTACTTCAGCAGCCTTCCTCAGAGGAGTACCAACCAAAGACATTCTAGAGGCTGCTACCTGGAATTCTGTTCACACCTTTACAAAGCATTACCATTTGCCTCTCTACTCTAAGTCCTGGGCAGGCTTTGCCACTGCAGTGCTGCAGGGCCTTATAGCCTCACCTAATGCTGTTTAGCTCCAGCCTCCCAACCATAGCTTTGGGATTCTACTCAAATGTAATGACTGCAAAAGTGAAACACGAAGAACATAGTACAGTTGTGTACACAACATAAATGTAGATGTTCGAGTGTATTCACTGTTGCAGTCCAGGTTATCCTCCCACCATCCCCCTATCATTCTGAAGTTTATATTTCCTTCACTATCCTCTACAACCTATGTGGTGTATTTGCTTGTAGATGAAGGTAAAGTGTATATTGATGCATTTATTTATCTATATATATATATATATATATATATATATATATATATATATATATATATATATATATATAAAATATTGCTACCTTTTTGGGGGCACCTGACAATGGGGGCAAGAAAAACTAAAGAAAATGGCGTCGGCTGCATGTTTTATACCCCTGACGACCTGACGTCATGGAAGAGAAGACAGCAACCGACGCAGGACCCAAGACTTTGGAATTCAGGCTGACTGAGGGCGGCCTGCCAGCAGATTACCCAAATGTAATGACTGCAACAGTGAATACACTCGAACATCTACATTTATGGTAAGCGTACACAACTGTACTTTACTATGTGTGGATTTTGGTGGTGTAGATTTAGTGAGACTATGTGATGAGTGTGGTGTGGTGCAAATGTTTACCTTCTCCTCATGACTGTCAAGTTCAGTCTTGGTTGGAGAGAGCTTTACCTCCAGTTTGGCTGGAGAGAGCTTTACCTCCAGTTTGGCTAGATAAGTGCATCTCTCACAGGTTGTAGTGTGTTGGGTGGTATGAGGAGAGGATTGTCTGTGTAGATGAGGCAATTTCTACATTGCCTCAAGATGCCCAGATTCATCAGATAGACAGGAGAGAACACTGGGAGCTGACCCCTGGACATGCCTGAATAAAAAACTATTTTCCTCTCGATAAGTGAGGAAAGTGAGTGCAAGAGCTGTTTTTCTCTAAGCAAGTGAGAAAAGTAAGTACAAAAAATGTTTTCCTCTAGGTAATGAGGAAGATTGAGTGCTATAGTAATTAGTAGCTTATTTAGTGCTTACAAGTTCTGAACAAGTGCTGAGCATGAATAAGCAAATTTAAGTGCTAAAACTAAGAATCTGTATCTGCACTAGACAAATTACAGGACAGAAACAAGTGCAGATGCAAGCTTTCAAATCAGAAAGTTGCGAGAGATGGAAGAGATTGCCCAAACGACCAATAACTACAGTTTCTGGGCCAGAACCACTCCTTCTGTGGTAGACAGGTTACCTAGTGCTTACCACTCCCACTGATAACCTTGAAGGCTTCCCTCCAACACAGAAAGGCTTGGGGGCTCAGAAGCTTACTTGGAATTTATAGGAACGATATTCAACACTAACAAGCCAAGTCTGTCTTCCTCCTCATAGACTTCTGAGATTACGGTTACAAGTGATACTCCATCGAAGAAAGTGTCTGCAAGGGAAGTTCTTCAGGCTCTGGGGTCTATGGCGGCAGCCATTCCAGTTGTCCCCCTAGCAAGAATGCATATGAGACTACTACTGTGGCTCCTTTTCTCCCAGTGGATGTCCAGTCTCCACCCCCTGAACGCACAGATCCTCATCACCAACTCCTGCAAGCAAGATCTCCTCTGGTGGATGAGAACAGATGAAAATCTTTGGTGTCACCCCTTCCAGACTCCCCAACCCAATGCCACGGTGACCATGGATGCTTCCCCAATAGGGTGAGGGGGCCACTTCCAGGGAAAGACAGTCCAAGGCACGTGGTCCAACCTAGTGGTCATCTTGCATATCAATGTCTTGGAGTTAAGAGCGGTGCTATTAGAGTTGCAGGCACTTCATCCACTCCTGTCAGGAACAATTGCTATCCAGTCAGAGAGCATGTCAGTTGTCTGGTACATAAACAAGGAGGGACCAAATCCTACCCCCTATGTCGCAAGGCAATGAGAATTTGGCATTGTGCGGTAGCTTCCAACCGCTTTTTAATCGCAACACATATCCCGGGGAGCTCCAACGTAATTACGGACAGACTAAGCAAATGCATCCTCCGTCCTCAAGAGTGGTCTCTCAACCCGAACATGATGGCAGAAATCTTCAGCTGTTGGGGCACAGCCTTGTTGCGATCTTTTCACCTGCCCCTCAAACAAAAAATGCAACAGCTATTTTGCTCTCCTTCCCCCACACGGGGAGTCACAGAGAGACACTTTAACTTATGATTGGCCCACGGGTCTCCTCTATGCTTATTCTCAGATACCTCTGATACCCTTATTTCTAAGGAAAGCTATTCGCTTGAGAAGCAAGGTGATCCTCATTGCCCCTTTCTGACCTCGTCAAGTGTGGTTTCCCTTCCTCTGACCTCACCTGTTACAACCTCCTTGGATCCTGGACACTCGTCAGGACCTAATATCTCACCCACAAGGGCTGACTCCCCCAAATCTGTCCACTCTCAAGCTGACAGCTTGGTTTCTCCACTTCAGTTAGTCGCCAGGTAGGAAACCCTCTCTTCTTCTGTCCTGGATATTATTCTGGTCTCCCACAAGTCATCCACCAGAAAACTCTACAGAGATGAGTGGAAAAGATTCGCTATCTGGTTGAATAATCAGATGCTAGACCACTTTTCAACTCCTACAGCCACCATTCTTCACTATCTCTCTGAGTTTTTTTAACAATGGGGCATCAGCCTCTACTATTAGTCCATTTAGCAGCTATTTCCAATTTCCATAACAGTTCAGATGGAGTCCCTCTTATCTCCACCCGACTTTGCAAAACCTTTCTCAAGGGAGTTTTCCATAGTAGACCTCCTATCAGGCAGCCTGTAGAGACATCGAATCTCTCCCATGTTCTCCAGTGTCTCTCTCTACCTCCCTTTGAGCCTGCCGTGACATGTGATCTAAAATTCCTGTCATGGAAGTCTCTTTTTTTTTGGTGGCGGCTACATCAGCCAGACGGATATCTGAGTTACAAGCCTTATGCATCAAGAGCCCGTATCTAATCTTCCATAAGGACAAAGTATCCCTTCGTACTAACCCATCTTTTCTCCCCAAAGTGGTTTCCGACTTCTCTATTAACCAGTCCATTGCGCTCCCTGTATTTTTCCCAAACTACTCAAACAAAGGGGAATACTGCCTTCATTCTTTGGATGTACATATTCAACTACATTTCTATCTATTTCCTTTTCTGGTTCTAGACTGGGATGTGCTGTATCAAAAGTTACTTTATCAAAATGGCTCAGAGATTGCATTAACTTTGCATATTCCCTTATGAATTAATCCAAACCTGATCAAATCAAAGCTCATTCAACTAGGGCCATCGCAACTTCGGTTGCCTTCCATTGATGACATTTGTGCAGCAGCCATTTGGGCTAAACCGCATACCTTCATCAAGCATTACAAATTGGATCTGGTCTCCAGGGGAAGAGCGGCCTTTGGCTCAATGGTTCTCAGGAACGTTCTTCCATAAGGGCCACCCAGGTTTTCCAAGTAGCTTGGGATTCTGTCCCATCAGTGATGAACAGAAAGAAGATGAACAACTTCAGATAAAGAAGTTAAGTCTTACCATAACGTTCCATCTGAGTTGTTGATCTTCTTCCAGTCATCACACCCTCCCACCGTCCCCCACCAAAGGCTCCTGGCGGATCTTCTGGCTCCTTGTGGTGTTTCAGGGTTTCTGCACAGAGATGACCTCTATCTTTCTGTTTCCTCTATATGTTGCATGCAAACTCGATCTGAAGTAACTGGGAAAAGGGCATTGTGGGTAGCAGCTTAGCTCGAGAGTTTTTGGTGTACACAAGCTTGGTATTAGGCTGACTCTGTTCCGAGGGCTCGGAACCGAACCCATCAGTGATGACTGGAAGAAAATCAACAACTCAGATGGAACATTATGGTAAGACATAACTTCTTTTTCTAAATGCAGACACACAATCCTGTCACAAGATATACATGATTAGCATATGGTATACTTGGGGGTTGTTTATCTGTGCACCAGTTATATCTGTGTTACTTTTGGAGCCAGAGCCTCGGTAGACAGGCAAAATAAGTTAATTGTTAACGATTTCCTGCTGCTAAAAGAGACAATCAAAAAAGGTTTCAGGTAATCTATTAAGGAGTAAAGAATCAGATCCAAAAAGAGGCCTAGTTATTCGTGAGCGCTGCCTTCTACCCCTAAGGCTGGAGGGACACTCTTTGGACCCCCTATGTACATGCCTCCTCCAGATCCAGAGCTTGTGGATCCCAACTGTATTCATGAATCTCTGTCAAGAATTTCACAAAAACTGGAACATCCTTCTATAGCTATTTGTCTGAGCCTTCAAGACCTGTAGGGGTACTTTTGATTCAGAATTGGATCATTTGATGCAGAAGGTCCTCAGGACACAGGTGAAGATGGGGTCATTCCATTGCTTTTGGCCTAGAAGGTGATTGGATCCACCCAAATCTCATGTGTTATTGCTGCCTTAGCAGTCTTCCCTTTGGCTTTGGCTATGTCGAGAACCATTGCTCCTCCCACATCCTGTGGTCCAAGGATCAACTCTTCTTGTGTCTGAATCCAAAAGCGTTTGTTCCAAGTCTCTCTGAGCTCTGGCTTCCCTGAACCTGTTTGAATCTCTGATCTGAGTATGTTCATTCAAACTGCCTCCATGGTGTATGGGCTCTGTGCCTGCACCAACCCCTACACTGGCAGCTTTCTAGAGGTTAGAATCCCCTCCTTTGACTCCTGTACTAGGGGATTGGATAAGCTTCTCCCATCAAGGGAACCTAACCCTGTCACAGAAAGTCAGTTGTTCACTCTTTTGAAATAACTGTAGGACTCACAGTTGAATCACCTCAGCAGCCGGGATTGGTGGATTGCAGCATTCAACTCAGATAAGATTGCTTTGGGAACTTCCCTTCTTCTTTAGTATTATATATTTTTTGTTTTCTTTCTGTTTTATTTAAAAATAATATATTTTTATTTTAATATATTTGCTGTATGCTAATGGTGTTAATTCCCATGGGAATTCCAACTTGCTGCTGTGTTTGCATGCTCATTAACGCTTTGAAGCAGTTATGCTGCTTTTCTAAAGTTTTTTATGACTTGTGTTGGGAAACTGAAGGTCTGTGGTACCAGTTGAACACTAGGTATGGTCTCTTCGCAGGATGCCAAGAGGCCTGTTTCTGTTTATCTATATTCTGACAGACACTATTGCTTTTTTAAATTATTCTTCACTTTATAATATTTATCACTGGTTTAAAACTGCCCTACCCATGTTTTTTTTTCATCTATTTTAAAAAATAAATATATACTATATATATATATATATATATATATATATATATATATATATATATTCATAGGTTCATACTAGGCTATCTGCCCTAGGGCATTTATAAGCCTAGCCAGAGTGTGTTTGCCTTTCGCCACCCATTTTAAATTAATTTTGCTATGCCCTTTTTCGAGGTTAGTATACTGTGCCTCTGTCTAACAGTGACACAGAAGTGATACCCGGGGTAAACCTACGATCTCCCATCCACTCATCAAGATTCCTCTTGAAGAGAGTCAATGAGGGACTCTGCCTAACCTGGACTGGGATTTTATTCCAGAGTGAAGGGACCCTCTGGGTTATGAATCTGTCCCTCCAGCATGTCCTATTTATTTCAGTGCTGAGGTTCAAGTCTCTCGAGCGCGTAGCTCGATGGGATTTGGATTTTCTGAGGTGCAGCATGTACATTAATTCCGATTTGGACATGGCTTTATACGTCAGGCACAGATTGCCTCTGAGCAGGCGGTATGCCACTGAGTAGAGCTGGAGTTTCTTTAACCGGGCAGCATATGGCATCTGTTTGAGCCCTATGATCCTCTTGGTGAGGTACTTTTGGGGTCTTTCCAGTTGCTGCAGGTGTCTGGTAAGGTACATCCCGAAAGGGGCATTGTACTCAATTATGGGCCTGATGAGGGATGAGTAAAGAGGCACGATGACCTCCCCTGATCTAGATGTGAATCCCTTCATGATTAGGTGGGCTATATAAAATGTTTTTCTAACCACTTTGGCCATGTGGTTGTCAAATGAGAGATTGCTATCAACTTGGGTCCCCAGGTCCCTAATTACTTCTTCTGTACTTAATGGATTACCACCTATGTGGTAATTTGTGGGCACTTTGTTTTTGCCAAAGGGGATGACTATACACTTTTTGGTGTTTAGCTTGAGGCCATGGCTCTGGCACCAGTTGTCTGTTTCTATGAGGCCCTTTTGGAGGATGCTTGTGTCGGCTGTAGAGTCGATTATGGTGCCCAGTTTGCAGTCATCTGCGAACTTAGTCAGCCACAGTCCTTCCGTGTTGGCCTGTACTTCCGAGAAATATATACCGAACAAGAGAGGTCCCAGGACTGAGCCTTGTAGGATGCCACTTGTAACTGGTTTGGAGTCTGACATGGCTCCAGCAATTCTAACCATGTGGGTTCTGTCCTTGAGCCAGTTTGCAACCCATCTAGTGACATAGGGGTTTATATTTAAGCTAGTGAGCTTATCTATAATGCCCGAGTGGGGTATTGTATCAAAGGCTTTTGCGAGGTCCAGGTAGGCTGTGTGGACCACCTTCCCCTCGTCAATGGCCTTGGTGACTGTTTCAAAGAAATCAACCAGGTTTAAGAGGCAGGATCTGCCCTTAACAAAGCCGAACTGGGTAGGATCCAGTGTCTGTAGGTCCCCAATATCTTTATTTATGAGGTCCATGATGATCCTTTCCATAGCTTTGCAGACTAAGCTAGTCAGGCTTATGGGGCGATAGTTTACAGGATCCGTTGAGGCACCACCTTTGTGGAGAGGGACCACTGTTGCTGTACGCCACTCTTTGGGTACATATCCTGTAGTAAGGCTAAGATTGAACAGTAGTTTTATGTTTGGGTTTAGCTCTTCTTGGAGTTCATGTAGGACGCAGCCCAGGACACCGTCTGGTCCCATTGATGCTGTGTTTTTTGCTTTGGAGAGGGCAGCTCTTACCTGAGATGTCAGGGGGGGGCAGCACTCTGCTGGGATAAATATTTGCCCTTTTGGTGGGGAGGGGGTGGAGAAGTTTGCGCTGAACCTGTCAACTAGGATGTTGGCAATGTCTGTGGGTTCGGTGTATTTTTTGTCATTTTGGACTAATTCTGAGCATATCTGGGAATTCCCACCCAGGTTCCTAACATAACTAAAGAAAGCCTTGTGATTATCCTTAGTGTCCTGTGCAATTTTTCTCTTGAAGCTGGCCTTAGATGATTTTATGAGTGCCCGTAGTTTTTTGCTAATACTGATCAGAGATGCCTTCCCTTTTTGGGATTTTGCTCTATCATGTAGTAGCTTCCTCCTTCTATTGTATAGTTTGTTTATGGCTGGGGTCCACCAGACAGGACGTCTGCCTTTGGAGGATTGGGTCTTGGTTTTATTTGGGATTGCATGATCCATGCATTCCTGAAGGTGTTCATAGAATGCGTTTGTAAAGGATTCTGCGGTCTGGGCCGTATTTTCCACAGGCCCGGGGGCATTGAAGGATTCCACCTCTGTTTTGAGGAGTGTGAAATTTGCTTTAGAGAAGTTTTTCACTGTGGTGTTCAGGGCAGGGGTGGAGTCGGGATGTGAATATCCAGTGAGATTAGTTTATGGTCTGATCTTACCAGTGAGGGATACACTTCTGGTCTGGAGCATAGAGTCCCCATATTGGTGGTGATCAGGTCCAGTATGTTTTCCTTTCTTGTGGGAGTGGTAACAAGTTGTTCCATAGCATTTGAGTTTATAAATTCTAGGAACCTTTGGGCTAGGGTGTTGGAGCTAGAGTAATGCTCCCAGTCTATGTTTGGGTAGTTGAAGTCGCCTAATATAATGGTGTTTGGAGAGACCTTCATATTTTCCAGTGTTCTCAGGAAGGCCGAGTGGGGTTCCTGGGTTTGGGAGGGTGGTCTGTAGCAGGCTATAAACTGCAAGGCAGTTTCACCCTCTGTTAGTTGCACATGGATAGTCTCTGATGCTTCGTGCTGGGCCACCAACCTGGAGGTGTGGGTATCTTTGACGGATATTGATACTTCCCCTCCTTTTGTGGTACGGTCCAAGTTTTGGGGCCGAAAAGTATGGTATGAGGTATAACCTGGTAGTGTTGGAGTGCTCTCTGGAGCCTTGAACCAGGTTTCTGTTACTGCATAGATATTGATTTTCTCCATGCTAAGGAGAGTTTCAAGTGCGTGCATATTGAGGTTTAGACTTCTGGCATTGAGTAGCATTACTCTTAGTTTCTTATCCCTTGTGATACCTATGGAGGTGGGTTTGTCTTTTGAGCCTTGCCTAAAAAAGGCACTATGGGGGTAGCAAGAGCCTTTGCCAATATCTGAAAGCCCAGGGGTGACAGGTGCAAGCCGTCCCTAGCGAAGCATCGTGGCTTGTCAAGCATGTCATCCCAGGCTGACAACCATTGGATCCCCTTTAAATGACACCAATACGTAAGCCAATTGTTGAAATTGATCATCTTGTCTTCATATTGTGGCATCATTCTTGGTGTGGGTAAGATGCTACTCAAGGTCAGGGTCATACCGGCCTGGGGTACATGCACAGAGAGCTCCTCTGTCTCTTTTCATGTAGTCCAGGGAGGTACGTCTCAGGTCATTCACACCAGCATGGACAATGACGGAGTCATATTTGTACTTGCCTTGGAGTGACCTGAGTGCTTGTGTTATGTGGCGGATCCTAGCGCCTGACAGGCAGCTCACCGTGACCTTCTCCTTGTTCAGCCTGGTGAGCGGGATGTCAGTGTGCCTGATAGAGTCACCTATTACAAGTGTATCAGGTGTGTTGTTTAGCCTTAAGGGCTGTGACTGTTCGGCACATAGGCTTTGTGAGCTATGTGTTGCACGTGTTTTGTTTTGGGGTAGCGGTTGCTTGGGTGTCTGCTTTGGAGGTCTCTGCTGCTTAGGCAGATTTTTATTTAGAGCCTCCGAGTATGTTTTTGTGTGTTTGTGTTTGGTTTGCTGTCGTGGTAGGTCTATGTGAGACTGGAGTTGTAGTGAGTGTGGTTTCCTTCTCCTTATGACTGGTTTCGCCAGTACTGAGTGGAGAGAGCTTAGCCTCCAGTATGGCTATATGGTTGCATCTCTCACATGTGTTGGAATTTGTTGGGAGGAGGAGAGGGTTGCCTGTGTACATGAGGCAGTTGTACCATTGCCTCAAGATTCCCAGATTCACCAGCTGGACCGGAGAGGAGATTGACAACTGACCTTTGGACGTGCTAGAATAGTATTGGGAATTTCTTTATAATTGAAAAAAA
This sequence comes from Protopterus annectens, assembly GCF_019279795.1. Lineage (NCBI taxonomy): Eukaryota > Metazoa > Chordata > Ceratodontiformes > Protopteridae > Protopterus > Protopterus annectens. The sequence continues at coordinate 227,860,746 of NC_056735.1, read as the reverse complement.
AGGGCCAATGGGGAACGAGGTACTCAAGGGGAGTTTGTGAGGGTGTAGTGCTTTTAATATTTTAGTGCTGACTTATATATTTGCTTTAGTGAGCAAGTGCCAGGTAACTTAAATGCAATGTGTTTCAGGTAACTTAAATGCAAAAACGACAAACAGTAACTTTCTTTCAAGTGAAACAAGGAAATAAGTACAGTAAGCAATGCAGATATCACTAGGGATCCACAGAAGTGCTGAAAAGCCGCGTTTTAGGTGGAATTAGCGTTTCAGGGAAATAACAAGCAAACAAACAAGCAGCATACAAATAAAGCTAGATTCAGCAAGCCTGGATCTGGTCTATGCTACAGCAAACAAGGTGTACCAATTTCAGTAAGAAACAGTTCAAATATGCAGGCACTATAAGCCTTTAACCAGAAATTCCCAGCTCAGAAGGGCAGAGTCCAGCCTCTCCTCCCATAAGAGTGCAGACCACGAACCTTCTTAATGTAAAACAACTGGCGTGAAGCCCAAGTGCTTAAACCAGAATTAATACACTTTTAGAATAACAAACACTGAACCCTCAATCAGCAGTTCCCAACTTAGAAGGATGTAAGCTACCTGTCCTGCCACCACAGTGCAGGCCACAAACCTTCCTAATGTAAAACAACTGGTCTGAAGCCCAAGTGCTTAATCCAAAAGTCTTAGAATGATAGCTACACTTTAATCAAGTTACTACCAAGCAGTAATAAATACAATTGAATACTTTAAAGAATGCCTGGATTAGTGCTCAGGTTATACAAACAAAGCTAGATTCAGCAGGCCTGGATCTAGTCTATGCTACAGCAAATAAGGTATACCAATTTCAGTAAGAAGCAGTTTAGATATGCAGGCACTATAAGCCTTTAACCAGAAATTCCCAGCTAGAAGGGCAGAGTCCAGCCTCTCCTCCCACAAGAGTGCAGACCACGAACCCTTTTAATGTAAAACAACTGGCCTGAGGCCCAAGTGCTTAAAATAGAATTAATACACTTTTAGAATAACAGACACTGAGCCCTCAATCAGCAGTTCCCAACTTAGAAGGATGTAAGCTACCTGTCCTGCCACCACAGTGCAGACCACAAACCTTCCTAATGTAAAACAACTGGTCTGAAGCCCAAGTGCTTAAACTAAAAGGCTTAGAATGAGTTACACCAAGCAGTAATAAATACAATTGAGTACTTCTAAGATGACGCAAAAGCAAAATTAAGTAGGAAGAAACACAAATACAGTAAAAGCAGGTTTTTTTTTTTTTTTTTGAGTGAGCAAATTTGATGGGCCCAGGAGTTACAGGACAGAAGCAAGTGCAAATGCAGGCCTTCAAATCAGAAAGTTGAGAGAGATGGAAGACTGCCCAAAAGGCCAGTAACTACAAATTCTGGGCCAGAACCACTCCTTATGTGGTAGACAGGTTACCTAGTGCTTACCACTCCCACTGATAAGCTAGAAGGCTTCCCTCCAACACAGAAAGGCTTGGGGGCTCAGAAGCTTACAAATAGTCCTGGATACAGCAAATCTGTATCTGGAACACTAATTACAGGAAAGGTAGGAAACAGGCTTACAATTTTTTTTTTTTTCAGAAAAGTAGCAAAAACAGTAATAAAAACAATTCACATGCAGTGCAAGCTGGCACACTTGAGTATGTAGCAATATTAGTCCACACACAGTTTGAAAAAATGTAATTAAATTAAAAAGGACTAAAAGCAAGTGCAGAAAGGGTTTATTAGGTAGAATGCGGTAAAGAGATGGGACTGGGGGAGTGTCCTAGATCAAATCTACAGTGGGGCTGGCACTGCAAAAGCCACCAAATTTAAACTACTACCAGAACAGGGAGGGGGGGGGGGTTTCAACAGAGATGTGAGGAATCAGAGTGCAAATTATAAAGCCCAAAAAATATATACTGATCTCTTTTTTTTCTATTTAAAGGCATATATTTGAATTTTGTCACTGTTTGGATAACTGAGTTTTACTTGTTACTATTACCATGTGTGCTGTTCACTGCACTGTGCAGTTTATAGTGCATTATACCATGACCCTCCCATTAATATTCCAAAACGTGCACACTGATTGGTCAGCGTGCACATTGTAAATTGACTTATACTAATGGAAAAAGGTCCAGTCGCCCGGACCTTTTCCATTAGTATTAAGTCTTTTTTAAAACACTGTCTCGCTATGTTAAAGGAGTTTAACATAGCGAGACAGGTTTAAAAAAAGCAACGGAGATCTTGCTTTCTCCGTTGCTTTTTTTTTTTTAAACCTGTCTCGCTATGTTAAATGGGTTTAACATATCGAGACAGCTTTAAAATGAGCAACGGAGATTCTCCGTTGCTTTTTTTAAAGCTGAGTCGCTATGTTAAACCCATTTAACATAGCGAAACAGTAAAAAGCAACGGAGATCTTGCTTTCACCCACAGCTCTTACGTACTGCATAGGCATATGCATGCGCAGTACATCAGAACTGCCGCAGAATACCAGACAGCTGCGGAAGAACAGCAAGGAGGCATTATACAATGCCATTATTTAAGAAAAGTAATTATTTTTTTTCTTAAATAATGTCATTGTATAATAACAATAACCCACTTCTGGGTGTGGGTAATGCTGGATTTACCCACGGTTGGCTTTGTTTGGCCACTCGGGCTTCGCCCTTGTGACCAAACCACGCCAGCCATGGGTAAATCCAGCATTACCCACACCTAGGCGTGGATTATTGCTATAATACTTAACCACCATTTAAACTGCCTCTGCTATATTTGTTTAATGGTGGGTTAAGTGTTGCACTATAAACTTCACAGTGCAGTAAATAGCACACATGGTAATAGACAGGGGTCCAGAGAAGTAAATATTGTGGGAAGAAATATCCAGGGAATTGTTATGGTTAGGCTTGTATAGGCCCTAGGGCCGGTAGCCTAGTACCAACCTATGAACCTATAGTTGCTACCCTTGGTCAGCCATGAATTATGTCAGTGTGTTATTACTGCTGGTGTTTTCCCCTTGAATTGTTGAATCCTGATACGGCTGCCCCTCAGTCAAATCCAGATGCACATAAAAAGAAAAAAAATCAATAAAAACATGCTTCAGCCTACAGTTTATGAAACTGTTGTTGTCTTAAGCCAGCCAGCAGGCCACTTACCTTTTACCCTGTCACACTCAAGTGTGAGCCTCCAGCTGTTTATGGTACAGGGGTCAGACACATCCTCTGGGGGCTGTTCTAGTACTTGGCTCAGGTACAAGAGAACCAAACCTTTTAGTTGTAGGAGAGGTCCTGAGTAAGAGACCTCTTGCCAGACAGTACTATGTCTCCAGATATTTTGTCCTCTAGTTCATGGTAAAATGAAACAGATACTTCACCACACGACAGGCAGTCAGGTTATTGCCATGTATAGGGCTGATGTGGTTTCCTTAGTTAAGATTTTTTACAATCATGTAGTGTCTGAGGCTATGTTGCTATTCAGAATGACTGCGGCACTACCTTCTTTAGATTATGTTGAATACACAAGTCCATCTAATGTGATTATTCTGAAGGCTATAACAGGTTCAAAAACCTGAGGTGATTGACCTTTCTACAAATGCTAGCTAGGTTTAGAAACATGTTTGAAAGCAATCTGGAGCTACTCCAGAGATTGGCAAAATTAAGATTTTATTGAGGATGACATTATAAATGTTTTGGCTGTTTCTCATCTATTCCTGGCTTTAGAAGATTTGTATAAAACTGCATGTCAAACCCATTTGGCTAGTGAACTCTTTCCTAAAAAGACTGAGGAAATACAAGGTGTACTCTGATCTTGCTGCTGTCTTTGCTCCTTTGTCAGCTGACCCATCAAAGGTTTCTCCAGTTGCAAACAAGAGAGCCCTGGCTTCTTCTAACCTTACACATTGGCAAGTGGTTAGAATCTCAAGGAAAAAGCTGTCTCCGTCAAGTGAATTAATATTTACAATTTTAAATTAGAAGGGTTTCATGTAGAAATTTATTTTGCAATGTGCTTACAGTTTAGGTGACTTTGTTGTATGTTTGCCAGCTAAACAGAAGTGTTATATGAATGAGATTGTTTCTAATGTGACTCAGGTTTTGAAACATGCTTTGAGGAGTGTCTTGGAAGGTGTGGACACTTTCAAGAATGAGGCTGCTTCTGTTATATTGGTTACATAACCCAAGTTTTTCTAAGGTTTTAAAAAAATGCGATTTTTAATGCTCCTTTAAGTTCTGAATATGTGTTTGGTCCTGCTGTTACCCAGATTCTCAAACAATAGAATGATGGAGGTAAATTGATGTATGGGTATCAAGAATGTTTCATATTCCCAGGTTCTCCTCTAACAAGGGGTCCAGCTTTAAAGGGCAGAACAGTCCCAGCCTAATGAGAACCAGGGTGCCAAGAGGAAATGGCAGGATTATAAAACTTCCAAACCAAGTAAAAGGGATTATTTTCCAAAAAGAAAAAAAAAATCTAAGAATCAATATATCAATCAAGACTCAGAGCATCACGTCTCTTCTTCCTGTCCCTTCTACCCTTTCACCTTCCCTCGGGTTTTAGCTCATCATAGCAGGGTGGCCAAAAATAATCTTAGACAAGTGGATGTTGAGAAATAATTCAGTGAGGATACTCTTGGAAATGGACAGGAAATCCTCCCCCCTTCAAGTGAATGCCCCATAACAGCTCAGATGGCTTAGTGGTAAATTGCTATGGTATGCAGGGTCCTGGGTTCAAGACTTGCAAGAGCTGATTATTTTATCCCTCAGAACCACTTGTTCTAGCAACTTGAACCTATGTACAACAATAAACAGGACATGCTGGAGGGATAAATTCCTGTCCAAGCGACTCCCCTCACTCTGGAATAGAATCCCAATCCATATTCGACAGAGCTCCTCTCTGACCCTCTTCAAGAGAAATGGGTAATCGTAAGTTCTACCCTGGGATCACTTTAGGAGCCCTGTTGACAGAGGCCCAGGTTACTAATCTAATGGGGAGGCAAAAGCCATCACTCTGTAGCTAGGCTTATAAATGCCCAAGGGCGAATAGCCTAGTACTTACCTATGAACCATCCAGACCAGACACATCAGTTGTCTCCACTGCTGCATCACAAGTTGCATGCAGGGGTTGTAGAAACAGTTCTGTACCACAAAACAGAAAAGGATGTTGCACCAGAATCTTTTTGGTAACCAAAAAAGAGCCATCATGGAGACTAGTGGTAGATTTGGCATATCTAAATACTTTTCTAGAAGCGCCCAAATTCAAAATACCCACCTTGCAGACAGTCCTACACCTTTTTTTTCTAGACCACTGTTTCATGGTGACTACATCTGAAGGATGCTTATCACATGCCAATTGCTCCCATCTTCAAGATAAACCTACAAATGTCATCTGTCTCACCCTCACAAAGAATTGTCTTCCTTGCATGTATGATAGACTCAGAAAAGGGTAAGGTCTTTTTACTGGAAGAAATAGTCCAGACTGCCCAGAACATTTTGAAGGATGACTTCCAAGATGGCTTCACTCTGATCAGCAGCTTCACTTCAGCTCTCCCAGTGTGGAAACAGAAACTGAGAGGCTGCAGCCAGAGATATTGTCAAATGTTGGCTGAGTATGAGACTACTCAAGATGAGATGTTTCAAAAAATTTCAAATAACGGACGGCAACCCACCGTCAGCTATGTTAATAAAAAGTAGCGAGATGACCACGGCTCGAACAAGACAAAACTTTTATTATACAAACATCCAAAACTACTTTTTATTAACATAGCTGATGGTGGGTTGCCGTCCGTTATTTGAAATTCAGGTGTTGTGTGCGGATTGAAGTATGTTTCAAAAAATGCTAGAATTAAAGGACAGAGTATGTAGGGAAAATATGAGAAACTAGAAGGAGCAGACTGTATTAATTTTTATAAAGGCACAGATAAGCAACTGGACTTGTGTTCCACAATAGGAACTGTTAATTGAAAGGGCACACCATGTGTATGCTCCAAATATGGCTATAAGAAAGGAGCAAAGAGCTTTATTAGTAATGAAAGAGTTGATCAGACAAAACTGTGACAAAAGGGCAAAGTATTAAAAGATGGAGACAGTGTTTGTGGCAAATGATTATACACTGTACACTAAGCATAAAAGAAACAAATGTATTCCAGTAATGTGGGAATGTCGTGGAAGGTGTGAGATTCAAGCTGCTACATCTGTCTTCATAATTTTTTTTTTCTTTGGGGATCAAAGTCATTTTTTGATGCAGAACAGGCTAAGGGTGAAATGCAAAAGTTTGTCAAACAAATGAGCCATCAAGCAGAAGGGGACTCTGTTTCTCATTTCTATGATGATACAGCTCATGGAAAGACTTCGTCATTGAAACATTTTCCATTGTTCTAAAGAAAATTGCTTCAGAGACCGAGAAAAGCACAGGAGTTGACCAGAAGAATCGGGATCACCTTGGAATTGAACTGGAATTTGGAGTTGGGAGATGGAGATGAACAGGAAAAAGACCAGCAACATGGAAATTAGTGAATAAATCAGATTAGAAAGCATCAGTCACATTTGTGAAATGTGGCTGCATAAGAATAAATGGAAAAAGTCGATTTTTGTTGACTTAGTTAAACTTGTCAGGAACTGAAAGACATCTGCCTCCCTTAATGTCATTAATGTTTGGAAGGACTGAGGAGAGGAGGAAGGAAAAAGGCAACTTTAAGTAAAACATTTTGTATATCTATGAAACTTTTCACAATATAAATTGGTTATTTGTGTGATAAAGTTATTAAAGTAAACTGATGCCTTTTTCCCCTTCCTCTTTTTCTTCATTTTTGGTATCAAGAAATGTAGGTATGACAGTGCAGAAAGAGAAGGAAAAAGCTTGTTTTAAGTTAATAGGCTGTAATCTTGTTGAGGTGGGTATAAAAGTACACAGATAATAGTGTATGCTGAGCTGATGTTTTTTTTTTTAATTCTGCACAGGTGAATATCTGGACTAAGACCATTGGCTTAGTCTAATAATAAATGTTAAGTGAAAAACAACAGTAAATATGAGAACACCAAATATAATGAAAAGTTTTCCTTTAACAGTAAATGTTTAGCTTGTCTATCAGGCTGCAACAGATGCATTTATTTATCTTTTGAAAGAAAGCTGATAACAGGGCAATAAAAAACACTGTTTCATGGTGACTACATCTGAAGGATGCTTATTACATGACAATTGCTCTCATCTTCATGGATAAAAGTTAATGATTTCTGGAGGTATGCAAGTAGTTTTCATTTGGGGGAGATAAAGATACAGTAATTGGCGTCTTAGCATGGACAACCTCAGTTTCAGTTTAACTAGGACCTGTATTTGTAGCTGTCTGTTTGGCACAAATTTCCTATTAGAGTTAAACCTCATTATTTGAAGTTGTACATAGTTGTGTGTTTGTATTGAGTTAATGTGTTGTGAGGTGTTCTGAGGGTATGTTTGGTTTCTTGTTTAAGGATTTTTATTAAAACAAAGTCTTGTAAAATGTGACATGGGTTCCAATGTTAATAAGAAAAAAAACGCATAAAGGATTAACCTGCCAAACATTAATGGGTGCATGTATCACAAAAGTAGGAGTTAGACATTAAAAGTGCCATACATAATTGGCGGAAATAATGACTTCTTACTATAATGGTGACTCTTTCCATATTATCTTGGAATGTCAACTCACAGGTGTACAAAAAACGGAAAGAATACTTAGGTGGTGGTGCTGCAGTGGCGTTGTCGCCTCACAGTAAGATGCTGTCCGGTTCGATTCTCAGCTAGAGCGTCTTCTGCGTGGAGACATGCGTGAATGGGTGTACCTTCGTTGAAGGTTGTGCGTCAGGGCTGGTAACTCGGCATGTAAATCAACTACCAATCATTAGCGGATCGGAGTTCCGCTGAGGTGACCCCTAACCGGGAAAAGCTGAAAGACACAACAACTTAATTATATTAAGAAATGCACAGTGCAAATAGCAATGCTACAGGAGACACATTTGGAAAGAACTGAGTATGTGAATCTGATAAAGATGGGTTTCAGGATGGATATTCTGCAGAATATTAGAGACAAAGGCAAAGATGAGTACTTATATTAATTGCAAGAAGAGCTCCAATAGTGATGGAAGAGAAAAAATAGACAGTAATGGCAGATTTGTAGTAGTAAGGGGCAGCTGGCAATGGATGACGATAACACTTCAACGTATTTTGGAGTTTTAAAAAATTTGGGAGATGTAATCAGATTTTCAGCAGGAAACATTACAAAGGTAGGGACTGGAATTTGATTTGCAACAATGAGGATGTATCTGGGGGCCTAGAATGGAAAATATAACAAAAGAGGGTAGGTTTCTGAAGAAATTTATAAATATATTTGGTATGAAAGAAATAAATTCAGTAACAGAAACTAAAAGAATTTATATATTATTCCCCAAGGTACAGTAACTGGGCTAGACTTCATAGAAATCATATTTCACAGGAGCATGTCCATTTAATTGAGTACTTCGATACAAATCCAATAATAATTTTTCAGCTCATGTGCCATTAATTAACCAGATAAAAATACAGGTAATGAAGTAAAGATGCGACACTGGCACTTCTCCACTTACCTGTTAAAAAGAGAGAAATTTAAGGACTGGGTAGTGGCAATTATCTAATTATTAGGGAAAATAGAAAGTACTCCAGAAGTTATAGCTAGTTAGTGGGATAAAATGAAAGTGGAGTTTAAAAATAGTGTAAAAACAGTAGAAAAAGAGATCTGGTTAAGAAGTAATAAGAATTATTTAGAGGGGCTGCCAAAAGAGAGTTTTTCAAAATAAGGGTAGTCTCAGAACAAGAGGAGGTGCAATTGCAGAGTGTTAAATAGAAAATAAGGGAGTACCTGGAGTTTAGTAAGATTGCAACTGCTTTAAAGCAGAAGAACTTTTGGCACAGTGAGTTTAGGCAACAGAAAGTAGAAGGGTTGTTGCCAAAGTTAGGCTGTAACAAGAAACGTAAACCAGAGATCAAGCAGAAGTTTTGGAGATATTTCAGAATTTTTTATGAAAATTTGTACTAAGCAGCGAAGTGGGGAAATCGAGAAAAAGCACAAACAAAAATATTTATGGAAGACTTAAATATGCCAAGGTTAATGGTAAAACGAGGCTCAACAACTAACACTTATGATAACGAGATGAGATAAAATGAGGATGTATAACCAGTCTACAGAAAGTCTTCAGGAACAGAAGGTATTCTGGTGGAAGTTTGGAAGTTATGACGGAAGAAAGTGATACAAATCTGGAAGGTTTTGTTTAACAATGTTTTAAATGGAGGGGGGAGGCACCATCATCCTGGAAAAAAGCTGTGATGGCTGTAACACCTAAACTTGGGAAAGACCATCTGATCCAGCTTCATATGGGACTATTTCAATAAACTATGATTGTAAAGTGTTATGTCTATATTGGCTAAAAGGATGGCAGAGGTGATGGCAAAATTGATAAATATGGAGCAGTGTGGTTTTGTGGAGTGGAGGCAAACATTTGACATTAACAGAGCAGTGATGATCCAGAGTGAAGCAGAATGTAAGAAAACACCACTTTTATTGGTAGGTTTTGGTGCAGAGGAAGCATTCAGCAGAATAAGTTGGGATTTTATTTTAGAGCACTGGAAGCATTTGCATTTCCTGATACAATAATAAGGTTAATTAGAAGGATATATGAGGGATGGGAGGCAAAAATTACAGTGGGAGAATTGCTCTCTGATAAGTTGTGTCTGAAGAGAGGAACCAGACTGAGGTGCCCTTTTTCCCCTTTGTGTTATATTTAGAGCCACTGACAAAAAAAATAAGTGGCTCAGAAATACAAGAATATAATTGGTACAGTGTTAAATAAAAGTTGGCATTATGTGACTTAGTAGAAATATGACCTGATTGCATGTTGAAACAAATATTCCTTTGTATCTGACAATTTTCATGATTGTTTGTATTATTGCGGTAGCATTGTCGCCTCACAGTAAGATGCTGTCCGGTTCGATTCTCAGCTAGAGCGTCTTCTGCGTGGTGACATGCGTGAATGGGCGTACCTTCATTGAAGGTTGTACATCAGGCCTGGCAAGCAGGTACATAAAATCAACTGGCAATCATTAGCGGACCGGAGTTCCGCTGTGGCGACCCCTAACCGGGAAAAGTCGAAAGACAAACAAACTGTAATATACTTTTGGAAAATAAAAGTAAAAATGGAAAAAAAAAAGAAAAGTTGGCATTATTTGCAGATGATATTTTGTACCCGATGGAACCAGAAATCTCAGTGTTATGGAATATTCTGAGAGTGTTGAGTTTTTTGGGGATATACAATTAAACAAAACACATGCACAAATGACACTAAACTTATTAAGCCTACTTCCTCATGTAGTACAAGGAGCCCTAAAGTTACAGATGCTGAGCCCATAAGGCAGGCATCGACGCAGCCTAACATTCTTGCTATAGGTGACTCCTTTGTAAGGCGTATAGATGTGCCTCTTACCAGACTGAACAAGGAAAGAGTGATAGCTAGTTGCTTGTCTGGTGCCAAGATCCGTCAGGTCATGCATGCAAGTCCTTGAAACAACAAGTACCAACCAGTATGACTTTAGCATAGTTCATGCCAGTGTCGATGACTTGAGGTGTACTTCACTGGATTACATGAAGAGAAATGGTGGAGCTCTCAAACTGTGTGTCCAAGGCAGGTATGAGCCTAGCACTGAGCCACGTTCTTCCTGCACCAAGGATGATGCTGCAGTATGAGAAAAAACTAATTGACTTCAATAATTGACTTAGTTTTTGGTGCCATGCAAAGGGGTCCAATATTTGTCAGCCTGTTGGAATATGACTGATAAACAACACTGCTTCATCAGGGATTGCTTGCATCTGTCCCCATTAAGGTTTCACTTATTGGCAAAGACATTGTCCACTCCATAGTGCCTTTTTTAGACCATGCCAACCTGATAAGCCTACCAACATAACGAAACGAGTAAAGGAAAATGTGAATGTGTTACTGGTCAGTGTTAGGAGCCTGAACAAGAAACCCCACTCCTTATAAGCCCTTCTCACCCTGGAAAAGCTTGACATCTCTGTAGTGACTTGAGACATGGTTTAAAATAATGGAGTGCTCTCTAGCTGTGTAGGACTATAAAACCTTCCACAAATTTAGATCAGCTACTGTGCAGGATGGGAAAAGGAGACTCGCATCAAGGCTGGTAATACAGCATGATGCACTAGACATGTACCTGAAATGGTAAATAATGAAATTACAAATAAACATATTTAGACTGCATACAGTATATAGAAAGACCTGGAAACAAGATGCAACAGTTATAGCTCGATTTGTTCATTAGAAAATATTCTATTTTCATGTCATTAGAATCTTTTAAATGTTGGTGACAGAATTCAGTTGATAAAAATCAGTAAGAGATGTCACTTTTGTCCAAGGATTATTAGTAAAAAATTAGGATGATTTCTTTGTTTGACTTTAGATGCTCTTCGTGTTTCACTGTTGCAGTCATCACATTTGGGTTACCCCTGCCAGGGTAGCCCTCGGCCGGCCCGAATACTAGAGACTTAGTATTTCTGAGTCGGTTGCTGTCGCTTGAGGAGTGACGTCAGGTCGTCAGTGGTGTAAAGGAAGGCAGCCAACGCCATTACATCAGTTTTTCTTGCCGTGGAGCCTGAAGCAGAAGCAGTTCGCATGAGTGCCGGTCAGCCGCTACCCGAGTTTTCGTTTCCAAATTGAAGTTGAAGTCTTCTAAAGCTAAGTACCCCATTGGGGATCCTTTTTTCTTGCACTAACTGATGTCAGAAAAAGTTAATTGTCTCACCTGTGGAAAGCAAGTACCACACTGAGACTTCCACTCTTATTGCATCACTTGTCTAGGCTCAGACGATGACGTCCCCCGTCATCGCTTCTGTGCTTTAACGCCAGAACTATCCGTCGTCAGGCTCTTACTGTAACCTGATATTTTCATTTACAGTCCTATGGCTTCGGTAAGTCATCCAACAGCAGATCTTCTGAAAAAGCATAAAGATAGACAGAGACAGACCGCACAGGTCCAAACCTTCCGACGATGCTTCCGTTAAGCTAGTCATCAGTCCTCCGGTACTCAGTGAGCTGCTTTTGTAGCCCCTGATGCTCGCTTCAGTTGATTCGCAGGCTGCTACCGAGACCCTTTTGAAGTCCGGTATGCTGCAGAGCTCTTCTTCGTCTAAGGATCCTGCAGTCGTCTCTACCTTGGATGGGTCCAGAGCTGCTGAGCAGGCACCAGCTTCCAAAGAAGTCCTTCACACCACCAAATCTCGACACAAACCGACGTTTTTTTCGCGACTACCGTTCTTTCGAAAACAACCGGGTTCCTTAGGCCCAGGGTTCAAACCACACCCAAGAAACCAACTACCCACTCTCAGGCACCTGCTACCTTGCCTCAGTCTCAAATGCTTAAAATGGCAGAAGACCTTATCATGCTGATTAGGGGAAGCCAAGCCACCCCTTCAAAAAGGAAAAGAGATCCATCTCCAGTAGTTTTGTCTGAACAAGAGTCAGATGAATCTGATGCATCTGACTATGAAGACATGCAGCCTCTCTCCACATATGACAATTCTGATGCAGAGGAATCCATTTCTTCAGACTCTCCCCCAGGATTTTTCCTTTGGGGAAACCCTGCATACCTTAAGGGATCATTTCCAATGGGAGAGTCAGGACTACCCTCAGTCTAAAAAGAGACTCTGAGAATTCCTAGATTGACCCATAGCTATACCCCCAGTCCTGGATGTGGTGGATGATGTTTTCCTTGAATTCAGCTTGACTCCAGGCGCCCTCCCTCCTTGTCCCAGAAAACCAGACATGTACTACAGAGTTCCTGACTCACACAAATATCTTTTTAAAAATCCAACAGCTTACCCTGAGGTCATTTCACAAGGGCCAAAAAGGATTAAAGCAACCTCTGCTAAGAATCCCACCTCCTCAGACAGGGATTCCCCAAGCACTGGACAGATGGGGTAAAAAAGTATACACCTCAGCTACTCTTGCTATCAGGGTACTAAATTGTCAGCTGCATATACTTAAATATCAACAACATACCTTGGAACTCCTTAAACAAAAAATGTCCTCCTTTCCTGCATGGGCAGAATCTAAAGATTTACAAGACAATGCATTCTGCAAGTCAGGTAACTAAACACACTTTGCACTGTGGATGTTCTTCGTTCCCCATTGCTGCAGTCCTTACTATTGGGTATAGTCCGCTGTCCAGTCGGCCCGAATACCAGAGTATAAGGCTGACGTCGGTCAGGGCGCATTAGACTGACGTCAGTACGTCAGGGTACTAATGCGCATGACCGACGTCATATCCTCAGTCTTTTTTGCCGCATGGTCCGATGCAGAAGCAGTTTTGCGAGTGCAGGTTGGCGTTCTGAAATATTTCCGAAACCGGAGTTTCAGACCGAAGCAGAGTTGGCTAAGTACCCCGTTGGGGAACATTTTGTTTTTTTCTTGCCTCAGTATTTAACCGGATGTCAGAAAAAGTGAATAACTGTATTTCTTGTGGGAAACAGATACCTCATAGGGATTACCATACCTTGTGTATACCTTGTTTAGGGCCTGAGCACGACGTTGGTTGCCGCTCTTGTGCTAGGTTTAACAAACGCACTATTAAGAGGAGGTTAGACTGTGCCAGGTTAGTGTTTGGGAAGTGTTGCAATTATAAAATGCCGTCGGATGCTCCGACGCCCGCTTCCAAGAAGCGCAAGGACAAAACAGCGAAGCCTAGGGTTGATGAACCGGCAGTCCCGGACGTCGGTTCTTTAGAAGGCTCAGTGGAGCCAGAGGTTTTGCCAGGAGTTTCCATGGAGTCTCAGGCAGAAACTTTACTGTTACAGGATGTGCCTTCTCAGGAGGTAGGCCAGGCTGAGGGGGCTTCTCAGGTAACTGTTCTTCCCTCTCTTCCCAAGGTAGTTAGAGCCTCTCCTTCTGTTGCCAAAACTTCTTTGAGAGGTAGGCCAAGTTCAGCTTCAGTGGGGGCTTCTCCTAGCATTTCGGGTTCTGTACCTAAGAAACATATGCTTAAAATGGCAGAAGATTTGATTACTATGATTAGAGGTTCTATGCCGCCTCCTGATAAGAGACCTAGGGTGTACCCGGAGTTTGATAGTTTTGAACAGTGTTCAGAGGCTTCTGAGTCTTCTGGAAGATTTGCAGGAGTATCCTACTTATTCTGATTCTGATGTGGATGATTCCACTCCTACAGCTTCTCCTCCTGAGGATTTCTCATTTTCAGAGACTCTGCATTCCATGAGGGAGCACTTTAAATGGGAAGGCCAGGATTACTCTGATTCCAGGAAAAGGCTTAGGGAATTCTTGTTTTTACCCCAGCATAGGCCCTTAGCTATACCTCCTGTGTTGAATGTGGTGGAAGATGTTTTTGCAGAGGCTTCCCTGAACCCTGACTCTTTGCCTCCTGCTCCTGTTAAACCTGATAGGTACTATAGGGTGCCCGAAGCTCATAAGTATTTGTTTAAGAGTCCTAGGGCGGACCCAGACACTGTTTCTCAGGGGCCTAAAGGTGTTAAGGCCTCTGTGGTTAAAAATCCTGTTCCCACTGATAAAGAGGCAAGGGCTTTGGATAGGTGGGGAAAGAAAGTGTATACTTCTTCTACTCTAGCCATGAGAGCGTTGAATTGTCAGTTTCACATGCTAAAATATCAGAATTATCTCCTTTCACAATTGAAATCTAAGGTGGATGCTTTGGCGGAAGGTATTGAGTGTAAAGAGTTGCTGGATTTGGTTCATGTGTCTGAACAAGTGGGTAAGCATTCTTTGCAATGTGGTTTTGATGCTGTACAGGCCTCCTCGAGGGTGGCTGCCACTAGTTCTGTTCTTCGCAGGCATGCCTGGTTGAGGGATCAGAATTTAGCTGAGCATGTTAAGACAAGGATTTTGGATGCTCCTTTACAGTCTGATGTGTTGTTTGGTTCGTCTGTGGAAGCAGTTTTAAAGAAAATGGAGGACAAAGCTAAGTCTATGCAAACTGTTAAAGATTTTTTGCAGGTGCAGCCACCAAGTTTAGTAGAAATTGGCCTGCTAAGGGGTGGACATATCCTGCTTATGATTCCCAGTCTAGGGGTAGGTCTAGACGTGGTAGGGGCAGGGCTCAAGGTTCTTTTAGGCCTAGAACAGGAGTTCACCTGCTCAGACTTCTGGTGAGGGCAGGGGTCAGTCCTTTCGTAAACAGACCCAATGACCTGCCTTTTCAGCTGCCAGTAGATTCTCGTCTGGCAGCTCCTTTGGGAGGAAGACTGTCTCTTTTCAAAGAAAATTGGGATTTAATTACTCAAGACAGATGGGTGTTGGATATCATTCACCACGGTTACAGATTTTATTTCCATACAAGGCCCCCTTTCAAAGGCATGCCAGACGTTCCTCCTCCACAAAGAAAAGAGGCTCACAGGCAAGTTTCTCAGTTACTCCAGATGGGGGCCATTCAGCCAGTCCCTGTATCAGAAAGGGGCCTAGGATTTTATTCTCGCCTGTTCCTAGTACCAAAGAAGGGGAACACGTGGAGACCAATTTTGGATTTATCTCTCCTCAACACTTATCTGGACATTCCCAAGTTCAAGATGTTGACGTTACAACAGCTTTTACCTCTGCTGGGCAAAGATCACTGGATGGTAACTTTAGATCTCAAGGAAGCTTACCTTCATGTGCCTATAAGGCTAAGTTGCAGGAAGTATCTGCGGTTTCGAGCTGGAAATTCTCATTATCAGTTCTCTGCATTGCCCTTTGGCTTATCTACTGCGCCCAGAGTATTCACAAAGGTTCTGGCTCCAGTGATAGCTTACTTCAGGCTACAAGGAATTCAAATCTATCCTTACTTGGACGACTGCCTGATTCTGGCTCAAGAAAAGGAAGACCTTCTACAGCATCTGGAATATGTTACAGCAGTGCTAAGATGCCTAGGGTATTCTGTGAACGAAATAAAGTCCAGTCTAGTACCCTCTCAAGACATGTGCTTTCTGGGTGTGAGACTGAATACAGCAGCCCAGATGGCCTTTTTAACCCCGGACAAACAAAAGAGTCTATCACTTTACTTCCATCAACTATCTCATCAGTCCGTGCTGACTGCAAGGACAGTCCTTCAAGCATTAGGGTTCATGGCATCTTGTATTCTGGTGCTTCCCAATGCCAAACTGCATATGAGGAAGCTACAATGGTATCTCAAAATGTATGGACACAGCACTGCCAGGATTTGGACACTGTCATTCAAATAATACCTTGCCTTCAAAAGAATTTTTGTGGTGGGCTCAGGAATGTCACCTAAACAAGGGACTCTCTGTGACCCGGCCAGAGGCGAGTCAGATTTTAACGACAGATGCCTCGGACATTGCTTGGGAGCTCATCTAAATGGAAAGTGGATACAAGACAAGTGGCCTGCCAGACTACAGCATCTACATATCAACATGAAGGAGATGTTAGCAGTCCAGTTTGCATTAATGGCTTTCAAGGAGTTACTTCTTCCAGGGCAGGTGTTGATTCTAACAGACAACACAACTGTCATGTGGTACATCAACAAGCAAGGGGGAACACATTCTTATCCTCTATGCAGGCAAGCGATGATTTTATGGGAGACTGCGCTAAGCTTGCAACTAACTCTTCAGGCAAGGTTTCTGCCAGGAGCACAGAACTCCTTAGCGGATGTGTTAAGCAGACAAATCATGGATCCCCACGAGTGGAAACTGGATCTTCATGTATTTCAGAAATTGACAGTGTCATGGGGAACTCCAGACATAGATCTGTTCGCTTCTCCACTAAACCACCAGCTGCCAAAGTATTGCACAAAGGGGTTTCATCACACAGCTTGGAAAGTGGATGCTCTGTCTTTCAGTTGGAAAAACCTTCATGTGTATGCCTTTCCACCTCTGCCTCTTCTTCCAAAGGTACTATTAAAGGTCAGACAAGACAGGCCAAGGATGATTTTGATAGCTCCAGATTGGCCTCGGCAACACTGGTACCCACTACTACGAGTCTGGTACAGAAGCCTCCATGGCCTTTACCTCTGATTCCTCATCTGTTATCTCAGAAGGACGGTCATCTGCTCAATGTCAAGCTTCACTCTCTTCATCTAGCAGCCTGGCATATTCTGTGTTGAAACACAGCAGGTCTCAACTTCCTCAACAAGTTTTAAATGTGATTATGGAAGCTAGAAGACCTAGTACAAGGAAAGTGTACGCAGAAAAATGGAAGAGATTTTTATTTTGGAGTACAGCAAAGAATTTGGAGATTTCTGAACCTAATTTGAGTGTGACTCTTCAATATCTTACTGAGTTATTGGACAAAGGTTTGTCCTTCTCTTCCATTAAGATTCATGCGGCAGCAATTTCAGCTCACTATGATTGTGACCCACCATTGTTTTCGCATCCTTTGTTCAAGCAGTTTCTTAGAGGGGCAAAGAATATAAGACCCCCACGTAGAGCTCCTACTCCTGCTTGGGATCTCAATTTTGTGTTGGAAAAACTTACTCTACAACCTTTTGAGCCTGCGGCTACTGCTGAATTGAAATACTTGTCATGGAAGACTGCTTTTCTGTTGGCTATTACTTCTGCAAGAAGGGTGTCTGAGTTGCAGGCCCTTATGGCAGTAGAGCCCTTTTGATTTTCCATAAGGATAGGGTATCATTACGTACTAATCCTTCCTTTATGCCTAAGGTGGTTTCTAGTGTGGCTTTAAACCAAACTATTCATTTGCCTACTTTTATGCAGACCCCCAAAATAAAGGGGAAAAGATTTTGCACACTTTAGATGTACACAGGCAATTGCGTTATTATTTAAGCAGGACTAAGGATTTTAGGCAGTCTCAGCAGTTGTTTGTTTCTTTTGCTTTGAGTTCAGGGCAAGCCTGTGTCAAAACAAACTATTTCTAGGTGGATTGGCTTTTGCATTGCATTTTGTTATTCCCATCATGGCAAGGAGATTCCAGCTGGGATTAGGCCTCATTCCACTAGGGCTACTGCCACTTCAACAGCATTTCTAAGGGGTGGCAACTAAGGATATTTTGGAAGCAGCTACTTGGAGTTCAGTGCATACTTTCTCTAAGCATTATCACCTTCCTATCTACTCTAAGTCTAGGGCTGGTTTTGCCACAGCTGTTTTGCAAGGCATGTTGTCAGCTCCTGCTTCTTTATGATTTGCCAGCCTCCCTTACCTCTGCTTTGGGATTCTACCCAATAGTAAGGACTGCAGCAATGGGGAGCGAAGAACATAGTACAGTTTTGTACCTACCATAAATGTAGATGTTCGAGGATCCCCATTGCTGCAGTCCAATTTACCCTCCCTCCTTCCCCTCTGTGTTTAGGGGTGGTTGTGTAGGTGAGGTTACATGCTGATATTTTTGTATATATTCTTGTATATATTGTATATATTTTTGGTGCAGGTATTTTGGGCCTTGTCTTTTTAGGGTCTTCTGACATCTGGGGCAAGAAAAGACTGAGGATATGACGTCGGTCATGCGCATTAGTACCCTGACGTACTGACGTCAGTCTAATGCGCCCTGACCGACGTCAGCCTTATACTCTGGTATTCGGGCCGACTGGACAGTGGACTATACCCAATAGTAAGGACTGCAGCAATGGGGATCCTCGAACATCTACATTTATGGTAGGTACAAAACTGTACTTTTTGATGCCCTAGAAGCTTCTTGCAGGGCAGCAGTCACAGGATCTGTCATTAGAAGACATGCATGGCTTAAGGAACGACCCCTGCCTCACCATGTCAAATCTAATTTGTTGGATGCACCCTTGCACAAGATAATTTTATTTGGCACTAAGGCAGAAGAGGTCTTAAAAAAGATGGAAGAAAAAGCAAAATCTATGCAAACAGTTAAAGATTTCTTACAGGTCCAGCCCCCTAGGTTCAGCAGGCATTTTCCCTCCAAGCACTGGTCCTTACCTGCTCCGAGTAAATGGGCCCAGCCTTGGCCCCATGGAAACAGACCCCCAGACAGCAGCCCCAGGGAATGCAGAGATCTAAGCAGTGGACTACCTCCACTTCAAAACCAGGGAGTTCTAAGCCACCCCCTTATGGTAAGAATTCACAGTGACTCTCCTCCTCCCGACCTCCCCTCTGCCCACCTTCACATACCCCTAGGAGTAAAACTCTCCTTTCACTCAAGCACCTGGGCCACCATTACCAAGGACCAATGGGTTCTGAACATTGTCTCTCAGGGATGCAAATTCTCCTTCCACACCTTTCCAACCCCAAAAGGGTTCCGACATCTACCACCAAATCAGTGGGCAGAGGTTCAAAAGCAAATACATTCCCTGCTCTCTTTGAGGGCAGTAGAGCACATTCCTGCAGAACAAGATAGGCCAAGGCTTCTACTCCATACTTTTTCTGGTGCCCAGAAAAGAGGGCACCTGACCCCCCATCCTCTATCTAGCCATTCTAAACACCTTCCTGTGATCCCAAAATTCAAAATGCTCACCCTGCAGCAGCTGCTACCCATGTTGTCCAAGGACGCTTGGCTAGCCACCGTGGACCTAAAAGAGGCTTACCTCCACATTCCTATCAGGGAATCATGCAGAAAATATCCCCCTTCAGGGCAGGATCGCAACACTTTCAGTTCTCTGCACTTCCCTTTGGCTTATCTACTGCTCCCAGAGTTTTCACAAAATACCTGGCTCCAGCCATTGCCTTTTGCAGACAAAGAAATATTCAAATTTACCCCTACTTAGACGACTGCCTTATTCAGACAGACAGCCAGGAAAAGCTGCTCAAACACCTGACCTTTGTAAAGAGCCTACTAACCTCCCTAGGGTACACAGTTGATGAAAAGAAATCCAAACAGGTGCCCACCCAAAGGATATTCTTCCTGGGAGAAAGCCTAGACACAGCATCCCAGGTGGCATACCTTATACTAGAGAAACAAATTTTCCTGTCAGCTTACTTTTCTCAACTGGCCACCAGGCCCCAGCTATCTGCAGGGAAAATCCTGGAGTTCATGGCATCTTTCATACTCCTCATTCCATATGCCAGACTGCATATGAGGAAACTTCAATGGTACCTAAAGAGCCTTTGGTGTCAACACTTTCAAGACATGAAAACTTTTGTACCTATTATTCCTTGCCTGAGAAAGGAATTTCTTTGGTGGGCATCAGCCTGCTCCCACAACAAGAGACTGCCCTTCTCCCCACACCCCGACGCCCAGACCCTCACCACAGACGCATCAGACTACGCTTGGGGTGCACACCTG